>NC_044311.2:151471421-151771421 GCF_007474595.2 Lynx canadensis | reverse complement strand
GTCTTTCTCTCTTCACAGCACACACGGAGAGGGGTCCGTGTGAGGACATGTTGAGAAGGTGGCCATCCACAAGCCAGAAGGGGAGTCCTCACCAGAAATGAACTGTGGAGGCACCTCGATCTTGGGCCTCCAGCCTTCAGAACGAGAAGAACATAAACGTCTGAGGTTTCAGCCACCCTGCCTGTGGTATTTGTTGTGGCAGCCTGAGGTAACACAGAATCTGACTCAAAATCCATGCTCTTCACCATCCGCCACGCTCCGTGGTCCCCTTGCTGCACAGTAGGGACTTTCACGCTTGATGGGCTGATGTAGTGCTGATATCCAGGGCTGATGGGGAGTCCTCTTGCCCCCAGAAAGAAACTTGAGCGGGGATAGTGGCCTCTTCCCCTGTGTGCACACTAACTACATTATATTAACAAATGAGCGTGCCGGATCAGGTGGATCGTAACCAAGCAGAAAGGGCTGGAATCTTGTGAGAGGATAGAACCATGTGTCCTTTGAGGATTCAATACCGGAGATGTCCCTAAGGCACCTCAGCGCCCCGCAGGTCCAAAGGACTCATGCTGTTCCCTGCCTCCCGCCCCAACCCCCAAACACCACCACCCTGGTTTTCTGCCCATGATCCACATCTCGGAGAGCGGCACCCCCCACTTCCACCCCAGCTTTATCCCTGAGACGCTCTCCCCGACATCTCTGTGACCCATCTGTAACTGAATTCTCGTCTTTCCTTTAAAAACAAAATGATTGAATTATAAATAACACACGGTGTTATGTGCATTGCAGGTGGATATAACGATTGGGCAGCTCTGTGCACCGTTCAGTGCTTCTCACAAGTGTACTCTTAATCCCCTGTGTCTGTGTGTTCTTTTAATGCCCTACATATCTTCGAAATACATCTGCTCCTCCCCAGCTCCACCGATACCACCCCGCTTAGATTACCGAAATAGCCGTCCATCTGGTCTACCCGTAAGATCGTGTTGGGTAGTCGTTAAGTATGTGACTTCGCAGCCAGATAGCCCGGTTGGAACACTAGCTGTGTGTTCTGTCCGTGGTTTAGTTTCTTCGTAGTGAAAATAAGGATCAAAACAGTACCTGCTTCGTCGGGTGCCTGCACTCCAATTAAACACTGGTGAGTACGCCAGACACGTACTAAATCACTCCGTGCCGGCTGTCGTCACTATTACCCGCTCTGGCCTCCTCTCATCTGTCCTTCCCTGTGCGGCCAGAACACTCGTTTGAATGCTCCACGTAAATCGATCGTATGGCTCGTCATCGCGCTTTAGGATAAAGATGATGGTCTTTAACTCACCCGCCAGGAATTGCCCCGTGTGGTTCTCGCTCACCTCTACAGCCCGGCCCCACCACTCACTCCCCTGCCTCCACGGCCTCACCCCCAGGCTTCCAGACCTCGTGCTCACTGGCCCCCTTGCCACGGGGACTCCTTTGCACTCGCATTTAATCAGACTAGGAACCACCTTCCCTCCCTTCCTTGTCAACGTAACTCCTACCCATCATTTGTTTCTCAGTTCAAATGCTACTTCTTAGTGGAGACCTTCTGTGACTCCTCTTACTTGGCTCCTTTCCATGTGGGAGGCTTTTATTTGTGTGAGGGATTTTCGGTAATGTTACGCCCCCCATGTGAACAGCACGAGAGACTGGCCTAATGCGCGACAGGTAGCAGGGACTCAAGATTACCCTACTGTGAGAGTTTAATGAGAAAATCATGCCCCCCATCACTTCTAGACATCCACTCTTCTCTACGATCAGCTTGCAGGGTGGGAATTGAAGGGCAGAGTAGAAACTCATCCTTTCAGGCTATTGTATTCAAGCTCCTACTGACTTCTCAATCTTTTCTTGGGGGAGAGAGAAATGGCCACCAGCAGGTGGAGTGTTACGGTTCCCTGTGCTCATTCACATCATTACTCTACCAGACCCTCACACCATGACTCAACTGGGAGGTGGGGAGTCTCCCTGCTTGCCAATGGGTAGACAGAGGCCCCAGGAGGTTGATCTATCCAAGATCGTACAGCTAGTGAGTGACGGAGCTAGGGTGAGGCAGCTGCCCGAGGAACCTAGCTGCGCTCCAGCAACTGGCTGCCGCAGAGACCCAGACAGGGACAGGTGATGATGGCACAAAGGAAGGAGGTCTGCCCCTTGCCCTTGTCATTCGCTTCTTTGTCTTGGAGAAGCCCATCCGTTCTATTTCCTAGTTGTCACAATTTGAGTTGTCTGGGAGAACACTCTGACCTGGAGTTTAGGGTAGGTGTTGATGAAAAGGTGCCCTTGGGATGGACACCCCCAGTGGGAGGGACGGGTGGGACAGCATGGGTGGGCTGAGGGAGAAGCTGAGCTGCGGTGCGGGACAGGCAGCCTCGGCTGACTCTGCGGAGAACTCGGGAGCTAAAATGGCCAAATGCTGGGCCTTTATACTCCCTCTTCCACCCATCATTGGTTGTGGGCCATCCCCCCGTGACTGAGGCCATCCAAGGAGGGCTGATGGCCATCCTGGCAGCTGGGAGCGATACGTCCTCCCCTGAAGGGGAGTCTGGGCAGGGCATCATCACGTCTACTCAGCTAGTCCCCATCTCCTGCTTTTTCTGCCTCATCTATGGTTTTTGCCCTTTCTTCTACTCTTTCCATGTTTTCTAGTCACTCATCAGTCTGGGAGGACTTTTCCTGGATGAGTCTCTAATGATACGTGCCTATGATCCTGGGGCGGCCGTGCGTCTGAGCGCGTCGGATTTTTGATCTGCGATAACTGACACTAGAGTGATTACACGGCCTAAGGGATTAAAACCAAAGAAGGAACCAGAGCAAAAGTAACCTACCTGCCCTTTTCCATCAGAGGCTTTATATTCCAGCCCACAGTTCCTTTTCTTTTGAAGATAATTCCCACAAAGCCGAATAATTACATAACGCATATCCTCGCGCGAGGCCCGGCTGTGGTAGGACCAATGCCCCTGGGACCTTGCTTCTGTTTGGCCCTTTGTCCTTCTCAAGGGTTTCCACGTGTGCTTGATTTCTCATATCGAGGCAGGCACAGCAGGTATCAATTCCTTCTCGAGCCCGAGAGGACATACGGACGTCGGTACCATGCTCAAGGCCACGGCACCAACTCCCGGCAGAACCAGGAGGAGAGCACGGGTCTCTCAACACGCAGAGCTTTTCGCTCTTCCGGTTTTTAGGGAGAAGGCGTCGGTCACAGGGAGAATCCCCTTTTGTGTGATGGTTTACTTTTTGTGAAAAATATCTAGATTCCTTTTATTGGCCCGTTAGATTACTCAGGCTTTAAACTTGTGATAATTTGCTTTCTTTTGGAGTCAGAAGAGCCCAGGTTTGGGGCGTCCGACTTCGGCTCAGGTCATGATCTCGTGGTTCCTGAGTTCGAGCCCCACGTTGGGCTGTCTGCGGTCAGCACAGAGCCTGCTTCCAATCCAGTCTCCCTCTCTCTCTCTCTGCTCCTCTCTTTCTCTCAAAAATAAATAAGCATTAAAAAAAAAAGAGAGTCCAGTTTTTGTCACATTTGCTCCAGTGCGCCCCAAGGGAGCCAAAAGTGTAGACACCAGCAGATGTGAGCAAACAGCTCAGTGGATGTTTATTAATATATGAATATTATAATAATCACGATAATTTTAGTAATACTAGGAATCACGATCTTTTTTTTTTTTTTTTTTTTTGCCTCTCTGGAAAGTCAGGCTCCAGTCTCAGCAGAGTGCACTCCCAGTCTGCAAAAGATGTCTTGGGACTGCTCTTTTTCACTCTCTCTGTTCTTTCCTGCCAGCGGGCTTCTAATCTCTCTTGGCATTAGGGCTCAGTTTCTTGCTGTGGGACCTGCACCAGTGGACACACTCAGCCAAAGTGACCCCGGGACAGACTCAGCATAAACACAGTCCCTTGTGAGTCGACCTTCTGGGGTAAGTGAACAGGCGCTGGGCTAAAAACCCGGAACTGGGCACCGTTTAAGGATTGTCACCTGCTCCTTGGCTCTCTTTGTCCCCCGGGGGTGGCTGGCTCACGGAGTGCACGCCCGGCCCAGAACCACACAAAAGCCAACATTTTATCGACACTCGACAGCCAAGCAAACACTTGATTCACTTACTTTTTCCTGGCTTTGCTCTACTTGATAACAGAGGAAGTGTCCCGGGGAGAGAGAGTGATGGAGGGTGTCAGCAGGAGTAATTGTTCTGGGCTCGCTGGGGCAGGCGCGGTGCTCACCAGAGCTTACGCTGGCTGTGGGGCCGTTATTCGTGGGTGGGAAAGGGCAGTTCTCATCCAAGTCATCCGTGGCCTCTTTCGCTGGGTAAATGTGCTGCATTTGAATTCACCGAGGCTGTGGAAGAGACTATTTGATTATTCAGAAGAGGGAAAGACTGAGCAGAAGGATTGTTTCACAGTCTGAGTGACCAAGACTGTCAGATTAAAGGGGCTGATTCTTTCCTCCTCATACAATCCCCATCATTCTTGAAAGACCTTCTGAACGCTAGTCACTATCATGCTCTGGGGACATTTATGAGGTCAGCATCTCTCAAGGAAATGCAAGGCCAATACTCTGGGGTTATAAATGCGATTCTAAATATCTTGATGAGAATGTAATATCTCAGCAGGTGGCCTGGTGCTTCACAGAGACCCTTTTATTTTATTTTTTTTTTTAAATTTTTTTTTTTCAACGTTTATTTATTTTTGGGACAGAGAGAGACAGAGCATGAACGGGGGAGGGGCAGAGAGAGAGGGAGACACAGAATCGGAAACAGGCTCCAGGCTCTGAGCCATCAGCCCAGAGCCCGACGCGGGGCTCGAACTCCCGGACCGCGAGATCGTGACCTGGCTGAAGTCGGACGCCCAACCGACTGCGCCACCCAGGCGCCCCAACAGAGACCCTTTTAAACGTAAAGTCTGTTTCTATTTTCTGATCATCCGGGGGAAGGGACGGAGTTTGAGGCGGCAAAATGAAAAAGAGTTTGAGAAGGTGGTTGCAGAGGAACTGTTCCCTCCCTACCAGCTCAGGGACTCCCGGGCTGAACCTGTCCATATACTCCTGATGGCATCTGGAGGTCAACTGGGGAAGTAAGGTAATGAAAGAGATCCAACCCGTGTCGTACAGGTGGGTAAGAAAGAGTGAGGTGGTCAGTGAGTAGCAGATTGGGAGACACAACCCTGGTAATAAGGAGCTGAAGATTTCTGCCAGGGCAGCTGTGACCTAGGCATTGGGGATAAGATCATGAAGGAGAGGGACGTCCCTGCCCTCACCGAGCTAACGCATCATTCCGCAGATAGCAGTTAATTGAAGACACGGATGCCACAAACGATGGGGTGCACTTTTCTGAAAGCTACCAAGCTTGAAACCTTTTGGTGGAGAACATGGGAGATCCGAGCGTAAGACCTGTCACGCTTAATACTTGTACAACGTCAAGGGTCAAGATGCAAGGGTCAAGACTGAACACCAGATGTGGCCATCTAAGCCTATTGACCTCTCCAAGGCTGGGACTCTTGACCTTGCTATATCAAGGGAATGGGGACTCTTGGCCACTCCATGGTCACCTCGGGCTCTACCGTAGGGTGTGTTTGGAGCAGCAGTGACTGTTGATGACTTCATGTCTCGGTTCTCAGCTTGGGCTTGTTGCCTTTGGCCCTTGGTCCAGGCTCTGCCCTCATGCGTCCTCTGGCTGGGTTCTGACGATCACATGAGGGAGGCACTTTTCCTCAGAAGCAAAAACAGAGTTGTTGGTTAGTTAGCAGGGTGGGCCGGTGGCCCCCTGGCAAAGATGCTGGCTGTGACTTAAAGCACCGGGAGTGGGCAAGGGAAACCCTCCTTTCCAAAAACTGATGAGGGTCCTTGGGGAGAAAGAACAGAGGTTTGTGGTGGGGAATTTGAAACTCTGGGCAAAGATAGGCCTGGAAGCGAAACACAGGCATGACTTCCAGGAACCAGGTCTGCTGGGAACTGCTGGGGAAAGGCCAGCCAGGAACACCTGGCCGGGGAGCCAAGGACGCAACAACCTCTGTGCTTCAAGGCTCTGTAGGCTGGAAGAGAAGGTGCGTGGCTACTATAAGGACTATGTGTTCCATACCCTTTTCCCAAAGAGGACAAGTTATCTCACTGCACTACACGGGCTTCTAAGGATAATAGATCAAAAGAGTAGAATTTGGGATTACTCCGAAAATCTAGAATGTATGACTGTCATGTTGTGGGGGAGGTGACATTTCTTCCCCACCCCATGTGGAGGGATATCTATTATGTGGTTTAGCTTGCTTTCTTTCTCTTTCTTTCTTTCTTTCTTTCTTCTTTCTTTCTTTTTTCTTTCTTTCTTCTTTCTTTCTTTCTTTCTTTCTTTCTTTCTTTCTTTCTTCTTTACCAATCGCTTGAAAACATGGCAGGTATGAATGGCATTATTTTTTCCTATTTGTAGCTACACTTCACAATGTTCACATACACCTTAAAGGAAGGATGAAAAATCTGTCCACCCTGGTGTGTATTTGTAAGTTAGCACCTAAATGGTTTTCATCACAAGTTTCAGCAAGTCTAGTTCTTGGCAATAAATAAGACAAATGCACAATATTCTATAAGGTGAAGTAAGATGATGATTGATTATGATTAGAATACATGTTATGTGGCTTAATAAGTTTTAACTATTTTATTAAAGAAAGCCCACCAACTGTAACAGGAATCTCATAAAAATTTTCTCTGCACATTTTATGTAATGTAGCTTGAAGAATTTGCTCATTCCACAAAGTGTTCTGCTTACATCTAAGAACAAGTGACGATGACCCGAACTGCTTTGGCTGTTCTGTATTCAGAATATCACAATATAAGTCAAAATATGCCATTTCTAATACACACTTCACCATTAACAGAAATATCAGACAGGGAAAGACAGGAAGCCCTATGGCTCAATGGTGTTCGTTTAATCATTGAAATATTCCTTTTCTATGATGCCATAGCTGTATTTCAGCTGAGGGCAATGAGCCACAGTAATATGTGAAGTGGGTGAGGGACACTAATTTTTACAGGGGGAAAGACTCTTCAAATGAAGATTCGCTCTCAGATAAATCTTAGGAAAGCGTACCATGTTAGCATACGTACTTTGGAACCGCTCAGAGAGCTGGATGGAGAAGCTGACTGGAGAGTGTTCTGGAGGAAATCTACATCTAAGGAAGTGAGGAAGACACCAGTGAGCAGAGGGAGAGGCTGATAATGGCTATCATTGAACTGACACGTGTTGTCCCCCCTTATCCACTGCCCGGTCTAGATTCCCTCCTCCTCGGCTACAGCTCTGCTGGTGTAGACAGATCGCCTGATAGAATGACCCAGATTCTCATCTCTGACGAATCTGAGTCCCTGTGTACCATATCCATTTAGGTCATGGTTTCTGTTCTTTTATCATTGGAACTGAGAGGACGAGCACTGAGAGATGCCCTACTTTGTTACCCAAGTGCCAAGCCTTTTTTTTCTATGCCCGCTGTGTAGCAGCAGCCTATCATTTCTTAAAGATCAGGACTTACCCTTGGCAGTATGACACCCCCTTTCTTTGCCTGCTCGTCCCTCGGCATAAGGAGCCTGACGTTACTTGATGGCAGCCGTAGCTTAAGTTTCAGCGAGGTTCTTCATATCCCCTGTGAAGCATTTCCCAACTCTGGGAACTCGGACCTCTAGACCCAGAAATCTTCAAACCATACGGACTTCAAAGTGCAAATTCCTTAAATGGCTCATCGGCAGTGATGGTGGGAGCAGGGCCATTTGACTCCCAACCTCTGGTTCCCAGACTCAGATGTTGGACCTGTTTCAGACAGAGCACCATAGGACGGTCATTAGTTGGTGTACCACATCCTGCATGATGGCACCCTATCCCTGCCACGTGTCATCTGTACGTCAGCGGCTCAACTTTAGGAGACCATTCCACTGTCTTCCAGGCCAGTAGCTTCTGGGTGGGCGCTGTGTAGGATAGATGGCACTGCTTTTGTTTGCGATTCCTGATTTGTGGATCAAACATTCTAGAAGTACCCAGATAGTGGGTTTGGCTGGGATCCTGTGGACAAGAAAGGTGAGCCCATACTTGCAACATATATGTATGTCTAAAAAATAAATGATTGCTCATGTGCAAATATCTCCTGGAAATTTTCCCCTCTGGTTGGTTTCACCATATGTGCATGTTGCTTAAGTTCGGGCCCTGGCTGCCTGTGGTTTTCCCAAGAGTGAGCCAGGGTTCTGGAATAGTCAATGAGGTTAATGTCTTAGATTAGCCTGCTTTCAAATGGGAGCATTTTTACTCCCAGGGCACAGAGCCCTCAACTGAGGCAACGCGAAACCACAGGGCACATTTTTTTGAAGGTCTGGGCAATCTCTAATTCTATATTTAATATAAAATAGACATCAGTATATTATGGAGTGGGACATAAAACTCCCATCAATTATTAAGATAAATACAAGACTTCAAAGACATTCCATGATCATTATGGGGCTACTCCAAGCTATCCCTCCAGTCCTGGGTTGTCCTTTATAGCTGGAGGTACTCAGAAAATTCTGAGAAGTGCTGCCCTGTATACACCAAGGGCGTTGCAAAACTTGGCCTACTGCCTGTGGTCCCTGGCTTACCCAAGTCACAGGTAGCTGGACTTATGGCGAGGTAGACACTTGGGGCACCATGGAGAGTCAGTTCAAAGTGGGGTGCAGAGTCACAGATTCTAGAACTCCTGGAGCCACCTGGGGCCCCCCGGGGGGACTTGGTCTCCAGAACCATCTGTGTTATGTAGGAGACCACTCCAGGCAAACCCCTGGTATGGACTTGCCCCTGAGGCTGAGCTGGGTGGTGGGCCTAACCTCCTGTCTGCCTGGCACCTGCCTGTAGCCCCCCACACAGTGTGAGCACATGACCTGGGACTTCACTTTTGGCCCTCGTTACTCTAGCTGGGTCCTGAGCTCAAGCACATTTTATGCTACACACATCATCTGAATACAGTCGCAATTAGACACCTAAACCACAACCTTAGGACAAGAGCCTGCATGAGATTTACATACGTAAAGACCTCCAAGTATGGGAAAGTGTTCCCTGACTGAGTGTTCCCTGCCAGGGCTATTTGAAAGCCAGGGCTCATGGAAGGCTGACATTGACTCATGGATCCTGCAGTGCAAACCCAAAGTTTGGCAGAGAGAAGGGAGGAGGAGACTGAGCTCAGAGATTTCAGTCGTCCACTCTCTTTGAACAAGGAACCCCCACTTTCACACCAACCTGTCTGCCAGTGGAAACGAGAAGGCAGCAAAGAATCGGGATTGGGCTGGAATTTCCTTGAGCTCTCTTTCTGGACTTCTGGCGTCACCGCTTCCTGACTGTGTGATCTTGTGCGATCTTCCCATGTTCCCATCACCCACCCTGAGACTCCAGTGCTGCATTTGTAAAGCGGGGAACCATGAACACAAACAGCATACACCCTATATACAAGGTATATAAGAGCTGTCATCAGAATTAATAAAACGGGTGTATTAAATCCTTATCAGGGAGTGCAGCACCTTGGAAGTGATTAATAAATCTGAGATTTCACATTTTACTTAGTCACATCACAGCTTCCGGCTGCTGGGATCAGAAGGTTGGCGAAAGCAAAGAAACGAGTAAGAACAAATCCCCGACACAGGTGAGTGCCTGTGCCCACTGGCCTCTGGGGCTGCATGGGTGCCTGGGGAGGCGGTTGGACAGGGTAGGGCCCCAAAGAAGCTTGGGTGGAAGAAAGATGAATGGTAGTTCCTGCCCTCAGGATCTCAGGTCGTGGGAGGAAAGAAACACGTTTTAAACAAGGAGCGACCGTGGCTTTGGGCATAGTCTAAGCCAGAGGCCTGTGAAAGGCACTAAGAGAGGCTGGGAGAGGAATTCACCGCACAACCTAGGAGGCAGAAGATGACTTTGAGCGCCCGGTGCGCGAAAGCTCGGGACTGGAGAGCGGGAGGGAGGAGGGGCAGGGATGTGAGGAAAGGAAGCGAGTCACAAGAGGCACCCGAAGGGTGAGGCTGGTATGTGAAGGGGGGCGGAGCTCTCAGCGGGCAGCCGGCTCCTTCGTGGGAGGGAGGGAGGGGCGGGAAGGGGGTGGCTGGCACAGGCAGGTGACAGAGGTGCAGGCAGCCTGGTGAGCTGACTGCTTAGGCTTTGAGCACGTGGCAGGGTTAGGACACAGCTAGAACAAAGGGCCCGATTGATTCCAGGCCCAGGGACTCAATAACATAACATAGACTATCCTAGGACCAAGGTCCTGCTGGGAGGCCCCCGGTGGCTTCATGAACCCCTGTACCCTACTTTGAACTAATCTCCATAGACCCCACGTTGCCTCCATCCAAATACTCTGTCTCGTAAATCAAGCTCTCCGGGACTTGACTAAAGCATGAAAGCTTGAGGGTGACGTTGTGATTGATAATGGTAACCCCCGGACCCAGGGAAGCAGAGTGCAAGTCACGAGCTTGGTGTAGGAGTTGAGGTGTGACGGCGATCCTGCTTGAGATGTCAGGACAGTCCAACTCCAGGAATGACACCTCACGAGCATATTGAAGTCTGGGCATGACGTTAGAGCAGATCCGCGAGCCGGAAGGCTGAACAAATAGGGCACCGACCAAGAGGGCCTTACAGCCTTACTGCCCAAAGGTAGCCTGTGCCCCAGCAGCACATCCGTGGCTGGGGACTTTCAGAAACGCAGAGCTTCGGGCCAGGTTGCTGTGTCACAGCTCTGAGAGTCTCCTCATGGTTGAAAGACACTTCCTCTGGCTTCGAGCATCGTGTCCTCAAGGGCTCTTATAGGAGCCAGGGGGCAGGGGTTGGGGTATAGCATCCTTCGGCTGCCATGGCAAAGTTCCGCAGACTGGGGGACGGGGCGGGGGGCGCTTAAGCAACAGAAACTTACGGTCTCACAACTCAGGGGCTGGAGGTCTGAGATCAAGAGGTCAGCAGGCAGGTAGGTTTCTGCTGAGTCTTCTCTCCTTGGCTCATCATGTTCCCTTCTCTACGTCTCATATCATCTTCTCTTTGTGTGTGTCTGCGTCCTAATCTCCTCTTAGAAGGACAGCAGTCATATTAGTCTAGGGCCACCCTAATGTCCTCATTTTAACTCGATTACCACTTTAAAGACTATACCTCCAAATGCTGTCACCTTCCATGGTAGGAGGGGGGTGGGGTGGGTGGGTAGGACTACAGCATAAGAATTTGGGGGGTGGGCACAATTCAGCCCCAGACAGGTGAGCAGGGAAGGGAAAGAGTTCTCTTTGCTTCCCTCTTTTCTTCTATCAGGGAGGAAAATTCTCTCCCGGATTCCCTCGGCAGATTCCCTCGTGATACGTCTGCGTCGAATGGTCACCCTAACCGCAAGGGACTTCGAAAAAGAGCGCAACTGCCTTCTTTGACCTCTATAGCGGGAGAGCTCACAGGAGGAGGGGGTCAGTAAAGGGTCTAAGAAAGGGATTCAAGCAGGTCCTGCCCTGACTCAGTTTGTGGCCTTGAGGATACCACTCAAGCTTTATTTCTTTAACTGGGCAACGAAGGGGCCGGATTGGATGAGATTTAAGATCCCTTTCAATGCTAAGGAATTTATTCTAGAAATCCAAGCCCGTTGGCATGCCCAACATGCATGTGCAGAAGGGTGACTAATTCGGGGCAATCTTTGGCTTGGGACTTTGCAACACCTGGGAGCTGGTTGATCTGCTTGGACGATTTCTCTTCCCCAGGGCAGTATAATCAGAAGTGCGTCCGGAGCAGTTGGGCTTGTAGGCATGCATTTCAGGGGCCAGTGATTAAAGTACCAGGTTGCACATCTGAAGTAGAGTCTGGCTGCTAACGGTCAGTGGGGCTGTATTATTAACCCAGCTGCCTTGGGGAAGGTTGTGTGGGACTGGAAAAGTCAAATCGTGGGTGAGCAGAGGAAGAGACTGTGTTTAAATGGAGCTTTATGGCTTTTGGGGGAGGGTAGCATGTGGTGTATTTGCTTATGTTCTTTCTTTCTTTCTTTCTTTCTTTCTCTCTCTTCTTTCTTTCTTCTTTCTTTCTTTCTTCTTTCTTTCTTTCTTTCTTTCTTCTTTCTTTCTTTCTCGTCCCCTCTCCCAGTCCATTCCTAAGGTGGACGATTACATCTGCCCTGGAAGCAATGGTTTATGGGGTCAGGCTCTGGGATTAACAAACAGATTTGAACGCCAGCTCACCTGCTTACCAGCTGGCTAACGCTGGACACTTTGCTAAGTTTCGGATCCACCGTCTGTAAAATGGTGATATTTTGTAGGAGTGTTTTGATGATGAAGCTACTTGAAGTGTGTGTGGCATAAGGCCTAAAATTAAGGCTTAATGTCATGTGCTGCCTTAAATCTGTTCAGGGGCGCCTGGGTGGCTCAATTGGTTAAAGTGTCCAACTTTGGCTCAGGTCGTGATCTCACGGCTTGTGGATTCAAGCCTCGCATCGGGCTTGATCTCATGGCTTGTGGGTTCGAGCCCCGCGTCGGGCTCTGGGCTGATGGCTCGGAGCCTGGATCCTGCTTCGGATTCTGTGTCTCCTTCTCTCTCTGCCCCTCCCCTGCTCGCGGTCTGTCTCTGTCTTTCCCTCAAAAATAAAATAAACATTTAAAAAATCAGTTCAAATCAGGAGAGCCCCAAATGGCCCAATGCCTCATCATTCCTCCATTCTGTTCCTGCTGATAGGGTCCTCCTAAGCAGGTAATATTTCTTATCAAGTGGACCAGATGCAATTCTTGCTTATCTGCGAGTAGTAGGTTTCATTCAGTCATCCGCCAGCCCACAGAATTATTCAAGGAAGCCAATCACATCCTCGAGCCTTATCCACTGATGAAGGTGGGGTATGAAAGTCCCCGCTATGGTCAATTTCTTCCTTTAGGTCTGTTAATAGTTGCTTCCACGTAAGCCTCATGGTAACCACAAAGCCAAAATCTATAGTAAATATACAGAACATAGAGAGAAAGGAATATAAGAATACCATTAAAGAAAGTCATCAAACCACAAATGAAGAAAGCAAGAAAAAAAGGAACAGGGAGAAACTATTAAACACACACACACACACACACACACACACACACAAACACTCTTCTCTCTTGTCTTTTTAGTCTCTATTTCATTTTCTTCTGCTCTTATCGTCGTTATTTACTTCCTTCTACTAACTTTGGGCTTCATTTATTCTTCTTTTTCTAGTTCCTTGAGGTATAAAATTAGGTTGCTTATTTGAGACTTTTCTTGTTTCTATGAGCTTCCCTCTCAGAACTGCTTTTGCTGCATCTAACAAATTCTAGTATGTTATGTTTCCATTTTCACTTGCGTCGAGGTATTTTTCGATTTCCTTTTTGAATTCTTCTTTGACCCTTTGTTGTTGGGTAGCACGTGGTTTCATCTCTACCTATTTGTGATTTTTCAAGTTTTCTTTGTGTAATTAATTTCTGGTTTCATATCGTTGTTGGCAGAAAAGATGTTTGATGTGATTTCAATCCTCTTAAATTTATTAAGACTTATCTTGTGGCCGAACATCTGATCTATCCTGGAGTATGTCCTGTGTGCACTTGAGAAGGATATGTATTCTGTTGCTTTTGGGTGGAACGTTCTGTATATATCTGTTAAGTCCATCTGGTCTAGTGTGCATTTAAGGCCATGTTTCCTTATTGCTTTTCTGTTTGGATGATGTCTACATTGATGTAAGTGGGGTATTAAAGTCCCCGATTATTATTGTTATTATTATTATTGTATTGCTGTCAGTTTCCTTCTTTAGGTCTGTTATATTACTCGTTTTATATATTTAAGTGATCCTATGTTGAGTGCATAAATATTTATAAATGTTACACACTGGTGTTCGATTGACCCCTTTATCACTGTGTAACACCTAACCTTCATCTCTTATTACAAGCTTTATTTTAAAATCATTGTAGTCTATTCAGCTTTCTTTTGGTTTCCATTTGCATGGAAAATCTTTTCCCATTCTTTCACTTTCAGACTGTGTGTCCTTTGGAGGAACATTAAGGACATTACGTTAACTGAAATAAGTTAGAGAGGGAAACACAGAGACTTGACGATATCTCTCAGATGTAGAACTCTTCAAAACAAACCAAATCAAAACAAAGAACAAACTCATAGATATAGAGAACAGACTGGTGGTTTCCAGAGGCAGAAACAGAGTATAGAGTGTGAGAAACAGGTGAAGAAATTCAAAAAGTATAAAACAAAACAAAACTCAGTTGATTGAAAACAGACATAGACATTTTAAATCATATTCAAAATACTGGCTTTACACACATACACATTTACATAAGGAAAAAAGGAAAAGAAATTATAAGCAAGCAAACAAACAAATAAAACAAAATCTTCCCTCAACAACCTGTCCAATTCTCACCTGTTCAGCTTTCTCCGGTCTTCTTTATAGCACTAACTTCTTGAAAGTATCTACACTCATTGGTTTCATTTCCTAATCTTAACTTTCTATTCAACCCACCTCACCTATTATTTACTTTACCAAAACCGTTCTCCGGGGATCATCAGTGAGTTCCAAGAGAGTGAAGTCAATGGAAGCTGTTTGACCCTCATTTTCTTGGCTTTCCAGTGGCATTTGAGACTGTTGACAGTGACCTTGGCTTCTGTGACATCACACTCTGTTTTTTTCTCCTCTTGATATTCAAACAAACAAACAAACAAACAAATAGTGTCTTTTTCAAGCTAAAATAAAACTGTAACTCTAATTGGGATGTCTTTCTTCGTCAGTTTGGTGTCTCACACTCTAACCACGAGGGCTACCCGTCCCCAGATGAGAAGGAAGTTCATTTTTCCCTGGCTCTTTGTCTGTCTGTTTCTAGAGGGAGGGCACCAAACTCCACTCTTGTCCCTTGAGGCTGGAGGACTTCACAATCTCACTGATGACAGCTCAGAAGGAGTGCTGAAATGGTCCCAGAGCCTGACGTTAGTGCCTAATCTGGTGGGGGGCGGGGGGATCTAAAGAGATAGCCCCTTCTTGTGGCTGCCAGTAGCTCCCAGGGCCTGGCAGACTAATGGAGCACAGCCAGCTTGACCACACTCACCAGCTGTCTCCAGTGGCTGCTTTCTATGGCTGCCGAAGCAGAGTATGGTATCTGGCTGCTGAAACGCCACCAGCCTGAGAAGGTGTGGCTGGACTGTGCCTTCATCTCTGGCCTTTGCCCCAACTTTGGGTGCAGATCCCACAGTGGGCTCAGCCAAGGACGGGCCACAACAGAAGTGGATTAAATCCCAATGTGATCCCTACGTAGGCACTCACCACCTTTTCCCCAGCGTGCAAGCCTGCAACCAGTTTGCCCAGGATGATGAAGTGTCTGACACCAGCAACCTAACAGACGTAGAACATTCTCTTCCAGGATGAGTGCTGTGCCATTCAATGAACAAAAGTATATTCAACAAAGTGCTCACTACGTAAGGCATACTTCCATAGACCCTGTGGATATAGGAGGAAAGGTGGAAGACGGAGCTAGTATTTCCAGTGTTGGTGCTATTTCCTGCCATTTGGCTTAAGCCAAGGCCAGCTTCACCTGCCCGCCATGTTTTGTGCAGAAGGAAGCCTTTCCTCCTATTCTATCTATCCTATCCTCTTCCTCCCACGCGGACTCCCAGAGTTTGGACCAGCAAGCGGCAGGCTGTACCCCACCAGGCAAACCGGGAAGGTTGGCGGTGGTAGTTATGTCAGAGGGATGCTGCCCCTCTACCTGTCTACACGGCCAGGGCCCCTGCTTCGTGAGAATCATGCCAACGGCAGCTTGTAATTCACAGGAGCCAATGACCAGCAAGGCCTCTGTGCTCACCTTGGCGTCTCAGTAGGCAGCTTCAGGTGAGGGCCCGGTCTACTTAGTTTGACTCGAATGGCTTCAGCTCCCTTGCTTTCCTCACGAGACCAGGAAATACAGCAAGGAAGAAGTCGTCACACCATTACGCTCCATGAGCCTGATCTGTGATGGCTCATTGAAGCCCTTCCCCTGCAACCTTATGTAAAACCCATGGCTCCATCCCCATTGGCTTTGTTCGCAAGTGACGGGGTGTGTGTGGTCTAAAATATGTTCACCGATTCTTTGACACTCTCCTGAAAATGCCACGCTTATTCCCCTCTTCTTGAGTGTGGCCTGGACTTAGTGACTCACTGCTTGTGAGCAGGGAAACGAACCACAAGTGACAGAGGGCCACGTCAGAGGCAGAGCAAGTGAAGGCATCGTGGCTTCTTGCTTGCTTTCCCTCTTGGATCACTCTCCCTGGAAGACGCCAGCCTCCGCGCCATGCGGGTCACTCTGCAGAGGCCCGCGTGGTGAGCGAGTGAGAACTGCAGCCAATAACTGGTGAAAACTGGAGTGCTCCCATCAACGGCATCTTCTCCAGGCCCAAATGAGCCTTCGCGTGATTGCCGTTTCTGCCACTACCTTGCCCCCAACCGCATGAGACCCTTGGAGTCAGAACCACGGAACTAAGCCACTCCCACATTCCTGACCGTCAAACACGTTGAGGTCATAAACTCTTGTTGCTATAAACCTCCCCCTCTCAAGGTGATTTGTTATGCGACACGAGAAAACTAATAGAAGGCACCAGTGCATTTTCGAAAACTTCTGAGACTCTGGCGTGACATCACCAGTTTTATTAACATCAGGGCATCGTAATGACGCATCTTAAGTCAGAAACTCAAAAGTTACAGCTTGTGTCAGGGTAGCTAACACCAGCCACCATAACAAACAAGCTTCTCCCGCCCACAAATCCCAGTAACTTCTCAGAATCAAGGCTTCGTCCTCCTTTGCAAGAAGTCCAGTGTGCCTAAGCCATCTGCGGTCCCAGATCCCTGAGCAAAGAGAAGGAAGGGACAGATGAATTAACAGCCTTGGTCAGAAAAGGATATACATCATTCATAATGGTACTCTGTTGGCCAGAACCAGTCACGTGTCCTCAACTCCGCTATAAAGGAGACTGAGACATGTTGGGGAGTCCAAGGACGTTGACGGCTGCTATTGTCACTGCCACGTGGCCCTGTTGGGGTCTTCTAATTTCAAAGCCAGAACAAATACAGTTTTAAAGAGGTATGCAATCTGTTTTTGGTCTTCAGACCCCAGCTTGGATATTGAAATGGGGACGTGGTAACCAGAAGAAACCTTGTTCTCTGATTCTCTGGATTTTGTCAGTTACTTTTATTGTTTCCTGTATAAGGTCCCCACCACAAATTGGCATCCCCCAGGCACCTGAGACCAACTTTATCAGGTACCCAAGGAATCTGCTATTTCCTTCCTTTCTTTTGCTGGGCGGCGTCCAGGACTTCATGATCGGCCCCGTACCACTATAAACAGAGGTGGGTCCATTAGGGTTTGGTGAGTTACTGTGCTTCCCACAGAAGGCAGACAGACTGTTCCATAAGAAGGGAGACAATTGCCTCTCTCCCCTTTGTGTCTTACTCGGTCTTCTGGAACCTCAAGCTGAGCTTCAGGCGAAAAGAGCTCTCTAGAACTCGCCTGTGAGTCTTTGGTTGGCGCCACATCTCTGAAAAAAAGGGGGCGCTGCATTCCTCCTTCTCTACGCCTACCTCCTGAGACACAGTTCTCTCACCACCTCTGGTCATCCATCGGCCCCAAAGCAGCCCATAAGCAGCCCCTTTATCCCATGTCTTATAAAACAAAGAGCTTCCTGGAGAATGGTGGAGATCCATGCGGATGGGTGACGTTAGGATGCCTTAGTTCTGCTCCGTTCTATTACGGCTGCGAGGGATACGCAGCCTGACAGCTGAAATCCAACACCACACTTTCCGGCCTCCCCAGAGCTTACCCTCATTGAACTTACCCACCTTCCCCTGCACTTTCCAAGGCAGTTTGGATACACTCCTTTAGCACGTTATGACCGTGTACCGAATAGGCGTGTGATTCTGGGTCCTAGAACGGCCCGAAAGTGTGAACTTTAACCCGAACCCACATTTCCTGGCATAGCGTTTTCCCAAACTTCTCCACTGTTTCCTTTTCCTGCGGAAGGTGTTTGAAAATGAAAGCTACAACGTATTTCTCAGGCTTCCGAGAAATCTTACTGAACATCTTGGTGAGTGCGGTGTGAAGAAGTTGAAACATACAGATCAGATCCTCTTTAAAATACGAGAAGCCTCACTCAGATGAGGGGAAACAGGCTGTGCAGAACCACGGGTTTGGTTTTTCTGAACCCAAAGCACTTGAGCAAAACAGTTTGAGACATTCAGTAATTCCAAACTGTGGCTGGGCTCACCCATCCCTAATTTCAAGGGAAATTAAATCCGTGTGTTTCTCGTTCATTTACACTCAGCTCACCAAAATAACTGTTCTGTAAGAGCGACGAGACTACCAGGAAGCTGCCCAGGCTGTTTTTAAGCCGCGTCCTCAGCTGGGAGGTGGGCCTGGCCAACGTCCCCTTGGATCAGCTTCTCTGGCGGCTGATGTTCCGCTCTGTGGAACCCACAAAATCCTGACACGCTCGAAACTCTCTGAGGTAGACTTCTAGATCCCTGAGGGCTTGGAGAGGTCAGTAGTCCGGGTCCCTTCCTCAGGGAAGATCTACAGTTTGGAGTAACTTGCTAATCCGTTCTTATCATCAACAGCCTCGCCCTTCAGGAAACTCCTCCTTCCGGCTGTCCTGAAAGGCTCCCGTGCTGTCCTAGACGCGGTCAATGCATCACACAGATGTCCTTGGACGCCGTGCTCAGCTCCCAACTTCCGCAAGCTTTGCTGCTAGATGAGCTAGAGGCTCACCCCGGGACCTGGAACCCTCTTACCCTCAGTCCGGGAGAGATAACCGCGTATTGTATGGAATAGTTACGTTACTTAAGACAGGTTTCTTTGGTGATGGATCTGGGTGGACACAGAATAACACAACAGAGAGGCATATGAAAGTAAACGGGATTGATTATACTTGCAGGTCCTGGAGGAGGGAGGCCTGGCGTGGCTCAGCACGCAGCAGCCACCTGGGCGGAACACCCAGGGGGTGGGCTCCACCAGGCGGGCAGGGAGCCAAGAGGGGGTGACACCACAGGCAAGGGCCTTTAGTGAAGTCGGGCGGAGTAGACCAGCAAAAACATGCGGGGATTTTACCGGTGCATTTGAATGTCACTAGGTCATGGTCCAAGAGGGCAAGGAGGGGAACTTGCGGCAGGGGCCAGCCTTATCACCCCGCTGCACCTGGTTGTTGGGGTGGGGTGCTTGCAGCCTACTTGTGGGGATATTGAGACAACAGGAAAATAGGAGGTTTTCAACATTTACAATCATGAGACTTCTCGGAGGATGGGTAATGAGCCCAGGGTGTCAGCTCCGGCCCTAGAAACTGACTGGATGTAACTGTTTGAGGGGTCACCAGGAAGAAATTCCAGAGGTTTCCCTGCCTTCTATCTCACTTGGGAGCTCCATTACAGCAGGGAGATCTGATCAACACTCCATTCCCTTGATAGCAGGGATCAAAAGGGTAGCCCAAGTCCCCAGAGGCTCATATCATGGCCCTCCCACAGGCTGGGCTCTGTTACGAGGAGACACTAGGGAAAAGGGTGGCACAAATTCTGCTCTGACACAACACCAAAACCAGGAGAACGGAAGGAGGGTAAGGAATGCGGTTGGCATCCTCAGCAAACTGTTCAACAAGCAGACTGCCAATGGATGCCATAACTCCGGGAGAATGTGGCAAGATTGCCGCCATCTTGTGGATAAAGCCCGACACACGGCAAGTGCTCAATAAATATTTGATGTTGAAACAATAACGCTCTCCGTAAAGAATGACAAAGTGGGAAGGTTCTTCACACAGGTCAGCAGCTCTGACTTTCTTTCAGGCCAGAACCTGTCACACTTGGGAGATGATCATTCTTCTGAGACGACGCAGAGCACAATGTCACGGGGGCGATGACTAGGGCTGAGTCTGCCTCTTCTGGGCATCGGCTAATGATCTTGGGCAAGTCCTTTAGACTCTCTGTGCTTTGGTTTTGACGTTTCCTGTTATAGGATAATAATAGTACCTGCCTTGGCATTGAGGATTAAACGGGTGAATTCCTGTACAGCTCTGAGAACAGTATCCAACACTTAGGATGTGCTTCGTAAATGCCAGATGGGATTGTTATTGCCATTAGAGTCTCACAGGTTGATAAGACTGTATAGGAGAAGTTGTGGGACACACCACAGCTCTCTAAGAATGGGAGAGGTGATGTTAATCACACACGCCAGGAGGCTATAAAGTTCGCCTCTGCTACATCTTCTCTAGATTAAGTCCTGTGGTCCCAGGCTCCCTAAGTGTGGAACTTGGGCTAGCAGCTTGGGCATCTGCCGGGAGCTTGTGACAAACGCAGAATCTTGGGACCCATCCCAAGTCTAGAGAACCAGAACTTTCATTTTAACTAGCTCCCTAGTGGTTAGCATAAACACCAATTCTTTAATCTGATTTATTGTGGTAAAATTAAGATACGATAACTGCATTCATTTAAATCGTCCTGGGTGTGTGTGTGTGTGTGTGTGTGTGTGCGCACGCGCGCGTTTAGCTTGTTGAGGTATAATTGACGTACAGAAACAGAACCTATTACATGCGTACATCTTTGTGAGGTTGGACGTGTGCACATACCCATGATTCCATCACCACGACCAAAGTTCTAAACATATGCATTATTTCAAAAAGTTTCCCGATGTTCTATTTCATGGAGTTTTCTTTTTTTGTAAGATCACTTAACATGAGATCTAAACTCTTAACATATTGTAGATGTTAAATGTTATGATGGTGTACTGTTAGTTACATATACTAGGTCATACGGCAGATCTCTAGGACTTAGTTTTGAGGTAGACAGACTATGCACCGTCACCAAAACAAAAATTCTGAACATGTCCACCGCCCCCAAGAGTTTCTTCATGCCCGTTTACTTTCTGTTTCTCCATCCTTGACCAGGCTGGTTAGCGTCGGATTAGTTTTCTGTTAATATAGATTATTTGGAATGTTTTAGAATTTGATAGGGCATAAATCAGTATGTATTCTCTTTATGTGGTTTCGTTTGCTCATTACAACATGACTTTGAGATCCAACGATATCGTCTTCATCAGTAGATCATTGATTTCTCTTGTATGCCATTATATAGGTAGATCACATTTTGTTACCCACTCACCCATTGATGAACATTTAGGCTGTTCACGGATTTTCTGGCTATTACAAATAAAGCTGCTATTAGCAATGATGTGTGTCTTTGAGTGGATATACATTTTCATTTTATTTGGGTAATGACTAAAATGCAATGACTGGGTCTCTGCTTGCTGGTACATTAGGCATTTCACATTATCCCACAGTTCCCTGGCCTACGTTAACTTTTTTCTCTCTGTTCTTTAGTTTAGATAATTCTACTGATTTATATTCAAGTTGACCCATCCTTTCCCCTTTCACTTCCATTCCGCTATTGAACCCATTAGCAAATTTGTTATTTCGGATATTTTATTTTTTCAGTTCCAAAATTTCAGATTGGCTTATATACAATTACGTATTCTATATCACTAGTGAGATTTCTTTATTTTTTCATCCATCACCATTGTATTTTCTCTACCTCATCGAGCAGTTTTAACGACTGTCATCTCAGGGTCAACCTCTGTTAATTGTCTTTTCTCTTGAGTCTAGGTCACGTTTTTCTGATTCTTCATATGTTGTTTAATTTTGGACTGTATCCTGAATATTGTCAAGGGCATATAGTAGAGACTCCGAATTCTATGTTCTTCTTATGAAGTGTGCTTATGTTTTTTCTTTTAACGGGCAATAACTTGGTTAGGGTTAAACTTCCAACTTGATCTCACCTGTGTGTATGCAGTGCCTGTATTCTCAGTTTGGACTTTGCAGTCTGTCCTGTGTGTGAACGGTTCAGTGGTCACCCACAGATTTTTCTAGAGTTTATGCACAGAATTAGGGATTCCCACTCCATGTTCCCTCCTTTCTTAGATTTTTGCCACCCTCCAGTAACCCTGGTTGTCCCGGGCACCTTCCCTTTTCTCCAGAGCCAGAATAATGGTGACTTTTCATTGGAGTTTTAGTTGACTTATGACACCACGACTGCAATTGCCTTAGGGCAAAGCTACAGAGAAGGGAGCGTCCCCCATGCTTGCTGCTTCCTGTGAGTTTCAATGCTTCTTAAGAGCTTACTTGCTCCTGTTCACTCTGTAGAATCCTTGGGAAGTTGATTTTATGCATTTTTTCCCAGAAGCTATATAGCTTCTATCTGTAGGAGCTTAAAATTGTTACCTCAAGCAGAACTATTGTTTGTGTATTTTTTTATTTCATCGATTTCTATCTTGTTTTTGATATTTCCTTCCTTGCATTTATTCTTTTTCTCACTTCTTGAGGCTGGAGCTTAAATCACTGATTTTAGGCTTTTCTTCTCTAAAATAAAGACCTGAAGTTATAGATTTTCCTTTGAGCATTCTTATTGATCCTATATCTTTATTTAAACTTTTGAGAGTTTGTCCATCATGGATTTCTTGCATTGATTTTTAATTTTAAAAAACACTGCTTCAAAATATTTGTCTTGATTACTTGGCTTTTTAGCACCCCTTACATTTAGTACCCGAGGCAAATGTCTCACTATCTTACCTCACACCCCACCTAGTTTTATCAGAAGAACCAGTGTTGAGTCAGTTACAGAAGTGAACCAAGGATGGGAACTGCTCATTTGCAAGGCCTGGCTCTGGAGATACAGCTGGGAAGTTGTGGACTGTTATCTAGAGGCGTTGCAAGCTCAGTCATGCGTCAGGGAAGCCTCTGAGAGGTGAGAACTATGCCTTATGGGAAGTCAATAGCGTGGTCAGGAGCCCTCATCTGAGATATCATAGATATTTTCAAGAAAGCCATTTGTACAAAGCTGTCAGCAGACCTAGCAGGACTTGGCCAGGGAAATCCCAGACGGAGGGGGAAGCATAACCCAAAGCCTAGAGGCTGGAGAAGCATTCAGGGATTTGCAAATGTTTCAGGATGTTTGAAGATAGAACCCAAAGCACAGGGATGACGAGGGAGAAGGTTATCAGGAACCAGATCTCAGAAAGCCATCAATGCCATGTTAGGACACTTGGCCTTTTTGAAGAGTCAGGTTTGGTGTGAGGGCATAATCCCACCAGATCTTAATGTCATCAGTTCTAGACAACCACTCTGGGCACATCATGAGGGGTGGATTGGAAGGGAAGAAGACTAGAGACAGTACAGTCAGTGTGAAACTTTTCAGAAAAACCAGATAAGGGACAATGGCAGCCCAAGTGAAGAGCAGAGGAGCAGAATGGGAGCCCCGTCAGGGGTCCTGCGGGCAGGGACTGGCAATGGATTACATGCTGGTGGAGGGAAGGTGGGAGAAGCAAGGTTGGGTCTCAGGTTTCCAGTGCTGGGGGAGAGACGACTTGGGGATGAAAACAATATACAAGAGCCTCATTCTCATAAACATGTGATGCCACCAGATTCAGCAAAATGATGCAAGTGTGGGAACCCAGCAGGCGTCCCTCAGCATCTAAAGGGCAGTCCTTGCAGAACCTCCTTCATGAAGCATGCCTTGATTAAAAGAAGAGTTTTTCCTAACCTTTGTAGTAGGAGACACAAAACGCCAAAAATGACAGACACAGAATTATGAAATGCACCTACATGTCAAGTACTTCCAAGTCTTGGGAAATCAGCAAGCTCTTTGTGATAGCAGTTGGGATGATGGGGAGCCCAGTATATGATTAACTTATGTTATGTAAACCCAGTATATGATTAATATGACTACAGCTAGCATCTGACCATTTGAAAACCAGTGTCAAAAAAGCCTTCCTTTGTATGAAGCAATGGAGAGAATTCCCAGGAAGAAGACTCTTGGTTCTCTGCACTGAGAACCAGAAACCCTCTCAGAAGGAGCGTCTAGGAGTGTCCCCTGCCATAGATTCCCAAATCACAAGGGAACATCTGCTAGAGGTCTGCTTTGTCTGTCCATTCTGCAGGACTGGGAAATTCAGGACAGTCACTATTACTGAAGGGAGGCTTTACCTCTTCCAAGAAGAAGGATAGGAGGAGGGTTGAGTGTGCACAAGCTGGCAATGAAGAAGGTAGGAAAGAATAGTTGTAGGGTGAATTGTCCTGTCAAAAAGCTACGTGGAGGTCCTAACTCTTGGAAGCTCAGAATGTGACCTTATTTGAAAATAAGGTTTTTACCAAAGTAATCAAATCAAGATGAGCTCATTACGTGGTCCCTAATTCAACACGACATGTGTGCTTAAAAGGGAAAGACACACACTAACGTGGCAATCACAGAACTCCAGAGGATGTGGCTTGGTAATCACGTGTTTATTAAAGTGTCTGGCTAGGCTGAGTAAATATTAAGCGAAGCGAGGAACCACGTTTTCTTTCAAGAAACGACACACCATGTCTAGAAGGGTGTGCTTGCCTCCTGGCCTCCTAAGCTTTGCTTAGGGAGCCCTGAGGCAGAAGCTCTGATTTCCAGCTCTGACTCCTACTCAGGGAAAGGAAAGAGGCAACGGGCCATTGGGTCCTCACCAAGTCCACCTCGACTTAGGCCCTGCTCACTGCGAACCCTTCTTTCCAGGGAGGAAGCCACGATATTTTGCCCGGTTCCATTCCTACCTTAGCCAGCCTCTTTGTGGTGGAGTTCCAACCTCAGGGTTGTTGTTTTTTTTTTTTTTTTTCCTCTAGAAATAAGATTTGCCTTGCTTTTCTTCTCCACTGACTCCCTCCTAGGGACAGGGCTCTGCTTCTGATTTGGACTCCCTAGGACTGGAGGCCTACTCCCGAAACTTCACCTCTTTGATCTCATCCTCTGTTGTGGATTCATACTGCCCTTGCCTCCCATTTGCCCATGAAATGGTGTCGGGACCCATCCATCAGAACCGCCTTCCACCGTCAGCTTCCAGAGATTCCCTTGTGACCTTTGTCCGTGTTTCTAGCTTTTCTTGGTGGCTGGGTCTTGATCACTTCCACTCCGTCCCTGGTCACTATCACAGCAGGGTGCAGGGACCACTCGCTTGTCCTCAATAGGCCCCATAAACTTAGTATCCGGTTCCAGAGAGTTCTGCTGATTCTGTGGTGTTTGCTTCTCTCTACAAAACTCTCTTTGCCTTTTGCTTGACTGGCCAAGACCTTGAAGTGATCGCCTACCTGAGAGTTTCACTGAAGTTCCCAGTATCAATCCTTACGACTCATGTCTTCAGAGCCCAGCCAAACAATCAGTAGGAAATGTACCGCCCCATCCCCAGCGGGCAACACTCAGGCAAAATCCATATTTGTGCTGCTGTGGCTCAGCATTAATTTTGCATTCATGGGCCAGGTCTGTGGTGACACAGCAACTCAACCATGCTTGTGTTTTCTCTTGGCAAAAACACTTGAGGGCCAAGCAAATGCAGCTTTGTTTGCTCCGAGAACATCAACCACTAAATCCCTTACGCTCCTTCGGACGCCCACCCGGGATGCAGGCTAGAGCCCGGGGAAGAAGACAGACTTTCACTTGGGTCCGTCCTGGGTTTTGCTCCTGGCTCTGTCACTTACTGGCTGTGTAACTTTGGACAAGTTCCTTAATTCCTCTGAGCCTCGGTTTTGTCTTCTGTAAAATGGGGAATCCTAACAATGTTTACCTGTGTTAAGGAGATACGATGCGGCCATAATGCATGTAAGGAACTTTGAACCAAACAAGGTAGATTTGCTGGGTTACCACAACCTTCTTCCAGGATTTCTTGATCCTGGCCGCCCCCCACATCTCTTCTTCGGTTGACTGCTGGTCCCTACTTAGATGAGCAGCAGCGGTGTGGATTCTGCTTCTGTCTTGGCAAGGGGCATTCGTACCGCTCTGCCCTTTCCTTCCAGGATGATTGCTGAATGTCATTTCTGCCTTCTAGATCCTTATCCCGGGTGCTCAGCTCCTGAATCATAGGCCCCTTGCAACATGTTAGGGCCATCATGGAATTCACCCAGACTCCCAGCCTCATGCGCGCCCTGGATGATCCCATGTTGACCTAGGTCACATAGAAATCAGCTCCATAATGACATTCCATGCTGTAAATTTAGGAGCAAAAAGGAAAAGTATAGGTTACTGTGCTGGCCTGCGAGGTCACACAGGGTGAGACACTGAACCTCAGTGAACCGTCGAGTCTTCTGGAAAGTACAGGTAACCAGACACGTGCTACCTCCTTCCCCAGGTCTGCAGCACGCTATTAAATGTTCAAAGTTGTTGAAGTATTCAGAGCCCTACGAGTGTAGGATGGTTTCTTCTCTGCAAATTCAAGGTGTGGCCAGAAGTCCTGAGGCATGTATGTGTGTGGTTGTACGAGCAGAAGCAGCATGCGGGCAACATAGTAGGTCAGCCATATTCATGGTGGGGGTGGGTAAAGAAAAACATGCATTATTCTGTGTTGCTGTAACACTGTGAGGCCGTAGTTGCAGCAGACGTGTGGAAGATCCTTTTAAAATTTTTTTAATGTTTATTTATTTTTGAAGGAAAGAGAGACAGAGCATGAATGGGGGAGGGTCAGAGAGAGAGGGAGACACAGAATCCCAAGCAGGCTCCAGGCTCTGAGCTGTCAGCACAGAGCCCGATGCGGGGCTCGAACTCGTGAACCGCGAGATCACCACCTGAGCTGAAGCTGGACGCTTAACAGAATGAGCCACCCAGGCGCCCCTGTGGTAGATCTTTAAATCACACGTAAACAGAGTTTATAGGAAGGTGTACCTGCCAAGGGCAAGAGTTTGTGACAGACTCAGTAGAGGCAAACCAAGAAATACAGACGGTGGCCCCTGAGACTGGTGAAAAGACCTTTGGGACACTCAAATATACTACGCGCTGAGTCCTGCGATGGAACTGTTAAATCCAAGCAAAGATATAGAAAATTTGGGGGGAAAATTTCAAAAGAATACAAATCTCCTGAGAAGAATGTGGACTTTTGCCCGGAAAATTAAACCATTAAACTTGTTGGCCTGACAGTTTTGAAGGCAGGTTACCGAAAGCAAGGATTTTTGAGAAGAGAGATCACAGCTGCCAGGAGGCCTTGTTTTCAGCCCAGGAGCAAGGCTTCCCGTGCTGCTGTGACAAATGTCTATCTTCACCGCCCCAGGGATGTGGTGTGGTGAAGGCAAAACTATCTTATGGCTTGGACACGGATAGCTCGGTTCTGGGCCAAGGTGATCCCACAAAGACAAGGAGATTCTTGAGACAAAGGGTTAGGAAAAAAAATACGTATCAGCGCAAATTAAAATTAATAAAATATTTCCTTCTCCCGAGCCTCATTACTGTGTTCCAAAATACTGTGCGCTTTCTGGAAAACATTTTGTTTTCTTTCCCAAACAGCCTTCTCAAAGTTGACTTCTTACTATATGCGCTAGTCTTTTTTTAATTTCTAAGTCACATTCTCACGCAACGAACAGTCTTGCCACCACCAAGAATGTGGCAGTGAAGGAGCCAAAAGTCCACAAGGGAAGGTTCCAAAAGAGACACCTGTCGCAGGCTTAGGACCGCATCTGTTCCTTCGTTGTACGTGTGCGTGGTTTCCCCAGCAAGGCACTTCCAGGAAGATGGCTTCCGTGCACGTCTCTGCCGTGTGGACTTTAAATCGTTGTGCCTTTAAGGGTTATGTAACTACGTGTTTTCTTTCTTTTAATCCATCAAAGCAGAAGAGCAACGAAACATAAGGGACTTTGGTAAGGGTTGAGGTGCAGAAAGGATATTGTTAAACAGTTACTTGATCTTTAATCATTGGTGAAAACGAAATGATCACTAGAGCATCAAGGCAAAAGAAAGAGATGAGACAGACCCTTCATCTTCTTTTCTTTGAGTAAAAAGGAAGAAAAATACATTCTTTCAGGCCCTGGCAGATAACAACATCTTAACAAGGTCTTAGGACCGACTCCCAAATTATTGTAGTTACTATCATTGGTAGCAGCCGCTGAGCTCTCCAGGGGAATACTAGGTCCCTCTCCATCAGAGCACTCCTGTAACGCTGTTTCCATTCCAATGAAATAAAAATAATTTTTTAAAAAGCTCAAGACTATAAAATTAGCCTTATTGGATTTGCTATTGTCTCACAGACGAGAGGGATTCCACACGTAAACAGGAAGAGGAGGAGATACTTACGAAAGCAAGAAATGGCTCGACACATAGGTGTGTGGCTTTTTAGAACATAAAGGGACGTATGCCAAGAACAATTACTGATCGGTCAGAGGTTGATTGGGCTTGGTGGTCACATAGTATACCTATATTAACACCCACCAGTAGCAACCCGATCTTGGGATCGATTGGGATCTTGGGAGTCACGATGCTGTTTAGGCAAATCCAAGCACGAGAGCGGCTCCAAAGTCACTGACAAGCAAGGACAGGCGTCCTGTGACACGGTGCAGCAGTCAGACGTAACGCTGCATGTAGCAGGACACTGAGGCCTGATCAAAATTTTGCTTCGCACACACGGTCAGGGTTTATGAGTCGTGGGACTGTTTGCTTGTAAAATCCGCAGGTCATTGGGGATTTTTGCTCTCCATAACATTCTCGTGAATTTGATTAAGTGGTGTCTTGGAATGGGTCCTTTTGGAATGGAGCTGTCTGTTTACCAGAGTGAAACACACTTTTTGTAACTTATAATTCCATGACACCCTACAGAAATAATTCTTCCAAAATAGATCCAAGTTGGCTGTTATCCTGTCTTCCTGTCCCAACTGCTATTTAATACTCTGTGTCCGCACACAAACACAGCTTCCTCTTGCGATCTGGAAGTTTGTTTTTGTAAAAAGTCCCTGATACAGTCATACTTCCTGTAGTGATTTGATTTCATACAACATCCTTAATATTAAGATTTGATTAAAGATGAAAGAATAAAGTTAAATTACAGTGAATTTTTAAAAAATCCTTCCTTTGAACTTCCCAATCACCTTCTTGGAAGCTTTTTACTTTTTCCATTATATTAAGGACATTTGCAATATCACAATAATAGTAGTTACAAGCTAAGGGGTCACATTTCTTAGTTCAGAGTCAACAACTTCTGATTTTTTTTTTTAGACGATAAGTACCCTTTAATCAATTGTAGTCGCTTCCTTCGAGTCTAATATTTAAAAATTTTTTTAACGTTTTATTTATTTTTGAAAGACATAGAGCGAATAGGGGAGCGGCAGAGAGAGAGGGAGACACAGAATCCGAAGCAGGCTCCAGGCTCCGAGCTGTCAGCACAGAGCCCGACGCGGAGCTCAAGCTCATGAACCATGACATCATGATCTGAGCCGAGGTCAGATGCTTAACCAACTGAGCCACCCAGGCGCCCCCTTTGAGTCTAACTCCGGGCGGGTTCTACCTTTACTTGAATATTTTTGAGGGATGAAATTGGGTGTCCTCAGGGTGTGGGTGTGCCTGGATGCTAGACACGGTTTGGCCTTGAATGAAGAGGAGACCATGGTGAGTGAAGACCATCATCAGGTGGGCCTGCTGAGAAAAAGCTTGGCGATGGACTTTGATGCCGACTTCCGTGTCTTTGGCTTTGCCTCCCCTCCTCCGCATCCCCCCCCCCCCCCAGTGCTTGTTGAGAATCCACCCTAACCATAGGTCTGATTCTCTGACACGGGCTTGGGAATTAGGATTCCTGTTCACCATGTGGCAGAGGACTTTGAAGCCATCATCCTAGGCCCTTCCTTGATAGCCTCGAAGAACATGCTGTTCTGCGCCACACGGAATGTATCACTGACCCTTTGTGTTTTGCTGAAATGTACTCTTACTAAGGGGGCAAGCCAGGAGAATACCTTTCTGGAACACTCCCTTTCTTTACTGCCTGCTGTATGAAAACCGTAGCTTCTAAGTGAAGGGCCCTTCTAGAGATGGGCATAGTTTGGGATTATGTGAATACTCTCTGCAGGACTGTCAAATTTAGCAAATAAATATGCAAGACATCCAGTTGAATTTGAAATGTTTCTCTAATTGGTTGTGTGATTTTGTAAGTTTTTTGGAAAAAAGTGAATACAGGACACTTAGAGCATCTTTTTTAAAAGTTATTATTTATTTATTTATTTATTTATTTTGAGAGAAAGAGAGAGAGAGCATGAGTGAGGGAGGGCAGACAGAGAGGGATGGAGAGAATCCCAAGCGGGCTCTGGGCTGTCAGCACAGAGCCGCATTTGGGGCTTCAACGCATGTACTTTGAGATCATGACCTGAATGGAAATCAAGGGTCAGATGCTTAAGTGACTGAGCTACCCAGGTGCCCCTGAACACTTAGAGCATCTTAATAGAGTCCATGCAGGATGTAGGACAAAAAAAAATCATTAAATACAAGACATGTTCTGTAGACACAGCATGCCTAGCATTCCTCACTCTGGTATGATTATTACTACTCAGAGTTCTATGGCATTTACCTATCCATACGATATCTTTGGCTTTTGTACTCCTATATCAATTATGTCCATTGACTTCCACAATCAATTATTGTAATTTAATTAGGAATTAGCTATCAACTGCAATTATCAGCTGTTCCTTGGTCTTCTATTTTTTTTAAAGTTTTATTTATTTATTTTGAGACAGAAAGAGACAGCATGAGTGGGGGAGGGGTAAAGAGCGAGGGAGAGAGAGTCCCAAGCAGTCGCCACACTGCCAGCACAGAGTGCGACGTGGGGCTTGAACTCATAAAACCGTGAGATCATGACCTAAGCTGAAACCGAGGGTCAGACGCTTAACTGAGTCCCCCAGGCATCCCAGTCTTCTATTTTTTATACACCAGCAAATGCCAACAGAAAAATAAAAATTCCTGTTCCCAAATATTGGCCATCTAAATGTTCACAAATTACTAATTTGAATCAATTATTAAAAAAAAAAGTTTAATGTTTATTTTTGAGAGAGAGAAACAGAGACAGAGCGTGAGCAAGGGAGGGGGCAGAGAGAGAGGAGACGAGAACCTGAAACAGGCTCCAGGCTCCAAGATGTCAGCATGGAGCCTGATGCAGGGTTTGAACTCACAAACTGTGAGATCATGACCTGAGCCGAAGTCAGATGCTCAACTGACTGAGCCACCCAGGTGCCTCCCGAATCAATTCTTTTTAACCCACAGAATAAGTTGACTTGATAGAGTAGATAGCAAAGATGAAAAACAGCCAGTGAAGCACAAATTAAGTGGAAAGCAAACTGAGCTCAGCAGAACTGACAGAGGAGGAAGATGAAGTCAAGTGGCTAACACCTCATTTCCGCCTTCTGTTTCTTCTTCAGTAAGTATTTAGTGGAAAGCTTCAGGAAAGAGTTGGACTTCATTCATCAGTGTCTCTTAAAGGCTAGGAAAATCACTGCCCGCAGGCCCAAGTTGGGGTGGGCAACGGATTCTGATTCAAGATAAACTGAAGTTCACAGAGCGTTAAATGCAAATAATCAAGGAGGAGTGTGAGATGTCAAACTTTAGTCTTTCAAGTGTGTCTTCCAGGAGGAAGAAAATGAAGTGCATCTTGACTGTATCCAGAGTCAAATGCTGCAATTCAAGTGCGCACCACAGAACATGGAAATCGAGACTCGAAATGCTAGCGTTTCATTTTAAAAAACACCATCCCAGAAAACTCTGATAAAATAACCTGCATTCAAAATACATGTTTCAAATATTTAACAGGCAAAGAAAAAAGTCTGACAAGAGTGAAAACCAAGACTGTCAACCACACGGTCAAATGTCAACACTTTGACCACAGTGACAAACCCAAGCCTGAGGATGATGACCTTTGACTGAGCTACCAAAGCAAAGACCTAGGGTCTTCTATGTTTTTTGTCTCTCTTTCCTTCTTTCTCCAGATGACATAAGTTCAAAGGATCCAGGCAAGGACAAAAGAATAATACAGGAGTAGAAGTGTCACTTTTTTAATATTTCTTAATTTGCATTTAATGGCATCAAAATCGCCATCAATTAAAATTGAAAATTTAAAGAAAAAGCAAATGAATCATCGTTTAATTTCATCTCAATACCTGATCCCCTTATTCATGGCATTTTTCACTTTTAGCCAGTTATTTTAGATTTCTGGAGTCTCATCTGGTGCTGTGATTTCCCCCTGAATGGGAAAGCAAACCAATGTGTGTCTCTACCCCGTCTCCAAAAGTGGCTTCTGAGGAGCGTCAGTGAGTGAATCTCGGCTCTGCTGTCTGGGACCATTGGCTACCAGGTACCAAGCAAGTACAATATATTTTCTTACCGAAATAAATCAGATTACACTGATTTGCCGCTATTGGCTTTGTGATTTTTCAAAGGGAACGTGACAGTTTGGAATGGTCTCACCGAGAAGGCCTGATGCATTGGAAATGTTCCAAAACGCAGAAGGCTTTTTGGGTCAAAAACGTTGCATTAGCTCGATTTCTTCTCAGTTGGGTGTTGAGCATGAATCTGTTTCAGTCAAAAGACCGTCCAGATATAATCAAATAAGTTTGCCACCTACATCTTTGGTTAGTTTGTTAACACCAGAGTGCTGTGCACCAAGTAATAATAAGTAAGTGTGCTTGGAAAATGCTAAGTTTCAACCAGATATAAGTATAGAACTATTTACAAAATATCGTATTACTATATGATTTATCGACTTGAACCAGTATTGGCTTTGGGGATGCTGCTTCGGGTAGTGCCAAAGATCAGATGACCAAGTCTTCCAGATTTGGCTGAAATAGATAAGCTCAATGGACATACAAAAGATTTCTCCATCTCATGCTCCATCAATATACCAAATACTACGCAAGTATGCAGGATTCTTCACCTTAATCACATTTAAATTAGCACTGATGTAAATACCATGAAGAGAATTTAATAGTGCAATAGAAAACCTGTAAACATGCCCGTGGCATTATTTTCCTGTCGATTACACCACAATATACAATTAAAAAAAACCATAAAATAACTAAAAGGGCTAATGTCTGTATATGCAATTTCATTAAGAGAATAAAGATCTAAAACAATCTGCCATTAAATTATCAACAGAAAGAGAAAAAACAATTCCTGAATAATAAAAGAAAAGCCTCTTGTACATTGAGATTGTTCTTTAAACCCCCTCTATCACTAACTTTACCCCCGTTATTCTTACATCTGCATTAAGTGTTCAGCCCCCAGTCAGATGTGTGAGCCACATCTTCTCTTACGTGGAAGGACATTTGAAAATGTGGTAGCCTGAAGATAGGGCCGGATTTGCTGTAATCCGTGTCATCATTTCCCCGGTAACCCGAATCCAGATTGCTTTCCCTTTTTCTTCTAAGCCCCAGTGTCCCCATCTTTATAGAATAAAACATCTATGAGCATATTTGTTGAGGACTGGCTCTCAACATGTTTGCAATGATACAAACATCTTTCATTGATCGTTTCCACAATTATGCTTGAAAAGCCAGGATGTGTGTGCGTGCGTGCGTGCGTCCATGTGTGTACATATATGTGGGCTCATGTGTATGTCTACACAGTGCCTCCCCGCTTACAGTCACATTCTTCTTGAGTGAATACACAAACTGACCCCAGTTTGAATGAAATGAGAATTCACCTGTGGCACATTTAGCTAGTCCCGGCCCCACGTATATTCTTTGCCCCAAAGAAATGTGGTTCCTGGCCCCTAGATTCTGCCAAGAGCAAAATGTTACCCCTGTAAGACGCAGTTGCATGAGATTTATTTAAATGCTGGGGGCATTCTTTACACATTATAAGATTACCAAAGTTCATGCCCCAAGGAGTCATCTGTATACGAATTCATTATCCTCACCCCTTGTGTTCTTCATGGCCCCATCCAACCCTGTGGACTTCAACATCTGAGCAAGTTTCTGATTGTAATGTGGCTTCATTTTCTTTTGTGCTAAATAGAGTCAACAAGCATGTGCTTTAGCATGACAGCCGTTCCTCTCAAGTAACTTTTTCAATCTTGGAATATCAATGGCACTTCCTTTGCAGATGAGGAAGGAGAGGGCTGACAAAAATATTGGCCCATGATAACAAGCTGAAGAAAGAAGGACGGGTCCGGGGGCCAAATGGGTTTGGGACCCATGGGGTCCCGTGGCTTCAGAAAGTTCCCTTGAAAACTTTCAGAGTGGACATTTTTCAGACTTCCGTTTGTATACAAATCACTTGGAGGTCTTGTTAAGGGACAGCCTCTGATTCTCTAAGTCCGGATGGGGCCTGAGAGCCTATATTGCTAATAAGCTCCCAGATGGTGCTGATGTTGCTGGTGTTGAATAGAAAATAGCAGTACATTCCGACCAAAAATTAATAGCATCAAGTCCATTTGTGTATGTTTTCTCAACTGTTTACCCCTGGTTTGATCAATTTCACTCCTACAATTCAATCCAACGAAGAAAGGCAAAAACGGAACTATGATTTTTGTGAGCACAGAGTCCCTTGCCCCTTTTTATGTATTATCAGTAGCTTCCATTGTATATATAGCATTTTCTCTCCTTGAAAAGAAGAGGGTGCTTTAAAGCAATGGTATAAAGGAATACCGAACCACATTTCAACTCTCGGCCATAACGTCTTTGATAATTGTTTTGAATAAATACCTTATATGATGGCTGATATCCTGTATAGAAATGCACTTCCTTTCAATACCAGCATTGCTAACTATCTGTCCACCCGGCAGGACATTATTTCAATTGCCCTACACCAAGTTTGTGAAAATGTAGCCCCATTTTAGGAAATACGAATTTTGAGAGTTCGCTGCAGACAAAGCATTGGAAAAGGAACTCCTCAAACGTGGCGATGATTGCTTAGGCACTAGATCCAAGGGACGAAGGGACGGGGGGTGATTTTGTATGTGTGTGCAGCTTTTTAGGGTGAATCCACACCTTCACGTTTTCACGGTGACCTCTGCATTCTAAGGGAGCTCGGACACAGAAAGGGCTCCCAGGGTTCAACCCGGGGCGTTCACTGACATCAGACGTTGCTCTGTTGTAACAAAAGAGTTCTCAGCTCCCTTTCCCTCTGCTCCTCCTGCCTGTACTTCTCCTCAAGTTTCTGCTTCTCAGAATCCGCACAGTAAAAGGTGCAATCTGGGCTCTTTCGGATCTGTTCGAACTGACTGAAATCAGCCACGTACTTTCCGTTCTTGGAGAGAGAAACTACAGGCACAAATTCAAAGCCCCAGTAGATCTCCTCTGGGATATAAGACGTGCGGCTCTGGCAGACCGCGCTGGTGGATTCCACGGTGGCATTGAGGAGGACGACGAGCTCAAACTCCTTTTCCTTCAGGTTTTGGGGCGTGAGGTCTCTCAGGGGGCTCGTCTCATCCAGCACGTGGTAGAATGTCATGGGCAAAATGAGGAAGGGGCTCTCCGAAGAGGAGTCCACGTGGAATTTGACGGTGGCTTGGTTGAGCAGGATCCGCTCCCCCTCCTTGGTGACATGGGTCTGCAGGAGCTTGCCAGAGAGCTGGCATTGGATCAGGAGGCTCTTCCTCATGTTGGCCACCTGGATCACCAAACACAGCTTCCCGTTCTGCTTGGTGATGACCGCGCAGTGGCTGAACTTGATGGTCTCCGCCCGCTTTTTGGGTCTGGCAATCTTGGCCAGAAAGGTGCCTGTGATGAAGATCTCAATCAAGGTTGTGATGACCAGCTGAGCGACCAACAGGAAAATGGCATGAGGGCATTCCTCCGTGATGGAACGGACTCCGTAGCCAATGGTCGTCTGGGATTCCAGGGAAAAGAGAAACGCCCCAGTGAGAGAGTCCACCTTCATGATGCAGGGGGTGTGATTCGAAACGTCCTCGCTCGGCTCTAAGTCCCCATGAATGAACGCGATGGCGTAGTAGATCACTCCAAAAAGGAACCACGTCATCACGAACGTGGCGGCAAACAGGGTGAGCTTGTATCTCCACTTCATGTCGATGACGGTGGTCCACAAGTCTTGAAGGTACAGTAAGTATATGCCATCCACTTTGTCAATTCGCACATTGCTGTGCCCACTCTTGGACATGACTCGGGGCCTGTTGGTCTTGAGTCCACCTCCTGAAGGCTGCCTCACAAGGGGAGCACTGGACACGCTGAGGTGAACGGCGTCCATTGTCAGGCTCTTGGGACCACCTAAGGAGATGACGAAGAAAGATGTTCCATTACTGTCACGGGTGGTAGGACACCCAGAAAACAGACACAGGATAATCAGGTGAAATATGTAGGAATATATACGGACGTATATAAGAAAGGAGAATTTGGAAGGCAAGACTAGTCTGCTAGTTCTGGAGGAAGGCAGTAGGGTGGAGTGAGGGGCATGGAATCTGGAGATAAGCAAACCTGGGCTAAATGCTGACTCCAATTTATTTGCTGTGTGACCTGGGACACGCTATGCAGTCTCTCTGGATCTCAGCTCCCTAATCTGTAAAATGGGAACACAACCTACTCCTCAGAGTTTGTGTGATGGTTAAATGAGATAATGACCAGAAAGTTTGCCAAAACGAAGCCTCACCCTCAAAAACGACGCTGAGCTTCTCGTTGTGAAATGACACACACATGTGTCTACCCCACAGAGTATGACGAATGTTTGTGTATACTCAGCTACCACAGATTTCCGATTCTGGAAAATTTAAAAATAAGTTGACTGAGCAGAGGGTCAGTACTGATATAACTAAAACATACCATCTATAAGACAGTGTTGATGCAGCAGTGGAGAATATTACTCCATATTTTTAAAACTTGGGTAATATCAATAAACTTTTTAAAAACTTACCCTTTCGTGCGGCATTCTCTGCAACAGAAATTCACTACCCCCACCCCCACCCCCACCCAGTGAATAATCTATAATCTATCACCTCTCCTATTTCTTTTTTCTTTTTTTTAACGTTTATTTTTTTTAACGTTTATTTATTTTTGGGACAGAGAGAGACAGAGCATGAACGGGGGAGGGGCAGAGAGAGAGGGAGACACAGAATCGGAAGCAGGCTCCAGGCTCTGGGCCATCAGCCCAGAGCCCGACGCGGGGCTCGAACTCACGGACCGCGAGATCGTGACCTGAGCTGAAGTCAGACGCTCAACCGACTGAGCCACCTCTCCTACTTCTTGATTACATGGGAAAGCATTAAGTTATCAAACAACCAACACCCACCACATAATGAATAATTACACTTTCTTAATAGCTCGGTCGATACGCTGGTTATTCTTGGGAAAATGCTGTAAAATCCCACGTTAGATATGACATTTAGGTATGGCCCCAAATTTCTGCATTCCTCCTTTAGAACCAACTAGAACCATCATAGGAACCTCTTTTCAAAAATTAAACAACAAGTAAGCAAGGACAGGCATCCGACGCCGTGGCAGAACAGTCCCACCTAGAAGACACGTCAGGCTCCCGCGCTAAGTCCCAGGGAACGCTCCCCTCTGCATCAACAGACAGGAACAGGCTGGGTGTGAGGCCACACGGCATCTTGTACTACCTGCCTGGTGACGGGAATAAATCACCCCTACCTTCCTTGAAAAAGATGTGAGGGAGTACGGGAGAACACCACCTGGTCGGCACGGGTTTTTCCCACCTCACCGGTATTTGGAGGATAAAGGAACCCTCCCCCTGTCTAAAAAGGAACTGAATACAGTGGTCTGTGATTCATGCAGGAATCTTTGCTGTTAGAGCAGCACTGTCTCCATAGAAGTTTTGGAAGCAATCTCCTGGGCAAACCCCTTCAAGGAAAGTGAAACCATCCATTAGCAGCTAACACTTGTTGGGCATTCAGTAAGTGGTTGCACTTTTTAATTTTCCTGTTTCATGAAGAGCGTGTCACTTCCAGAGCGGCCCTCGAAATGCTTTTTTTTTCCTCCCCCCCCCCCTTGGGAAGGAAAGCTACTTTTCATTTTCACTGCAGAGAAGGGCCCTAAGCTATTCAGAATGTCTTGTTCTTGCTGCAGCCTCTTCCTCGTATGTGGAGATCGATTTAGAAGGAAAACACAGGATGAGCTTCGGCTTTATCAGCCCCTCAGCGGCATTTCTCAGTCAACTAAGAGGAAAGTGGCCCCAACGAAAGTTTGGAAACAAAACGCCATGCTGCCATGCCGGAAGGCATAGCCACGCTCAAAACACGAGCACCAGTAAGACAAACGCAGCTTATGTGCAAGTAGACACATGCACCCCGTGCGCTTTCAAAAGGGAGAGAGAGAGAGAGAGAGAGAGAGAGAGAGAGAGAGACTGCCAGGGGAAAGTGCATGCCATTCCATCCACTGGAATAAAAATAGAGGCTTAAGTTTTCAAGAGTGAGTGACACCCGAGTGTCCTGCGGGCATGAGCGGCGCTCCAAGCTCAAGCTCAGCTGTCTGCCAGATTCTGGAGAAGTTGGCCCTGTGTACGTGAAGGCAGTGCCATGAAGCTTCTGTTTTAACCTCTCCTTAAAAGGGGCAACGGGCCAGGCTTGGGATGAGCTGGATCTTTTCCCTCTTTCTGCGGAAAGCTCTCTTCTGTTGCATTGCCGCCCATCTAGTGTTGGAGGTGACGACACCAAGAGCTATCCGAGATCGGTGGTCTTAAAAGGGGGAACGCGACCGACGGCCTCTGGGGGAGGGGGGGGTCTTGGGTTCAGCACCTCTCTGTGGGAAAGAGCAGCTGGGGGGGGCCGCACTCACGGGGTAAACGCGTTTTCCCTCCCTCTCAACACCCCGTGCCCCCAGACTGTTTACTACCTGGTCACTCCCTCAGCAGGTCAGAAGGCGTCTTCTTCGAGGCAGGTGGAAGGTGCTCGCTCCCCTTCGCCCACCTGGCTACCAGGGGATGCTGCTTCTGCCTGAAAGAGAGAGGGACGCGTGGCGTTCACAGGTGTTTACAAAGAGACTGACCCGGTGAGACTGACCCTTAACCATACCCCCCCCCCCACCGCCCCAGGGCTAGGGCCCTAGCGTTCACCTTCCAATCCCTGGTATTCTGGCAAGGTGCCCAGAGTAGACCAAAGGCCGAAGGAGTGGTTTAAGAATTAAACCGAAGGCCCAACCACAGCCCTTCCTACAGAATTCCCACCCTGTGGAGGGAGCTCAATAGTAAAACACCCTGGAAAGAGTGGGTTAACTCACCCCCATTGAGGCCCACTCTCAACTGACCAGCAAACAGGGAGGCAGGAAGGGGAAGTGCAGAGGAAGTAAACACCGAGCACTGGAAGGGAAGAGTCTAGAATATTTTTACCGCCTGTGGAAATGCATTATTACTGTTGAGTCACAGAACATCAGAGCTGAAAAGATTGTCAAACCCAAAGCGTCTGACACACATTTTTCAAACGAGGAGACCGACCCGGGAGGTCAGAGCGACTGGTCTTCATCACACAGCTGGCTCACGGCGGAGAAAGAACAAAGTCCAAAGCCTTTAAAAACTAGACCGGAGCCCTTGTCCATACACCACACGTGCCCCTTCAACCTCCAAAGTGTAACGTAACCTGTTCGCACTTCGAAAGGCTCTTTTGCATCCTTCTCTTCTGGATTGCTTCTTCCGAAGGTAGCTGTCTGCAGACCTCCCCACCTTTCTGTCCGTCTCACACGCAGGGGTGCCCGTATGCCTCCCACTTCCTCTCTGGGCCGCCGGGTACTGTGAACAGTTACCAGACGTACCCTGTCCTCACGTCAGTGGCCCCGGTTACCGACCCGTACGGCCCCTTGCACACTCGATTCTCACTACGCTCTCTGCATCACTGCCCCTATTGTCACCCGTAACCGTCATCTGTGAAGATCCTGCGTCTCCTCCTTTGCACCCATCCATCTGACCCGTATGCTTCACCATTCGCGTTTCATCATGGGCGCCCAACTGACAGCATTGTATTCTGCAGCAGACGTCGTCCTCGAAACTGACTTCGGGGTCCAGACACACACTCATTCCACATAATTTTATGTCACGGCCTTAGGTATTTTTCCCCTAGTGGTTCTGCAATCTACCTGGCTTCACTTCTGACGCGTTAAGAAACAACAGCGGTTTCCAAAAGCTAAGGATGGAAAGAGTGATACAAGATATGCTCCCCTAACGTCCCCTCTTCTCATCCCACAAACAGGCAATATTCCATACAAACCATTAGAGTCTTCTTTAGTCTCTGGAAATTGTGTATATTTCTCCGGTTTTCGTTATCTTGTTCCGACATGTGGGCTGGGAACGCAATCTTAGCAGGGTGATATCTTTACTAAAGTGTAGTCCTTGAAACTACTGAACGGAGAGGTCAACATCCCTCTCTACTTCAAGCCAATAACGCACACATGGAATGAAGTCATTTATTGCTTATGGTGTGTAGCGTTTGTGTTCTGGAGATAAAGGAAAGAAAAACATATTTTTTGAGACAGAACTAGCCAGCGGGCACATTGAAAAAGGTATTTAGTGATATGACGAACTACACTTCCAGCCTTGAGGACGAAACAGTGAGAATGGAGAAAACTAGAGGGAGTTCCCATCACCTCCTCAGAGAGGAGAAAGTGCCAGCAGAGAAAGCGGGTCTTATAAGAATGGGTGATCAGGGGCGCCTGGGTGGCTCGGTCGGTTAAGCCTGACTTTGGCTCAGGTCATGATCTCGCGGTCTGTGGGTTCGAGCCCCGCGTCGGGTCTGGGCTGACGGCTCAGAGCCCGGAGCCTGTTTCGGATTCTGTGTCTCCCTCTCTCTCTGCCCCTTCCCTGTTCATGCTCTGTCTCTCTCTGTCCCCCCAAAAAAATAAACGTTGAAAAAAAAATTAAAAAAAAAAAAAAAGAATGGGTGATCAAAGAAATCAGCCACAGTTAGCTGGAACACTCTGTCCTATCAGAGAGAAGTCAGTCTATAAATGACCAGAAAGCCACCCACCAAGTAGGAGAAATAGGTATGCATGTAATAAGCACGAAGAGAGTCCGAATAGAGTTAGAAGTGGCCCAACGTGGGAAAGATCCAGATGAATAATAACAAGGGCAATAATAAAATAAAGTTGCAGATAAATTACAGACATCATCATCAACATAGATAACAGTACGGAGCCACGTGCCAGCCATCGTTCTCAGTGTTTTCCACGCGTGTACTTAACCGTCACACCAAGCCCACGAGGCAGGTGCCGTCATTAGTCCCACGAGGAGGAAACTGAGGCACAAAGAGGTTGAGCGACTCACCCAAGTTCCCAACAGCTGACATGAGGCAGTAGTGCCCCTGTGAAGCTCCCGTGCCTGCCCTCTCTGCCACCTTGACGAAAGTGCTCCAGCTTTAGCTGCGTCAGAATCACCTGGAGGGGTCAGAGTTTCCGGTTTCAGTAGCTTTGGGATGGAGCCCGAGCATGTGCGCATCCAACAATCTCCCAGGTGACGCTGGTGTTCCAGGAGCGCACAGTTGAAAGCGACCACACTGCGATATGCGGGTGGAATGAGAGCGATGGGCTTTTCCCTCCTTGATGAAGACCCTTATCCCCTCACTCTCCCTGAACGTTCTAAAATAACACTTGCACACAGGCGCGGAGAACATCAGGTTGTTAGTTTCCAGAGATGTCCAGTCTCCACCGTGCTCGTAGATGAGTGCCATCCACCTCGTGGGCCGGTGATAAGTACTGATTTTTTAAAGCATGAAGGAATGATTTTCCCCCTCCTACGTAGCCCACCGCTGATTCCTTCTAAAAACTTAGCACTCCGTTGAGTCCAACTTTGAGAGTTTTCAATTTGTCCGTCCTGATACTTCATTCTGTATTCCCTGGTGGGCAGAAAAAGAGCTGATTTTCAGCCACAGAAAAGCAGCTGATAACAAAACAGGGAGGCAGCAGGGATCCCTCAACCACAACTCAAGGGATGTCGCATACCTTCAAGGGGAATGGGCCCCAAATCAAACCATAACTTCGGATTTCCAGACGAAAACCGCGATTTAAGGGGATCTGACCTTAAGTTCTATCAAAACAGGTTCCTGTTTATAGGAAAAGTTGCTTTGAAAGCTTTCTTGGATATCAAATATTTCCAACAAAACATTTCTTGGATGATCTGTCTCCTCACTATGAATCCAAAATACCTGGATTAAATTTCACTTTAAGGAACCACGGTTTTAACTAGTAAGTAGAAAAAGACATGCTCGACAAGAATGTGCTTGGGGTTCACTGAACTCAAAAGGTTTAAAAATAATTGAAAATAAAATCAGTGAGGCTTGGCTATCCTCTCTTTGGATCCTGTGACTGTGGCCACTCAAATTCATGTGCTGGGACCTTTGGCTTTGGCCTCATGCCATATTCCTCCCCGCTCTCCAAAGCAGCCTAGGACTCGCCGTTCTCAACTCCATCCATGTCAGCTGAGGACACACATGGCTTTTCCCAGGTGGTCTCAGCAATGGACATGTCTACCGAGAAAGAAGAAGGTGGACAAAGTTGACTCCCAGCAGATCCCAACGGGTGGCTCTTTGGTTCTTATCTGCCGGGGAAATGACTCTTCATTCTGCAAGCCCATTTTTCCCCTCAGGCCCTTGAGAACTGAGCACGATTAGGAAGAACGATTGGTCTTTCTCCTCCATAAGAATCTGAAGGATCTGAAGGGCAGTGGCGGTTGAGACTATGGGAAATTTGCACCGAGTTTCCTCTGTCTCGATCTATATTTTGAGGATAAGAACTTGGATCCTAACCGACAAAGCTGTGGTTGACTACTGGTTGTTGTAGCTGATTGTGGCTTCCAGTTATGTGCTGTCCCTTTCGGCTGGGTCCGTCGAGAACGAATCTTTCCCTGGGTCTGTCCCTGGGAGTAGGAAATGGAGACTCCGTTTCCATCCTTTTGTGTCAGATGCGGTCATGTGACTGCACTAGCCAATGGAGTGTGAGCCTCAGTAACTCCTGCCCGAACAGAGGCAGCCAACGGATTCCTGGCAGGGTCTCTGGTGGGTCTCGGATGGGACTGCTCCTTCTTCTGGAGAATCGGAGAAGGGAGACACCAGTGGCTGAGCTACAGCTACAGCTGAGCCAAGGCTAACTTGCAACAAGGGTGAGAAAAAAATCTCTTGTAGCCTAAGCCACGGGATTCTTGGAACTGATTGTTACTGAAGCAAAGTCTAGTGAAAGCCTGACCACAGGGACACAGCTAGTGTAAGTTTTTGTGTCTTAGTATGACAGGAGGAGACGGGATTCAGTAGGCCGAGAGGGAAAGACTAGGACCCGAGGTCCCCGGGGAAAAACACCTGTTTTGGAACAATGCTGGGAGTGTCTGACCACAGCAAGCCCCCTCAGGAGTAAGGTTCCTCTTAAGAATGGAACAGACCCCACCTACTCCCCCTCAGGTTTCCCTCAGGAATTTGACCAAAGACCTAAGTATGGCCACAGACCACCCCTCGTACAATGAGAGCCAATCAGGAACGGACACCCCAGCACCTAGAGCTATCAGGCCAATGAGGGAAGAATCTGAGAAGGAACCAGGGGGAAGAACGGGGGGAGGGCTGACCAGAACCTTACAAAACAAGGACCCTGGCCTCTAGCCCTCACACACTTTCGAATGTCGCCTCTCTGTAAAGAGAGCTTTCCTACTATTCTCCTTTCTGATCTTACATTCTAATAAACTTTTGCCCGCTGCTCATTTTGTGGCCGCCTCTTTGTTCTTCAAAGCCTCATGAGGCTTTGAATAATCTGTGATGAGAGACACACGTTATCATTACAGACAGCTTTCATTTGGGAAAGGGACTACTTAAAAGGAACCAGGAACCTTCCAAAGCAATGACAGACAGTATCGTATCCAATCCTTCCCTTTCCCTCATGAAGAAAGTATTTTCTTGATTTTCTAAAGGAGGAAACGAAGCTTAGTTGAAGTAATTGACACGTGTTCACAGAGTTCATTCATGGCGGACCTCGTTGGCAAACTAGACCTGTCTCCAGAGCTATGTTCTCACGTGGCCACTGTGGCCCTCGGTCATCAAATTCAACTCACAAAGAGCATCTCTACTCATGATGAACATTCATGGAGCATAATGGAAGTTTCTGCTCACTACATGTGAGCATCCATTACAGAATACATAGCTATGGTTGATTTATTGCTGATACCCTGTCAGGCCGTATAGAGGTGTCACATATTAATTTGAACTCTGTCATTGATTCTGAAAGAGGGACTGCTATTATCTGAGGGTTCCAGGTTAGGAAACTGGGATACAGCACGTGGTTTGCTTGAGCCTGTGCTCCAAGCCTCTCGTCTCTACGCCATGACGTCTCTAGCTCCCGAGGGCCTCAGATCACCCAGAGGTCTGGAAACATGGCTGCGTCCCACCCCAAGCTCCTGATTCAGCGGGTCTAGAGTGGAACCTGAGAATCTGCATTTCTAATAAGTTGCCAGGTGATGCTGGCCCCACTCCTCTTGAGACTACGCTTTGAGAGCGTGACCTACACTATGCACAGCCTAATGAATGGCATAAAATATGTAGGAAATTCCCAAGCACATAAATTGGGTTGTCTCAAACGTTCGTTGCTTTCAAACAAAGGAATGGGCCCTTTGGTGTAAGAACGAAGAGAAAGTTAGTGGGGTTAAATATGCAATTATGGTAGCTGCCCAGTGGAGTTTTCAATCACCGGGAGAAGGGTCCCAGGGGACGGAAGTTCAGGTACATTGTCTTGGGGGAGGGGTGGGAATGAGAATCTGGGGGAAAAGGAAAGCAACTGATTGAAAGTTTCCCCAAAGTCTCTTCCCCGAATGGTGGGTGTCATTCTGTTCGTGGGCCAAGAATGTCGTGGGCCTAAGGAGGGAACCTAGACTCTATGGTTGAAAGAGTCGGAGCTGAAAGTTCTTAGCAGTCTTTTGTTAAGCCTTCCCCCAAGCGTGTGGTGCAGGCGTGCCACAAATAAAGGGATTTGTGCTCAGATAACGAGGGGGAAGTTTTGCCTACCAAACAGCCAAACAGCTCACAATCTCTACCCACTGGAGACGGACCCCTCATGTTTGTGTATTACAGGGTCTGAGAAGTCCTGCTGAGCTATGCCCGGCATTTCTAGCACAGTCCGAGGAGTGCGGACTCAGTTTAAACCCTACACTTCGTATCTGGGGGAAAACAGGATGGAAGCAAGCAAGGCTTTGTGCCTGTCCATCCATCTTACAGGCAGGTGTCTGCGTTGCCATGAGATCTCTTGCGATGCGCTGTTCACCTCAATGGACACTGAAGACCGGTACCGTAGAAGAGGGTGAATCCGCACCCCCCCCCCAAAAGCTGCAGCATCAGTATCACTTGGAAGTTCATTTGAAATATCAATTAAGCGACGAATGGATAAAGGAATTGTGGTTCATATACACAATGGAATACTACTTGGCAACGAGAAAGAATGAAATCCGGCCATTTGTAGCAACGCGGGATGGAACCGGAGGGTGTTATGCTAAGTGAAATCAGTCAGGCCGGGAAAAACAGATACCATATGTTTTCACTCTTATGTGGATCCTGAGAAACTTAACAGAACCATGGGGGAAGGGAAGAGGGGGGAAAAAAGTTATAAACAGAGAGGGAGGGAAGCAAACCTTAAGAGACTTCAATCCTGAGAACAAACTAAGGGTTGTTGGGGGTGGGGGGGAGGGGAAAGTGGGTGATGGGCATTGAGGAGGGCACCTATTGGGATGAGCACTGGGTGTTGTATGGAAACCAATCTGACAATAAATTATATTTAATAAAAAAATAAAAAATAAATGAAATGTCAATTAAGTTTCACACTTCAGCTGCTGAATCCCAATCTCTCAGGCGCTGCCCCCAAAACCTGGGTCTTAAGAAGAATCCAACTTCCCAAAGGATCATATGGCCAGAGCTTGTCAGCAATGGCTTGGTGGGTTGACGAGGTCTTTCTTGTGCCCTATTATCCATTGGAAAAGCAACAAGTACTCCTTCAAAGACAAATCCTGCATTTTGCATTGCATGTGAGTGTCTAATGATCCAATTTGCCGCTGTGGTCAAATACTTAGCCTTTTCCCTATGTTTCCATTCCATTATTATTGTTTCAAATTCCATAAGTACTAAAAAAAAATCCTTTTCCATCTCTAAATGTGGTTTGCATAGTTATACACTTTACCCCTCAATGCAGATTCTTTTTTTAATTTTTTTCATTCCATAGAACATCAACCTTTCTCTGCTCGGCAAAAACAAGTTTAAACAGACACAGGGTTCAACAGGAGACTCATTTTCCATTTTCCATGGCAAAGAATCTGAGCACTGGAATAAGGCAGAGGTATCATTTGCAGAATATTTTTGCAAAGACAGTTTAATTTCCAGCCCTTTATTTGTGAAAGAGCTGGCTAACCTAAATAAAACATTATACATCTGTCTGTTGTTACAAGTGACCAACTTAGCTGAACGTTATTACTTAATAACAGCTAACTTTCCTATAGAGTAAGAGAGTGCAGCAGCTAAAAAGCAAATGGAAATTTCCTTTGGTTTACCACCGTTCGTCTCTCCGTGCTCCGACATGTGAAGAACTTGGGTAATAGGCATACGCTCCCCTCTAATCACAGCATGGCTTGGATGTGCATTGTTGTGGAATGACTGGTAAAACAGGAAAATTTATGTCTGGGGGGAAAAAAAAAACAACCAACCAAGACGAATTGTACTGCGTTAGCCTCCCTAACGCACTGCCCCCGGTTTTCTCTTCGGGGAAGAGGTTTCTTTAACTCGGGGATTCTCACTATTCTTGTCTGGATGAGCTCAAACATAACACAGAGAAGGCGGCTCAACAGGGTCCCCTTCAGATTTTAGCCAAAGAGAATAGAATGCAGAGCGTTTGGGTTTGTCTGACCGTAACCTGGAACACATTAGAATGAACGCGTCTGCTTTTGCAGACAGTACTCGTAGAGAAACAAATCTTTTATCTGGCGTATTCTGTTTAATAAAACTCAAGCTGAGCATGGCTGGAGCATTAAAAGTGGAAGGAAAAAAAAAATGGGAAGCCAGCCAGGCCGGTTCGTTTTCCGTAACCTTCATCTCAGCACTGTTCGCAGAGCACCTCGTTGTTGTTACAATGCGTCATTACATAGTTTGCAAAATTTCACGTTGGTTTGCCCCTTAACGAGTCTCTCACTCCCTCAGACTCTGGATCCACCACCTTTAACCCCTCCCATTTTCCTCGCCTCACACATGTAATATTTTTACTATAATGAAGGCATAGAGATATAAAAAAGCGTCTCACGTTGTAAATCTACATACCGATTTCAGGCTGCCTTGTTTTTCCGGCTGCACGCTGACTACTTTTTCTTCTGTTTAGAATAAATTTGGAATTGTTGGTCTCTATCAATTGATGATTAATGGCCCGGGGGGTGATTCACCTGGACACAAGAGTGGAATTCTTCTCCTTGTTGTTTTCCACGCACACCATCATCATAATTGGAATCTCGTCCCAGACAAAGGAAATTAGGGCTTTTGCTTGATTTGGAACCTAGTTACTTAACGATGGGATCAGTGTCAAAAGATTTTGAAATTCAGTCTCACTGTCGGCTTAAACTTTGACCACGTTTCTCTGATAGAGAAACTGGATATCACAGGCTCTCAGGGGAACACAGTTTATACCCAAATTCTTGGATTGTGGTCAAATGACTTGAAGGAATGGTCGTATTTCTGAGCTGTCTGCCTGTTGCAAAGTTGAAAACATAGCAGCTTATGGTGACTGAGTGATAACAAGAAAATCTCCAACTTCAAAATCCCTTTCCATCCAGTCGAAGCCTGAGACCCCTGGCAGTTAACTGATCTCCATCAGCAAACAGTATAAGAAGACACTTTCTAACCATCTATAGTTAATTAGCTCGAGGACCAGCAGCCCAATTTTGGTGATTTTAGGGGTTGCCAGGTAGGATAGGAGATTCCCGGTCAAAAATGAATTTCAGGCAGACCACCAATGATTTTCGACTATAACTATGTCCCATGCAATATTTGACATATACTTACACTAAAATTATTTGTTGTTTATCTGAAATCCATAAATATGTACTATATAGATATAGTACAAAGGAGACATATTTTTTTTTTTTAAGTTAACGTTTATTTTTGAGAGAGAGAGAGAGACAGAGCACGAGCCGGGGAGGGGCAGAGAGAGAAAGACCCAGAATCCGAAGCAGGCTCCCGGCTCCGAGCCGCCAGCACAGAGCCTGACACGGGGCTCGAACTCACAGACCGTGAGATCAAGATCAGAGCTGAAGGCAGATACTCAACCGACTGAGCCACCCAGGCGCCCCAAGAGACCTATATTTTTATTTTCTGAATCTGGCGTCTCTAGGGAAGAACAAATGTATGCTCGCGGGTAGCTCAGAAGGTCAAAAAATGTAAAGACAAGTTTACTGCGCAGACGACATTCTTAGAAGCGCAGCCAGTCCTGGGAACCCTGTTGACTAATGTGACCATTGTAGGATGGCAGAGAGTGGGGTCATTTCATGCCTGGTTCACCAGAAAGTATCAGAAAGTCTAGCTAGCCGGTCTGTTTTCATCTTTTAGCTCGGGGGTCCTTAACCACTTCCGCGTTAGGATCCTGGTGGTCAAACTGCCTTCTCAGAATGGGTTTACGCAGATGAAAATGAAAGAAATATGATTACGGGGGCGCCTGGGTGGCTCGGTCAGTTAAACGCCTGACTCTTGCTTTCGGCTCAGGTCATGATCTCACATTTCATCAACCTGAGCCTCATGTCGGGCTTGACTCTGACAGCACAGAGCCTGCTTGGGATTCTCTCTCTCTTTCTCTCTTTCTCCGCCCCTCCCAAGCTTGTTCCCTCTCTCACTCTCAAAAAAGAAATAAATAAACATTAAGAAAAAAAAGAAATATGATTACAAATGACACCGGTGACAGTAAAAGGCACTCATTAAAGCATTTACAAAAACAAAATTGGGCTTCTTTTTCAAGCATTAATTAATAAGCGCTAATGTTTTGAAAGTGCAGTGAGCAGAAATGGCGTTTCGGATCTTGGAAACAACTGTACGTAAAGCGGAAATCCTACGATTCCCCCTGTGACCGAATCCCAGTTGGGGGTAGAAGGGTTGCAAAAAAAGTATACATTTTGCTTACAGGTGATTGAGGGTGAACCGTCCCTCCCCCGCCCCAGTCTAGGCCATGGACACTCTACCCCTAGCCTCCCCAGACTCCATGGACCTGGGTTTAAACCCTGCTGTGCATGAGGCCCCACGTGCTGGTCCTGTCGCAGAAATCAAGCCAATGTATTAAATCCTCCCCGACTGATTTCCCCAGGGACGCCCCTGTCCCCTGTAACGGGATTTGCCTCTTCTAGAAGAGTAGCTGGGATACCGAACAACCAGAAGCACAGTCCATTCCTTATCCGGCGGGACATCACCGCACGGCGCGGGGTTGGCAGCGACCGGAACGATTCGTGTGACGGTCCCCGTGGGGAGACACCCCCCTCACCCCTTACTAGGAAGCCACCCTACGGTATCTTCTGACGAGGAAACAAAGGGGGAAATGACAGCTCAGAAACACACAGGAGCCCCTGTCTTCAGAGCCTGACACATTGCATTTCCCAGAATTGTGAAGCTGGATTTTTACAGTAAATCTACTATTCGGGCACATGCAACTTTATGTTACCATGATTTCATCATCACCCTTGCCAGGAAGAAAGAAAGCTTACTCATCCACAGAGTGGCTGTTCTGACAACACTCCTCTTTATAATTCCTCCCTTCGGCTGCCAGGATAAGTCTTGCTCACCTTTGCAAAACTAAAGACTCCAGCTCTGCTCTCACTTCACCTTTCTTCCCTTCAGGATGTGGCCTGGGTGCATCGTGGCCTCTTCCCCCGAGTTCAGTGCCCTCGGGGCTCCTGTCTCCCGCCTGCCACTCCTTCCTGAAGGTTCTCATTCTCCCCTTCTCGGGTTAATTTCCACCTGTTCTTTAAAAGCCAGGTTGAACATTACCTCCTCTGGGCTTAAAAAAAAAAAAAAAAAAAAAAAGCCTTTCTTCATAAACAGCATAAAGGTTAAGAGTACAGGGTCCTGCTTCCGTTAATAGTAGCTGTGTGACTTTCGACAGCTTACTTAACCCCTCTGGGCTCAGTTTCTCATGTGCGGAATGGTGACACTGAAAATTCTTACACATGATGGGGCCGTGTGAGGTTGTAGTACATAAAGCACCATAGCGTGCTGCCTGCTCACACTAATTATTATATAAGAGCTATTATCATTAGGTGCTTGCAATAAACAAAATGTACGGAATAGGACGTACCAAAAGGAAATTCTGGTTCACACAGACGACAGCGGAGGGTTCTTACTTTGATTATAGCAAGTTCTTGTCAATGAATAAAAAACCATTGCTCCCCCCCCACCCCCGCAAACAGCAACCTTTAGAGACATACACTTCAAAAACATTTTAAAGGTGGAAAGTCTGAAGGGATTTCATTACTCGTTCCTTCATCTGAACGCCAAGAGATCACCGAGCACCTGTTATGTGCTAGGCTCGGCACCGGGTGCCGGAGATCCAGCAGGGAATCCGAGACCAGCACGGTTCTTGCTTTCAGGCAGTTGATGGTAGAGCAGGGAAGGGAGGGATTAGATAAACCAGGAGAGGAAGGTTTAAAGGTATTTGTGGGAAGCCTTAGGGAGAAATTCAGGAACGGATGGGAGAATCGAACCCGGGCTGTGTCATACATCCTAGTCTGGGGTCCCGGGAAGGCTTCCCTGGCGTTAAGGTGGAGACATAAAGACTGAGGAGCCCTCGGCAGGTAGGTAGGCGGGCCTGGAGTGAGAGGAGCGTTCTGGCCAGAGGGACACACGGTGTCTGTAAAGGCCCCGGGTGGCACGGAGCTTGCACCTTCCAGGGAGTAGGGGAGTGGAGCAGAGTCAGGCAGGAGCTCGGGGCCGAGCCACACCTCGCAGGGCTTGGGGGCTCCTTGAGGACATCGCCTTCATCCTAGGGGAACGAGAAGCATCTCAGGGTTTCAGTCAAGGAAGAGAGGAGCACTCCGGCTTTCAAAGTCACCGTGTTTGCCGCAACATGCAGAATCGGTTGGAAGAGGCTAGCATAGATGCTGGAAGGCTGGAGAGCTGGTGCTTTCGGTAATCCAAGCTATAAATACCGGTGCGTGGACAAGGACAGCGTCAGCCGACTGAGAGGAGCGGGGGGCTCTGAGTTACCTCTTCCAGACAGGGTCAATAGGCACTTGTAACAGGTGGGGGGCAGGGAGCAGGTGAGGTCTCCAAAATGACTCCTGACCTCCGGGCATGAAGATAAGGGGGATGGGCTGGGGGGGGGGTGGTGTTAAAATGAACATATTCAGAGGAGGCTGGATCTTCCACCGGAATTTAAAGATCATTCATAGATTCTCAGACACCAGTGCCGTTCAAACACTTGGATGGTATATGTGTGCAGAGCTCACCCCTGGTGACCCAGCCCCTGCAGGGGTGAGGTCTGGGGGAGCGCTCCGGGGTATGGGCAGGACAGACCTCAGCAGAGGTGAGACCTGGGGTCTGGGCTGATGTTCACAAGAGAGGGCTGGGCAGGAGGGATGCCTTTAATGTTTCATCCTGCAAATGGAATTTGAAACGTGTAAGTGGATGAGATTCTCCCGGACACGGAGTGTGGGAGAAGCAGTCCCCGTCTGAGCCTTGGGCAGCCCTGGGGACTGGCAGAGTTGGAGGCATTGGCAAATGAGACCTAGAAGCCACTGGTCCAAGAAAAGTCGTCACAGATTTTTAGAGACACGTCAACAGCCCATCTTGTCGCCCATGCAGAGATGAATGGCTTCATAGACAGCTTCAGACAGGTCACTCGCCGTGGCTTTTTCTGGTGGAAACTGACAAAGTTACACCCAAAGTTTAAAATCTTTATTTAGGGGCGCCTGGGTGGCTCGGTTAAGCCTCCGACTTTGGCTCAGGTCATGACCTCACGGCTTGTGCGTTCGAGCCCCTCGTCGGGCTCTGTGCTGGTGGCTCAGAGCCTGGAGCCCGCTTCGGATTCTGTGTCTCCCTCACTCTCTGCCCCTCCCCTGCTCGTGCTCTGTCTCTCACTCCTTCCAAAATAAATAAACATTAAATTTGTTTTTTAAACTCTTTATTTCTACTCTTTGACCCAGTGACTTTATGTCTAAGAATTAATATGAAGTGCGAATTGGGATTAGGTCCAAGAATGTCTTCTGCATTAGTCACAATATTGAAACATTCAGATCGAGCCGCATCACCAAAAAGAAAGAAACGATTTTACGTGTGTAAAATATGTATAGGCTAAAACAGTGTGCAGTCTTTGAAAACCATGGCAAAACACTAAACGTGTCCCGTTGAAAACAGGAAGCTGATAAAGCTGGACATGCAGTGTGTTTGCTCCGTGTCTCCCTCGCTAGGTAAGATTAAAATGGAAATGCATCTAACGTGTTAATAGCAGTTATCTCTTCAAAGGAGAACAACATTAGGAGCGTTTGTCAACCAGACTTTCCATTTTATGGAGTGAATCTGAAAATTCAATTTCCCTAGTACAGACCATTCCCAAACATTCCAGGTTTTACTGTAAATGAGAAGTGCTCACCGTGCCCTACCGAGAAACTTTCCACATGCTGTGGTGGCCAAACCATACGAAATAATTTACTTTCAGAGACGTTTAGACTGTACCACCCGAGGACCCAGTGTTCAGCAAGTGTCCAGGCCTATTATTTCACATCAGCTTCGGGCCTCATTTAATCGACTGGGAAGAGTTTGCATTCCACCCAACAGGTTTCCTGCCCCACGCCTTTGTTCGGGCGGGTCCCTTTACCCTGAATTCCTTTCCTGTGCCCTATGTCTGGCAAACTCCTATTCATCCCTCAAAGCCCAGCTCGAACGCCACCTCCTTCAGCTTCCAGGGAGAGTTCCCCTTATTCCTTTCTGCTGCCTTTTGTAAGTCGTTCACACCTCACAGTAACACTTACGTGTGGCTGTACTGTTGTGTTTGGGACCCCTCTTTCTCCTTAAACCAGGCTCGGCGAGGGGGTGTTGCATTTAACTTTTTTTTTTATTTGTTGTTTATTTATATTTTGAGAGCGAGACAGAGAGACAGAGAGACAGAGCATGAGTGGGGAAGGGGCAGAGAGAGAGGGAGACACAGAATCAGAATCAGGCTCCGGGCTGTGAGCCATCAGCACAGAGCCCGACGCGGGGCTCGAACTCAAGAACCGTGAGATCGTGATCTGAGCCGAGATCGGACGCTCAACCGACTGAGCCACCTAGGCACTCCGTGGGTGTTTCATTTAACTTTTAACCCCAAGGCCAACACAAGGACTGCCGCATGGCAGGGACGTAAAGTTGGAGGAAGAGTGGGGTGCCCGAAGATATCATGGAAGTGAACTCCCGGCTGTCCAGACTTAGTATCTGCTGAAGCTCATTTAAAGATATGTCGTCTGATGTTCTGGGTCAGAGGGGAGGCCAGTCCAAGGCCTGGCATGTCAGAGAGAAGAGGGTACAAATATGCCAGTGACCTTGAATCACTGAACTACCAGTGAAGATTTAGACTTGAGTCATAGCTCAAAGAATAGCCTACAAGATCCTGCCTTAAAGAGAAAATGGGTCTTAGGTTTCTCACGCTGATAAAATTGACAAACATGAGGGCATAAATATATTCAGTTGAGCCTAACCAATTTCTTTCTATGTGTTTCCTGTTCTGCACACTGGCCATCAGAGGTTGAAGGTTTAAGACACCTTTGAGTGCTAGCTCTCTGTTTGAGTTCTCAGAGCAGGGGTCTCTGACGTTTTGCGCCTCAGGAATCCAAGAGCAAGGACAGAATTGAAGTATTCAAACTGAGTTTGTACTTTATTGTTTTCAACGTTTGTTTATATGTTGTGCATTTTAAAAAATGTGCATAATATATTAGTACATATATGTACAAAAGCGTATGTGTTGTGCCTGTAAGTCCAAAGTGTTCGTGTATGTGTGTGTGTGTGTGTGTGTGTGTGTATGCAGTGGGGGTGGGGGACTGTACATTTTTGAATCCAGTGCTCTATTATTATTTTTTCCTGTTTATTTATTCTTGAGAGAGAGACACAGAGAGACAGAGAGAGAGGGAGACAGAGGACCCAAAGTGGGTTCTGTGCTGACAGAAAAGAGCCCGATGCGGGGCTTGAACTCAGAAAGCAGGAGATCATGAGCTAAACCGAAGTTGGACGCTCATAACCTCAAGACTGAGCCCCTCAGGCACCCAGAATCCGATGCTGTGGACGAGTGCTTATGAAACCTTCATGTGCAGACAGATGTCCTGGGGATCCTGTTAAAATGCAGATTCTGATTCAGAAGCTGTGTGCTGAGGTCTGAGAACGTGCATTTCCACCAGGCTCCCGGTGACGAGGCCGGCCACTAGCTTTGGTTTGCAATCAGCATTTTGCAACCCGAGTTCCTCATCGGAACTACACAACACAGAACACAGAGCAATCTGAAACGGTTTCGGTGACCCTTTTCTCTCCCATGGTGGCCGTCACCAGCTGATTTCGCTCGCAGAACTCTACGGAGAAGAAAGCTTTACCTCTGGGAGAAAGTTCAAGGTCGCTAGCTGACTTCCTTTTTTTTTTAAACCCTGCTTATAAATCACCGCGCAGCATCACACGTCAGTCCCGTGTTTAATAATTCTTTTCCAGTGTTGGTTCTCCTTTACGAGAAGCAGAGCTAGAAACCAACGTTTTGACCACTCCTGATCATCCAGGCTCCCGTCGGAAAGCTCAGAAAGCTCAGTCGGAAGTTTCTGACTAGGAACGGCTACCTCCGTGCACCCTCACCCTGATGGGAGGCTGGTGTTGAAAGTCAGTGGGTTGCAAACGTTCTTTGTCCAAAGGAAGAGGAGAAAAAGAACCCACCCACATCTGTAGCGCTCAGTGAAGATTTGTGAGTGAAAACACACGTGCACAGACGCACACGATATTGACACAACGATTCTCTTAATTCACAGAGTCTACCCGGCCATTCACGTTCGCGTGAATTTTCAAATATCTGTGTCTTCTCGGCTGCGGGGCTGGTATCCAAGTATTTCCATTCCCTGCGGAAAAGTGACTGTGTGATTGAATTGGAACAGTGCTTCCTCCGAATCTAGGCCCACGTCCCACACAAACACAATGCAACCCACAGGATTCAGACTCAGTGCCTGAGATCACGTGTTCAGGATTAGCGAGGACAGTGGCGTGGACGAAGGAGAAGCCCTAAAGGGCCATTCCATTGGCCGTTTGACATGAGTTGGCCCCCAAATGACATCTGGTTGGCCAATTCTTAATGTTCTATCTTGGATCTGTCTTCAGCCCTGGTTTCAGTCAAGAGATCCCGGTTTCAGAGGGTGGAATTGGGAGCCAGACCCTAGCTGCAAACGTTGGGCAATGGCCTTTTGTCTTTCCTGCATGCCATCTCTTGTTTCTGTTTGATCGTAGGTAAATAAACCTCATGGAACAAGAAAGGCCAAATTACTGTCTTCGGATGGTGAGGACAAAAGGTTCAGCTGAGAAGAATGTCTTGCATCACACAGCCTCGAGGAACCCTGGTTTACATCAATATCCCCTTGAAGCTGCCCCTCCCCTTCTCAGCCCCACTGCCTTGGCTTAGAGGCACATACTTTCTTTCTTCGGTGACCCCAGGAGGCTCATAACCGGGTGCCTGTCCCCAGTGGCCATCCGTGTGAGGCATTCCCCACGGTGCAGCCTTGCCGATCTCCTGAAATCTCTCCTCCGGCGCCCAGCTCAGCGGCCCCGGTTATCTACAAACCAAGGCCTGATCCCTTGACCTTATGACCACGGCGTGTGAGTCCTTTAGGAGCCGCCCCTCCTACCCCTGCCTTGGTGCCAGCTTTTCCGCGGCCTGTGCAAGCCATGCCGAATGACTCACGGTTGCCCAAATGGGTTGGTCCTCTGTTGACTGATTCGATACCTTCAAACATGCCAGGCCATCTACTAGAAAGCTCTCTCCCCTTCTTCACCCACTTCCTCCTGTCTACCTTTGAGACCTTGCTCATTCTAGGGATGTGCTTCCCTTGTTCTCACAGGTTAGGCGCTTTCCCTACCTGCCCCCTTGTCCCTGTGCTTCTGTCTCTCGGAATATTTATCTCAGTGTGGTGGAACTGTTGGTGGACTTCTGAATATCTAATTGCAGTAACAATGATCAGATTAACAACAGCCATTAGCCGAGAGCATACGCGTGGCCAGAACTGTGTTGACAGCTCGTGTTCCTGAACTCCAAACTTCAGAGTCACTCTGGCAAAACTCTGGTGAAAATAAGGGGCTTGGATGAGTCAGACAGTTCGCCTGAGGCCACACAACTGGCCAGTAGTGGTGACGATGTTTAGATCCTGGTCTGACTCAAATTCTAGCTCGTGCACCACCCTCCGTTGCCTCCTGTTGGAACATAAGCTCTCATACCTTATGTTGCGTGTGCCAACATCGAGGTTCCGACAGGCCCTTAATGTTTATGAATGAATGAATGAATGGGTGAATGAACGGAAGCAGAGGCATTTTGGAGTCTTCCGGTGCCGAGGAAAGCAGCCATGGGTCTCAAAATGAATGCTCCCATATATTGGTGTATTGATGAGCGAAGCGGAGGGAGAGTACTTTGCCTCGGTCCTCTCACTGCCGAAAGACTCAGGGGGGACCATGCCTATGAAGCCAGTGTTCCCTGCAGGGTCATGGTGCTTCCCTGCACCTGCCGGAAGCTGCTGCGATGCCTCTCTTCTTTCTTTCTATGAGTGACTCCGCCGCCACCCAAGCCTGATGCCCGTCCGCCTCTCTCTCCCCACTTCCTTTACAATTACAACACATCGTCTTCGGTTCTGCCTGCAGCTAAGTCTTGTTTCCATCCCCTGCTTCTCTGCCCTTTCAAGGCTCTACCCTGCTCACTGTCCCTGACCTCCTTTCGGCCTCTCTTTACTCTGACTCCCCTTTAGAGCCACTCTCCCTTCCAAAAATGATGACGTGTTTATGTCCGTCCCCTGAGTCAGCCCTCAACCTGGTTTTCATGTCTTACGTGATATAAAGTCTAAACTTTTTACCCAATGTCCGAGTTTTCTAGGTGAGACCCCCTGGCTGCCATTTTGGGCACATCTCTGGACGTTCACTCCATCGTCCACGCTTCAGTGATGGCGAAATGCACTTCTCCGCACACCGCGTGCTGCCCCACATCTTTCTACCTGCCTTTGCTCCCAGTGTGTCCACTGCCTGAAAGGCCCATGTGAGCACAGATCCCCCAGCCGAAACCCCGTGATTCCCCTGCTAACTCCTCCCACCGCAGGTTCGTTTAAGACCTGCCTCTCCTTTACCGCTATAGTATAGTACACTCACTTCAGTATCATGACTTTCTCTGAATGTATCTGTCTCCCCTTCTGGAAGGTGAGTTCTCTGAGAGCAGGGATTGGGCCATGTTCATCTCTGTAGCCACAGAAACACAGTCCCTGGCATATAGTAGGTGCTCCAAAAAAAAAACTTTTGATGACTCACCCTCAGGACTCTAAATGAGTCAATAGATTAATAACCAATCCATAAATTAAAGGATGAATGAAGGTCAAAGACATGGCCTAAAACATATGAATGGTTTCAACATACTTATCATTACATGTGAAGCTTTCTAAATTCTTTCTTTGAAGGGACTTACAGTCACGTATTGTCCTATCTCTGCGAGAAGTGAGTTTCCACTGTGCTACAGTTCACCGGGTTAAGGAATGCTTCCTTTGGTCTGTCCTGACTCAGACGCTCCCGGAAGCTGGGAGCTTCCTCCGTTGATGACCCTTACTTGGTGATTCACTGATGTCCTCAAAGAGTACATACACAGATGTTCAGATACGGCTCTTCTCCCCAAGGATGGCTTGCTTTTTTCGGGAATGATTAATCATACCTGTAGTTGCTTGAAGCATCGGAGCTTTCCACTAAAGAAGTCTAATTACGTTCGCATGTGCTTTGTTTCCTTCCTTGTTTACCCCGCTCCCCGTACACACACATACACAAAATCAGCCTGGAAACTGTGGCAGAATCCTATTTGTTTTTATTCACTTGTGGCCTTTTTCGCAGCTTTCTCGACAACATCTTTCAAAATCCCAAGGATTTCACTGGAAGATCATGGTTAAGGTCAGAAGGAAAGGAGGGAAGGCTCATGAATCCACACGGCGGGTAGGCGTTTCTTCCAATCTCTCCCCTCGCCCTCCAGTCCTTCCCTCCATCCATCAAACCATCGCATTTGATTCCCAGGATTTACTTACTAAAATCAAAGGGGCTAAGCCTTATTTTGAGCAGCCCATCACCGCCTTCTCAGTCGTGAGAAATGGGACCTAGTTTCTAATGCTATTTCTATTACCATTTCGTAAAATATGCAATGAATGATTGAGGAAAACTAACACCACACATAGCCTAGGATTAAAAATGGTGCCATGGCCTTCAAACTCCAGTGGGACAACCCCTCGCTCTGGGTCATTATTTCCTAGAAGCTGTGAGTATTCCTCAGTGTCTCCTAATCACCAATATATCATTCACTCACTCACTCACTCACTCACTCACTCACTTATTCAGCAAGTATTTTACACCATTATAAGAAAAATACGGTCTTATGCCTGGTCCTGGTCCTCAAGTTTTACCATCTAATAGAGGAGATGACATATACATGAATTGTTATAACACCAGGCAGAGTAGGATCCTTTCCGGCTAACTCTTAGGGACATGTAAAACTCCTATAATACAACTTATGATGTTTATTGGTTCATGTGTTTCTCCCATCCCACAAGTCTGCAAGCTGCATAAATACAAGGACTGTGTCTTATTCTAATGCTCTGTATTGTCCTGATGTAACAGTGTCTTCCCAGCTGACGTGAACGAACGTACTATATAGAAACATAGGGAAAACGTCCAAGAAAGGATCGATTCTTTCCAACTGGAAGAATCACAGAAGTCTTTGTGCATTTTCTGTAGGAAGAGGAAATAGGAGAAAGGGAATTGTCTGTGAGGGGAACTTCCCAGGCAAAAAAAAAAAAAAAAAAAAGGATGATGTGGTGGCAAAATACTTTCTTGAGTAGGTTCATTTGATTGGACCATAGGTTATATCAATAATTCCAACTGTGGCTGCATATAAGAAACATATGGAGAAGTTTTTAAATGTCTTAATCCCTTGGCTTCTCCACACATCAGCTGAATCAGAATCTCTCATCGGGGGGAGGAAAGGAGAGACATATCATTAGGAGCCTGAGTTTCGGTACTTTTTCAAAATATCCCGTTTGCTTCTAATGTGTCCTGATGGTTGAGAATCACTGTGGTGCCTTAAGAGATTAAATATGAGGATGGATTAAAAGCTCAAGTGGAAATAGATTTTAAAGAGCTTTAAAGCCGGAGAGTTTGACCTGTCGACAGGTAAAAAGAAGCCAGGCTCATGTAGCAAGACAGATTGAGATGAAGAGAGTAGATAGAGATGAGATAAGATGCCGTTAATGCAATAAAAATAAAGCAATACACGAACTCCAGGGCATCACCACCTTGGCTTACCAACAGGTAACACTCACACACCTGTTAGATGTGAGGTGGTGGCAGGGGAACAGGAGCTGCTTTGTCCCTGGATGAAGAAGAAGGCTTGAAAGACAGAGTATTGAAGGCAACGCCGTGAGATTGGCTCTCCTCGTTTGCTTTGAAGCGTTCTTCTCTAGGAAGTGAATTTGGGGCTGGTGGTGAAGATTTGGGAATCGCCGCCCGGGAGCAGACGTGAACCGCATGAGTCAACGAGATCTGTACCAAGGAAAAATACCAACGGCAGAAGGAAGCTGAGGCCTGAAGCTAGGAGGCGGGCCGCACTGGGGAGGACTGGAGGACTTTTCGGCAATGCAGCTGGGCAAGAGCAGCCAGAGGGTTGGGCAACCGTGTAGTTCATCAGAGTGGACAACCAGGGAAATGAGGTTTCAGGAAGTAGGACATGATCTAGGAGTTGAAGATTTGAGGGTGGACAGGAGGCACTGCTGCTCCCAGGGGTGGGTCCTGGAAAGGAGGGGGGGACCCCTGTTTCCCTAAGAAAGAAGGGAAAGCGGAAAGGTTATACCCACTGCTCATGTACTTATTGAGCACCTACTATTTTCCGGACTCTCTCAAACACTGGGGACACCACGGTACAAGCAGATGCTTGTTCTCACGAAGCTTCTGTTCCAGCTGAGGGGGAGGGGAAGGAAGGTAGGAAACGTTGTGGGAAAATACTGAGCAGTAGAAGATGAACGCTGCTGAACTGTGCCCTTGGTCCAGGGAACGGACTAAGTGTGGTCCTTTGGGGAAATGTGAGCAGGGTGGAAAGATGTGGAAGAAACTGGAGCTAGCTCTCGAGAAGCCAGGAGACGAGACGAGAGAGGAAGGAGTCTAAACAGCCGCAGGACCCGGTCTCTTGGCTACACCTGCTATGACTTCGCAGATGTCGATGCTGAGTACCTGGGAGCCCCGGCCGAGTACAGAAGAGGAGAGGTGCCCGGAGCCGGGGACCGGCGAGGCCTCATTGGTAAAAGGTGACCGGGACTTGGGATTACAAATACCACGGTAGAAACATAAACATCGAAAACCCGCAGAATGTAAATTCTCAAGGTCACGGCGCGCTCATCGGCTCGTGGAATCCATACGGTAATTGAGCACATTAAGAAGCCTACTAACTCTGCTATTGAGTTTTAGAAGGGCTATAATTTAGTATCGCCAGCTATCAATTAGGCCTGTTTTCCTCATCTGTAAAATGAAAGGGTTGGGCGAAATGGCCTCCAAGCTCTCTCCGGCATGGGCAGCCGGTGAACAGCAGAGAAAACGCGAAAATCTGAAACTCGGTTTACTTCTTTAACGTGTACATTGAATGTGTGACTCTCGGTGTCAGCTGCACAGCTAAGACGGCTCTGGGCTGACTAGGCCCTTGGTCTCCAGGACCATCGTGGTTTTAAAGATTAATCGCCCTGTGAACATACACAGCCTAAGTTCTGCTGGGAGAAATCTCAGGTGTCACGGGTAATTGACAAGTTGTCGATAGGACATTGGAACAGACTGACAAGAAAATTCTTAGAGACCAAGGGGTTCTAGTTATTTGCAAGCTGGGGAAATTGATTTGTCAATATCGGGGAAAAGGGGGAGACACTGGTTAAAAGACGCCAAGGAAGGAAAGAAGGAAGGAAGGAAGGAAGGAAGGAAGGAAGGAAGGAAGGAAAGAAAGAAAAGGAAGGAATGGAAAGGAAGGGAAGGGAAGAAGCTTTCCAAATATTAGAATGAATAGGTAGGTATATGAAATAGAGTTATACACATATGAGTCATCTCTCAGAGCTAAGATGAACTTACAGCAGTCTATGTAGGATCTTTCTCACTCCCAAAAATTGTGACTTAGAGTTAACCAGGCCTGAAGCAGATCCTAAAAGCCCAAGGTAAAATGCTATCAATCGGACAGTCAGTAAGGATAACTAGACTACTAGCTAGCTATCATCACTTAATATTTTAAATACCTTCCCCCTCTTCACAAGCCATGCGGTTTGTGGATAATACAATACACGATATTGGAAGAAGTAAGCCTCCGTATGTGCTTGTTCAAACAGCTGCATTTGTTAGACACCTTGCCATTGAAATCAAGGTCTTTAAGGCTCAAACATCAGTGCTAATGCTGCAAGTTATTTATTTGTGAATTTAATCTGAATTAAGAGCTAACTGCTATTTTTAGAAGCATGCCTGTTCTTTACTGATAGTTGTATACCCAAAGCCTTCGTTCAGGAAAATAAACTGGGGCTTCAGTCTCTACAGCATAGGGTACAAGTATTCATCACTCTTTTTCCTCACGAGGTTAAATACTGTCTTTTATTTGCAGTCCCATAGCGTAGTGCCTACCCACATTTAAGCACTAGAAGTTTCAAACACGGGAGTTTTCTTCAAATCAGTAAGATACATATTAGTTGAAATGGAAAAGAGTGGAGAGTAGGGGGAAAAAAAATCATGCCTGAGGTCACGATGAATCATTTTGGTTGGACCTTCCAGAAATTCCCTAGTCTTTTGAGGTTTGGATGTTTTATTTTTCCCTTCCCTCCGTGGCACCCTGGGTGGCCAGCGGGAACCACTCTGGGGGCCTTACCTTGAGTCCAGGTGCTGGGACCCAGCTCAACCGAAGGTCCTGGAGATCTGGGGCAGTGACCAGGGGGCCCGGCTCTGCAGGAAGGACCTGGGACGGGGTGTGCAGTCCAACCTTGGGCGGCATGCTCACGGGATGGCCAAAGCTGGGTAATGGAGCCTTCCTCACCCACTTCCATGGTGGATGAACAGCAGAGCCTTTGGCCCACGAGAAATTCCAGCCCGGGACTTTGGGTTTTATGGGTGAACGACAGCCCCCTCGCAAAAAAAGAAAAAAAAGGTACTTGTATCTGCCCTGGCTCCAGATTCTTTTATATGCTGTTTGACAATAGAAACTGCCAAGCAGAACGACCGCCTGCAAGGAGGCACAGCATTTTCTCATGCTTCATGGGTGCTGGGGACGCTAGCAATTCTCCCTCTGGCCTGGATTCTCTCCCACGGGCCTCTGGAGCCTTGGGAGGTTATCTGATCAAGAATCACATTTCAATCACTCTCAAAGCTGTCGTGGGCCTCACACTCTCGGTCACGGGCCCGATCGCGGTGCTCGGTCACAGGTTGCGTGGTTGGTTTTCAAGACACCAAGCTACTGGGGCACCTCAGTCAGTTAAGCGTCTGACTTCGGCTCAGGTCCTGATCTTGTGGTTTGTGAGTTCGAGCCCCGCGTCGGGCTCTGTGCTGACAGCTCAGAGCCTGGAGCCTGCTTCAGAGTCTGTGTCTCCCTCACTCCCTGCCCCTCCCCCAATCTCTCTCTCTCTCTCTCTCAAAAATAAATAAACGTTAAAACACCAAGCTACCAAGCAGCCCCTTGTGGTGGAGAATTATTGTAAACAAATGAGAACACACTAGAAATTTCCCGTGACTTTGGATGGCTCTCATGTGCCATCATTTTCGATGACCTCCATATGCATTTCTCCAGATGTTTCTTCTCTGCCAGTCTGTTCCCATAATGACCTCTGGACAGAATGTGGAGTACCTGCCCGGAATAATAACGACCAGGCCTGCAGCCAGGTTGTGGATAGTTGTATCGGGGAAGCATTCTAGTGCACAGGCTCACTGCTTCCTGACTAGAAAATACTGACATGGTGTTCAGCTCAGTCCTCAGAACATTCTTTATAGGACCATCCCTGGGAATGACAGTGTTCAGGGAAGGAACTATTAACAAATGTCAACAGTTTAGGGGCAGCAGGGATTGTTTTCCTGTGATCAACCTGTCTTCTCTCTCTCTGTCTCTCTCTCTGTCTCTCTCCCCACCCCCCACACACACCCTGGTCCAATTTACAGTTTTTGACCAAATCGGATGAATCATCACATATTCAGTCAATATTATTCCATGCTCAGCTTTGTCTCGAGCATTTTGGTGATAGAGATGCAACATGAAATAGTGAAAAAATATGGGGTTGGAGCCAGACAGACTTGGGTTCAAATGTCAGGTCTTCTGATATGACAGTGGGGGGAGAGGGGAGGCCCTTAAAGTCTGGAAGCTTGTGCCAAGCTCAGGAGGGACTCATCCCGAGGACAAAGGGAGATGCCCTGTGGAAAGTACTTGGGAAAGTGACCTTGGACAAGTATTCAGTCTCCCTGATTGTCAGATTCCTCCTTTCAAAAAAGGGGCGCCTGGGTGGCTCAGTCAGTAGAGTGTCAGACTCTTGATTTTGGCTCAGGTCACGGTCCCAGGGTCATGGGATCGAGCCCTGTGTTTGACTCTGTGCTTAATGTAGAGCCTGCTGAAAAGTCTCTCTCTTTTCCTTTGCCCCTCTCCCCTGCTCACACTCTCTAAATAAATAAATAAATAAATAAATAAATAAATAAATAAGGGAGATAGTAAGGCTCACCTCGCATTAGGATCACAAACAGCCAGCCGAATGCACCCAACACAGGGTGCAAAGCAGGACCCTGAGAAGCATGGCTGGCTGTCACTCGGTCAAGGGCGAGAGGCCCCCAGCCATCAGGGGCTTGTCATCTGATTGGGGTGGGAGGCAGCACCTGTGCCCAACAAACAGCCACTCGGGGACCCAACATATGAAAAGGGCTTCATTGCCCAGAGACATTCTGGGTTGGGTTCAGCCCAGAGAGAAGGAAATTCAGGGAGTCCAGAAGTGATGAGGCCCCTGTGGAAGGGACAACTGAGCCTCGTGGGCCTTGAAGGGAGGGTGTTGAAGGCGGATAACAAGACCGGAAGCGTAAGGAAAGAACGGCGGCCTTGGGGAAAGAGGCCACACCGGCAAAGCCAACAAGGTGAGGTTGAATGCAGAGCAACTGAACAGAGGGCCTGGGTGAGGAGGGGAGCTTGGGAAATGGAGGTCAAGTGACAGCGTTGGCGATAAGCAGGTCGGCTAACGGATGCCCTGGTCTGCGCTCGTGACCGTCCGATTCCAGAAATCTGGGTAAGACGGCTGCCAACCGCACACGTCCCCAAGTCCTAGGGACACCTGGTACTTCGGTGCCAACCTTCCTCTCTGTCTCCTTTTCCCTGATTTTAGAGAGCACTGTGGTTTCTTTCCCGACCAGGCTGTGCAGTATGTACTCAATTTATAGTTTACAGGGATTTCTCACACACCCATGTATGTTTTCCACTGAAGTCTGTACTTTTTCCTAGACCCGCCCAAATTCCAGAGCATGGCTCATTTGTACGCCAAGTTCATAGTATTTCTCTTTGTCACTCTCCTCTTCTTCTAAAACCTAGGAGAAAGTTACCTTTTTAATGTTTCTGCGTGTTTTTAACAGCAAAAAAAAAAAAAAATGAAGGATGTCAAAAAAATAATTACAAGGGTAATTTCTGATTCAATCTGCCTTGAGAACAACCCCGTCAACGGGCTTCTGCCAAGTCTAAAATCTTGTTCATCACAGTTTGAGTAGCTACAGGGGCATGATCCCTTTTATAAGTAAAAGAACAATAATAAAAAAAAAAAATCTGGTTGAAGATTTTGTGAGAGTGGTGACCTAGCCTCTGGAATTCTGGGCTCCTTTACAAAGTCAGGAAAACAGAACCATATAAAAAGGGAATTAGGTCCTCGGGGAGGAAAGTCAGCTCACGTGGGTCATTTTGAGAGTGGTTCTATCTACTGATGCCTAGAAGACAGAAGAGCCTTCCCTGACACGTTCGTCCAAAGCGTCTTCTCTGACTCCCTGGTGTCTCTATGGCAGGCATTCCTCCAAGTTCACGGATGAGAAACAGGGAAGTTGGGGACGAGGCAGAGGCTCACGCGGCCCGGAGGTGGGGGCTCCAGCCCAGGGTTTTCACCTCCTTTCACTACCCTTCTTCTTGCCAGCCATCTTAAGGAAGTGTGCTCACCTCGGGCTGGGCGGAAGGGGGTGCTGAAGAATCTGTTGGGGAAGTGGGGCCCTGAGGTGGAGACAGAAGGAACCAGTCTCTGTTGTTTGATGGCTTCCCGTGTGCCCCAAATATGCGAAGACACCGGGGCTCGTAACACCAGTGCACGTTCCCCTAGGGCTCCGTGGCTGGGAGTTCACACACTTGGATTTCACATCCGGAATGTCTGCTTCCAGAATCCAAAGTCTCTCGTCGTGAGAGCATCCTGCCTCTTTCTTTTTGAAAAATTTGTTTTTAATGTGTATTTATTTTTGACAGAGAGAGAGAGAGAGAGAGACAGAGCGTGAGCGGGGGAGGGGCAGAGAGAGAGGGAGACACAGAATCCGAAGGAGGCTCCAGGCTCCGAGCTGTCAGCACAGAGCCCGACGCGGGGCTCGAACTCACAAACCGGGAGATCACGACCTGAGCCGAAGTCGGCCGCTCAACCGACTGAGCCACCCAGGTGCCCCTTGCCTCTTTCTTAACAGAGTGAACTTCTTTTTGTCAAGCTTCCACCATTACCTGCCAGGGGCTTTTTCTCTCTCATCTTTTGTTTCTTTAAGGCTTCAAGAATTCTTATCACATATGTATATTCTCCTTTCCAGAAGTTTCTGAAATATTACTCATTTGAGTTTTGCTGAGAAAAATTAAGGCTTCCACTCTTTGAATCCACGTGTGCATTTTTCAAAAGGGCTATAATACTGCACTTTGTGTTTTGCTGAAGTTTTGTTTAATCACAGCACGGCACCAAACACCCAGAAGGTATTCCCCGCAAAATAAACTTCAAGCTGTAGGTTCAGTGCCAACAGCAGCTAATTGTTCTGAGGGAACTGGCATTGCTTGCTCGTTCTCTCTCCCTCGTTATGACTGTCTTTGTCAGATCCTGCTTGTGTTCACAAGGTCGCCGATCTTAAGAAAGAATAAACTTGAAAAGTCTTGCTTTAATCATTGCAGTAATTAGCAAATTTGGACACTGCATTATCTTTCCCTTTTTACTGGAAACACATTCAAGCATGGGCTTGTCGCTTTTCCAGGGCGTCTCAGGAAGACTGAAGCTCATAACTTGCAAAAACCAGGTATCTATCCAGGTACGAAGGAGCCTGAGTTGCTGGAAACTTCCTTCAGGAGCACATGTCAGTGCCCCTCCCCACGAAACCTATACGTTTACAATCGTGATAGAGGTCGATTTATTGGATCACTTGGTTGACTTTTCAGGAGGAGAAGGACCGGGCTCGCCACCCTTAGAACGCACACTGGAAGAGAAGAGACTTTCGCCATCGACAGGCTCAGAAGGGGCCATCCTGTGCTCCTGAGGACTCAGATTTGCCAGCCGCAATAGTCTCTCGGTCCTCTGAGCTTTTACCTGGAGTGTGAGTTGGGAAGAGGCTACCGAGCCCTCTCCACCACCTTGTCTTGTTGGCGTTGTCAGACCACCTGCTGCTTCTTCCCCTCAACTTCCAGACCCGCTTCCTGCCCGCTCTGATAAATGAGTCAAGGCGGTATCAGTAAGAGCATCTCCAGAACGTTCCTACCGTCTTTTGCTACTTTGGTCTTCCGTCTGCTTCTCTGCTGAGTCCTTCTCTTTCATTCTCTTCCCGTGCGGTGGGCTTTTCCTCTCGTCTGCGTCCGCCCCCGCCCCCCACTGGTTATGGTCCCCAAGGTCCTACGCTCACCCTCCTGTACTGCTCTTTATAGCACGTCTCGTGTCCTCTACCTGACGCTCTTGACCACGCCTGGTTCCGTTACGTTAACTGTTGCTGACCGACAGCACCTCCTCTGAGAACAACTCTGTCTTTCCCTGGGACGCCCCTCCTAGAGAAGTGCCCAGAACTGACTTGTCCCAAACAGAAATCATATTATTTATCTTCCCCAAATGCAGTTACTCCTCCCGGTGTTTGGTCCCAACAACGGCATCCTCGTTCTGCCACCTGTGAAATCCTTCCCCCCTGACTGATGTAGTGCGAGCCCTTCTAATGGACCCTGCCAGTGCCTCCCTTTCCCCTTCTATTACCACGCCGGGCCCCAGGCCTTCAGGCTTTCTACTGGCCTCTCAACACCCCATTCAGGCAAGTCACGTGGCCTGCATGCCGAGCCTGATATCCCTAGAGTGCAGCTCAGAACCCCCAAAACCAAAGCTTTCGGTGACCCCTCACTGCTTACCAAACCGGACCCCAGACAGTCCTTGGCAACCCGCCTGCCCCTGAGTCTCATCTCCAGAGGCTTGGTGCTTAAGGCCCTGGCCTCTAGAGGTCAATGACCTTGCATCAGAGCTGACTTCACCCCTTCTGAAGCAAGCTCCATACCCTCTGCACCCTGTTTTCCTCCTCTCGAAAACAAGGCTGATAGCAAAGCCCGCCAGGTAGGATAGACAGTTGTCGTGAGGATTAAGGTGGACCTAGAACCAAGTTGTCTTTAGTGAGCTCTCAGCATCGCCTTGACCGTTGCCATCACTCCCCACCCCCACCCCGCTCCTCCCTGGTGCACCTGCCATTCTGCTCGCTCTGATGGCTCCTCCCATCCTGACTTTCAAAGTCCTGTCCACTCGCCTACGCTCTCTCAGATTCCCCAAGGCCTTTCCCGACCGTCCCAAACAGATCTGGTCTTCTCTCTTGACTATCCCCGACCGCTAGCCTGGCTCCTTGTGCGATTCTGTTCTGCCTGACGCCACAGACATTCTGCTGCACGAGTGGTTTCTACTATTTCTTCTCTTCTGTTCCCACCCGTACATCATCACAGAAGCCGACTGGGGGGATCCCTGTGATCAAGGACTGCGTCTTCTCCCGCGACCACCCAGCCTCCTGCCCAGCTGGCCAGCAGCACACACGCACTGGGCGAAGGGGCTTGGGGCCGGAGCCCAACTCTCCAAACTCCTAATAGGAGTTGATTACAAACTCATTCAGTATACATTCCCACCAACTTTGGGCTAGTGCCTCACAGACCATTTCTTCAGCTATCGAAAATTAAACAAAGCGTGCTGCAAAAAAGCGAAGTTTAGAGAACATTCCCAGGAGGCTGGGCTGGACAGGCCAATATCCATCATTATAAAATTTATTTTTAATTTTTTTCATGTTTAGTTTTGAGAGACACAGAGAGAGAGAGAGAGAGAGAGAGAGTCTGGGAGGGAGGGAGAGGGGTAGAGAGAGAGGGAGACACAGAATCCGAAGCAGGCTCCGGGCTCCGAGCTGTCAGCACAGAGCCCGACGCGGGGCTCGAACTCACGGACCGCGAGATCGTGACCTGAGCCGAAGCCAGATGCTTAGCCAACTGAGCTACCCAGGTGCCCCTGCAAAATTTATTTTTTTCAATATACATACCCTCACACAGCCTCACACTCCAAAATGCCATGCACTGGCATAGGCTGCTTCCAGTCGGAGTGAGATGCATCTGATTGCAATCACAGCAAAGAGGCTCTTCTAAGGTTTAGTCCTGTAATATTTCATCCTCAAAATGGAGAAATCTTAGAAAACTCTCTTTGACTTCAAATTTAAAACACACTGAGAGCCAAATACCCTGACTACCACAGGTACACCAACACAGGCCTTAACTAAACATAGCACTTGACGGAGACTAGAGACGACGTGATGCCTGGGCCTTGCCCCCTGGATTGGCCGCACCCTGGGTCAAATCCCCTTCTGCCTCCTGGGATGGCAGCCACTTCCTCCTCTTTCTTTCTCTCCCTTGTTTTCATCCCCAGGATCCAACTTTCAGTGCACACTCCCATGCCAAAGCCATGGGGTTTTATTTCAGTGTCCTTCTTTCCAAAATACCCTGCGTGCTGCTCGCTTTCCCCGCATGGGGTTTATTCAGCTACTTTGTGGTAGGTGCGTGCTGCCCCATTTAAGCACTTCTAGCAGCCGGTCTATCACGTCGAAACGTTCCCCGAGGGAAAAAAAGGCACCAGGTAGTAGTTTTCAGATACATGCTATTTTAAAACACTTTGGATAAAAAGTTCTCTGTCGGCGTAAATGCAGGCCACGGTTCGGGTGAGGATGTAATTATAGCAAAAATCCCACCTTCGTGTCAATGCCTGTTGACTCAATGAGGATCGCCCAAGGAATGGTCCGGACCGAGCTCTGGGAGCGCCGAGAAAGCATCAGGTAAGTCTCCATTGTCCCAGAGCTTACAACTAGTCGGCAGGTGAGACAGACACACAGGTCGCCTTGTCACGTAGGGTTGAGTGGGGTGAGCCAGCTCGTCCGGGAGGCGGAGGGACGTCTACAGAGGGTTCCTAGCCCAGGCGTGGCCGGTCATAGGTGGCCTCCTGGCAATGGTGCCAGACCCGAGTCTAAACCGGTGGAGAACATTTATCACCTCACTTATGGACAAGCAAATTATACACATAGTGACAATTAAATTATAGACCCTGATTTTAAAAAGAAAGATCTGAAGAGCCAGAATAGACGTTATCTTTCAAAAGAATCATAAAAAGCGATGCCTGCAAAACTCAACACTGCAAGGGCCTGATTGATTCCCAGTTTCAGACACAAAGTGTATTCAAAACTCACAGTTAATTCTGAGGCCCCCAACGAGATTCTGCCACCGTGGGCCTGCCTACGTTCAGTTTGCGGTTTTCAAAAAGCAGATAAAACTCGGGGCCAAATCAGGTCGATCAGGTGAGCATCTGACTCTTGGTTGCGGCTCCGGTCATGATCTCACGGTTTGTGAGTTTGGGATCCTCTGTCTTCCTCTCTCTGTGCCCCTCAAAACTCATATAAAGTGAGCAAGTGATTTCCTCTAACTACCTCTCTGAGGCGTACTCCTATTTTCCCTTCGCATCGACTTTTTATGTAATGTTACATTTTACGCGAGGGGCTGTGAGTGTCTTTGGAAACTCACTTAAATCCTTAGGGAATAAGATGGAGATAGATAGATAGAAACAAAGAGGCAAAAAGTAAACACATTCTTGGGAGCTATCTGTAGCCAGTTCGCGGTCCCAAAGGCCGGCCAGTCACCTGTAGGGATGACGCAGGTCCCGAAGGTATAACTCAGAGCCAGGAAGAACACGAACACTGTAACATGTTCTTGGAGCGAATGACACCTCGCCATCCCACGCCAACGGTAGTCTGCAGAGGTGGCCCCAGTGCGGCCGGATGACATATTCATTGGAGGAGCGAACGATAGCTATAAGGAAGCAGGAGGTGGGAGGCAGGTCGTACAACATGGTCGTACAACACGTGACTCCCAGTTAAAGCCTGGCTCTGCCACAGGACTCCTCAGAGCTTTAGGACGCTGACGGTGACTGTGGAGTTCCAAGGGGGGCCTATAGACCGCGGTAGCTTCCTATCTAAGCACAAACCTTATTTTTTGCGGGGCGAGAGTCATGTGGAACCCTCTTCAGGACTCTGCTTGCCACAGAACTTCCCAGGACGGACGATGCTTTACTGTCTGGCTTGACTGAGGTTCAGGATATGCCCTCCTGCCTTTGGGCTGGGAGAACCGCTCTTGCCCCAGAAGCCGGAGCCGGGAAGTACAGGGCCAACGACCAGGTGGTCTCCCCCAGTTCCCAGGAGATCGAGTCCTGGAGGCCCTGGAGTGGCACCCTCACTGCCCCCCTCTTACCTCCTGCTGCAGCTCTGGCCTGCCTGGGACAAGCCAGTTCTGCCCATAGGGGCCAGGTGGGTTGTGGTATCAGGAACTAGAACCCTGAGCATTTCTTGATCAGATCATCCCCGCATTCGTATTGATAAGAATCGAATCATGCGACCTAACACCCAACTCCTTTGTTAAAGACTGTTGTTAAGACCAACATCCCTATGATGGCACTTTTTTTTTTTTTTTGACACTGTTTAGAGGGCAATTTGAGGGGATGTTTCATCTTTAATACGGACCTCGGGTGGAAATGATGGATTTGAAACTTATGAAACAAGACAAGGTGTCGAAAATAAAGCCCCACTGTATGTTGTTAGCATTGGAATACTCTGTCTACACCTGCAGTTTCATTATTAATGTGTGGGCTAAATACACACCCATGTGGCGTTTGTGACCTGCACTGATATGTGTGTGCATCATGTCGCTCACAGTTTGTTATATAAAGATCCCTTCCATGGACTTTTGAAGATATAAAGAAGACAGGGCAGATTCTCATTCTTTAGCATTTAAAGAATTCTAGACAAAGGAACCAGGCGCTCCAAGGCTTGTCCATTTCCTTCAGTTCCTGGCGGGTATGTGGGGAGGGCGTTTTTAGGAAGAGTACAGATGATGTCAAAGGTCGAGGTGCTTCAAAACAAAGGATAAAGTTTTCCAACGTGTTCTCCAAAGGTAGGAATACAGGGCACCTCAGGAAGTGAGAAAGCTGATCTTGTATTCTTTGGCACAGCGGAGTAGGATAGAACAAGATACGGATGCGCCAACATTTGCAGGCACAAACATCGCTGAGTGGGAGCGTTATCTGCCTGGTAGGCATGGGTTTTGCAAGCATTCATACGGAGAAATGGCACTGTTAACTTCTGGCAGAACCGGGAACAGCATTAACAGAAACCGAGGGAAGAGGCTTTCCCTTGCCGGACACGGGGACATTTCATGGCCATTTCGGGAGGGACACCCCCCAGCCTGTTTGAAGAGAAGCACCTTTTTTTTTTAATTTTAAGTTTATTTATTTATTTATTTAGAGAGACAGAGAAAGGGAAAGCAAGAGCACGAGTGGGGTTGGGGTAGAGAGAGAGGTAGAGGGAGTGAATCCCAAGCAGGCTCATGCTGTCAGGACAGAGCCCCCTGCGGGGCTTGGACTCACAAACTGTGTGATCGTGACCTGAGCCAAAATCAAGAGTCAGACGCTTAACCGACCGAGCCACCCAGGCGCCCCGACAGGCACACTCTTGATGCCTTTAATATCATGCTAGGTCCTAGGCTCACGACTAGCATGGTATTCTTTGAGTTTTGACGTGAGCACAGCATGAATTTCGGCGCCCACACCCTCTGCTGTAGGAAAAGCAGCATTTTGATAGCAGCTTGCCCTTGGGCCTAATTATGGCCTAAAGGTTTGGCCACGGCACAAGGATCTACATTTCACGGCAACCCGCCAGTGACAGGAGGAACATTCTACACATTGCCTGGATCAATTTTCCATATATCACCGATCATTAGATATGCGTAAGCACGATGGTATTTTCGCTTATCTTTTTCCAGTTACTTAGAGGGCAGCCAGCAGTTAAAATTTACATAAGCGAATGCAACCGATCCCTCAGAGATACTAAGTATCAGGCCTTTATTATGTACGATAGGGTGGATTTATCCTGAAGGTAATGACATTAGCTTCAAGATGCCTCACTTGTGCCGAACCTTTGTACCTAGTTTTCTAGTCACGTTTTTCCTTAAAGAGCGCCCCGACATTGAATATTCTTCAAGCTCCATATGACCTTGATGAGCCTCTGGTGCCGGTACTCGAGAAAACACACAAGAATTTCATAGTCATCAGCCCGACGCTAGGAAGCAACTTCAGCTGAAATACAATGTGGATTGAAACCCAAATCTGACTACCTGGGTCCTCCAAACAGCCTGAGAACTGGATCCCAACTCAGAGGCGTCCCCTGTGTCCCCCATCGGCCCCATGCTGATCTGTGATCCCAGGGGCATGGTCAGGTTGAGAACCCAGACCCTGGGGGTTGATGGGGGTTGGTCAGCGGCCAGGGCGGGCACACTGGCTCTTGGCCAGCGCCACAGCCCCCACCCCCCAAGGAACTGCTTACTTCTCCTTTTACTGTGGATCAACACGTATCCAGATTGCTCTGAATTTGAGCCACCGAGTGGTGGGAAAGAACGAAACGAAACTGTTGCTAAATCTTTGCAACATTTCCTCCTGGCCTCAGCCCCCAGGCAGCACAGGCGTGCTTTTCCACTGTAATTGCCAATTGCTTCCTGCGGACATGTGTGTGTTTGTATCAAATATCAACACCTTGTCCTTCTCGTGTCCCGCCCGTCTGATGCTGTGAGCATGATCAGGCATCCCTGGTTCATGACCGTATCATGACTAAAACACCTGGCATTTTGTGCTCTAGAATTTTAGGTCTAGAACCACAGACTGTATTCTGGAATCAGGCTGTATGTGACCTTCTAGAGTCAAATTGGATGGTGCTGACTATGGGTTTACCGATCTTTCCACCTGTTAAGGCGTCCTGCCCTCTGAAGGGAACACAGGTACACAGACCCCTCACGAGCTCTGATGACCTTTCTTTAGGAGAAGCGTTTTGGGCTAAAATGCCCTGGGAATGTGGTCAGCATTTCCACGTGGACTCCAGCTGCACCCTGCTGAGCGGAGAAGCCCTCACCACTGTCTGCATTAAACCCACAGAACATTTTGTGACATTTGTCAGATTCCAGTTTCTTGCCTTGTTTTACGCAGGAATGTGGATTTTGCTCATTTCCCCCCCTTTCATCTCAACAAAGTAACACTTACAAGATAAAACTTTTTTCCCCCCAGAACATATTTTTTAGATTATAAATTATTTCCTTCCTTCTCTGCTCTCAACCCTCCCAGTCAAGGTGGGGAAGCAGGATGTCCTCTTGTCCTTTAGTTGAGGGAAGGCTTGGCATTTCTAGAACTGCTCACTTCTGGCCACACGGTTCCCTTCACCTGCCTGTAAAAGGAGCGACGGGGGAAAGCTACCTGAACGGCAGCAGAGGGCCAGGCGTGCTGGGTCAGAGCTGTCTGCTTCCCGGGCACTGCATCCTTGAGGGGCACAGAGCAAGGCTATCCCACCACCCAGGGCTGCCGCACCCCACTCTCCAGCTGCCCCCACAGCCCCGCGGTCAAGGTGGATCCATGACACGGAGGCGAAGGGCAGAGGAAACCGAAGGATGGATAATAACCTCAGTCTGATATGCCCCTTGCATCTGTCCATGAATACGCAACACCTTCTTCTTTGCAAGCATCCACACTAACATTGACTCTCGCCATAGCTTCCTAATTATTTTTGAAGTCGAGCTACTTTGACTTGAAGGACGAATTCAAACACATTTGGAGATACCCGATTTTGTCCAGTGTGAGGCGCTTAATAAAATTTCCGCGGGCAGGGGGAGTGGGGAGGGGCGCGTGGGTGGCTCAGTCGGCTGAGCGTCCGACTTCGGCTCGGGTCATGATCTCACGGTCCGTGAGTTCGAGCCCCGCGTCAGGCTCTGTGCTGACAGCTTGGGGCCTGGAACCTGCTTCAGAGTGTGTGTCTCCCTCTCTCTCTCTGCCCCTCTCCTGCTTGCACGTTGTCTCTCTCTCTCTCTCTCTAAAGTAACATTTAAAAAAAATTTTAAAAAACTTGCGAAAAGACAGTAGCTGAATCACCTATATATTAAAGACTGCAGGAAATGATTAGGGAGGTTTATATGCCTTGAACAGGGGATAGTCGTTTGTGCCCTATCATGCTTACGGCTCTGTCTGTGGACTGCTTGTGTCGCTTCTAAGGTTCTGATGCGGCCAGCAGGCAAATCCAGTCCACGAGCAGCTCAGGACTCTGACGCGAGGCATGCGAGGAAGTCAGCGGATGACTCCGTGTCTCTATCCGGGGAGGGGGTGCGGCAGGAAAGGCAATTTCAAGTGTTTGACGTTCACTGATTAGGTCTGAAAAGGTTTGCCTCTGTGCAGCCGCTGCCCCACATGGGTGGGTTTTCTTGTGCTGAGCATGTTGCTGTCTTTCAGGTATATAATTACACACACACACACACACACACACACCGAAACAAGAAAGCGCAGCCCTTTGGAGATCTCCTGCACGCCAGGGCAGAGCCGGGGTGTGCTGAGCCCTGTGTGAAGAAACCCGCAGACCCGATTTTACTGGCTGTCACGGCCGCTGGCGTGGGAAGCCTGGGGTCTCGCTCTCCTTCCCTGCAAACACGGGCCGTCTGCACTGGCTTGAAGTGTGATGAGAGGAAATCGGGGAAACAGCACTTTCCGTAAAATGACCACAACTGCTGGTGGAGGAAGGAGTGGTAAGAGGGTGGGAGGGCTTTTTAAAAATGTGTTTTCCTTAAGCTTCCAGAATCACAACATTCAACCTAGTCTATTCCTGCAAACCCCCAACGATTTATGCGTTGATTTAACTCGGTGAAGACCCGCCAGCTCCGTTATTTGATGAGCATTTCTGGGATACGGATGACCCCGGTCTGGTTAAAGTCTTCTAATTTGCAACCTTTAGGGGAAACTTGCCGTGTTACCTCTGGGTGGCTCCTCACATGCTCATCGATTACATTTGCAGCTAGAAAAGAAGGAAAACTGCTCAAAACAAAAACCAAAACAAAAACAAGCCAAAAAAGCCCCGGGAAGGAAGAGCGGAGGAGGGAGCCCTGCGTGAGGTAAGTGCTGACTTGCACGGCCAGCGTCCTGATACTTTCCACCAGCGGCTGGTGTTTGAATTGAACACGAGTGGTGGCCGCATTTGACTCTCTCCTTTGGATCCTTAGGACAAGTTTAAGTCGAGAGAATCCGTCACCTCAGGCTATGGCTGTTGGTTACACAGGTGTGTAAACATTTACAAAGACAGGACCCATAGGGTAAGATCTGGGATGGCAGTCGACTGTGCATGAGTGTGAGCGGGGTTCTGAGGTTTCAAAGAAAGGACTTGACAAATCCTTTGTCATTTTCTTTTTTTTCAAAACGCTTCCTTTAGGTAAAACACACACACACACACACACACGAAACAAAACAAAGATTAAACTATTTTCCGCTCGGAAGAAATAAACCCACGCACGTGTGAATCGAGCGGGGCACACGATTCGGGTCTTGGACTCTGTCCAGCTGAACATCGCGTTGTGGGGTCAGTTTCCCGACCCGCGGCGAGGGGGGTCAAGAAACACCACCTCGGACGGCAGGTTCTCATATCCTCCAGGCGACGCCACGCGGAAGTGCAGGCAGGAGATACAACAGCGGTTTCACGGGAGCAGCGTGGAAATTCCACACCGAGTGACACTGCTCAGCTGAGAGCAGCGGGAACTCACAGGAAATCACACACGGGTTCTAAGGCAGACGCCTTCCCCCGCCGGGTTGTGAACAGGGTTCCTAATGTGTCCGAAGCCAGAATTGTTTACCTACCGTGGAAAACTTACGTAACTTTCTCCCTCTCTCTCCCTCTCTCTCTCTCTCATGAGGATAGGTAACAGATTTTAAACTATTCCGGTGAGGTTTCGCCTTACGGCAGCCCACCCTGACTTCTCCCCGGACAAAGGAAGCCCACGGCCAGAGAACGACCCAAGAACTATCTCAACCCTGCAAATCAGTACCAAACCCGCTCCGACAGACACCGTGAGAGAAAACACTAGCAAGGAGAAGCCGGAGTCATTCCGTCCCTCCACCTAGATCACTTACACCCACAGCAAACAAGACCACATCTGGATATGGTTTCCCAGGCAGGAATAAAGGGCTTTTTTTTTTTCTTTTTGCCCCATCATTAAGTAAAAACCCGCTTTCCACATGCAAACGGCACTTGTAAATCACCCCCAGATAAGCTAGGAAGTTTTGAATGATTTAAGTGAGTTTTAAGAGACTCACCAACCCCCTTCATTGCCTTGGAGTAAAGTTTTCCAGAAAACCCTGCAGCCGGCTGAGGGCTCCGGTATTGACCGAGGCGCGTACCTCTTACCTGCAGGGATGCCCCGGGCTCCTGGCTAGAAGGCAGGCGGTGACCTGGCAAAGAAATGGTCCTGGTGATACAGGTCGCCTTGGGAAAGATCGGTGTTTGGGTTGGTTCTCTCAGAGTGAAGAAAAGTCTCTCGCTGCTCGCTGTCAGTCAAAAACTAGTTGGTACAAGTTTCAGGAGGATTTACCTGAAGGAACTGAAGAGAGGAGGAAAGAGATTGGGAGAGATTGAGCGGAGGGAGGAGGGACCTGGAGGGAGGAGGGCGGGGGGGGGGTGGGGGGGAGGGAGAGAGAGGGAGAGAGAGAGAGGGAGAGGGAGAGAGGGCTCCATGATGTCAGCAGTGTGCCTTAAGGAAACCTACAGACCAGCAAAACATTCTAGTGGACACCAGCCCTGAGGTCCCTGAACACCTGTAGGAGAGAAAGCTGATGTCCTTTCCAAGAAAAGGGCCATTTAGCCGTTGAGGAAACTCGGGCCACTCAAAGCCTGTTTTTAGGCCCTTTTGCCTGAATAAACCATAAATAAATAACCAGCCGCTCTCTTCTAGCCAGCTCCCCTATACCTCCTGTTCCCTCCTCCTCACCCTGTCCCCACTGCAGCTGAATGTTAACAGAAACTCCTGCCTCTTGGGAAAAGCAGAGGGAACCTGTACCGATGACTCACATGGTGACTATATACATAAAAGCAAAATATCACCGAGAAAAACTGTGTGCTTTCCGCTCGATCCCCTTACGGCCATGTTGATTTTTCCTACAGCCTCTGTGTTCTCTGATCAGCATAAAGAAGTTGGACGGATATGGGTAAAATCGGGTTCTTCTGGGTCGCGGAAGCTGGGGTTGAGGTTCCCTGTTGGAATCTGGCTTCCGGCGTTTGTGTGCAGAGTCTGGCGCCTTTAAGACTTCCGTCCTCGAAGCAGAAGGCTAAGGGGGAAGCCTCAGTCTCTGGAAATGGAGGCAGAGTTTGTTTCTGGGGCACAGCGGTAAGTCCGCCCTCTACCAAGCCATTTCTTGCGGCCATGACCCATCCAGGGGAGGCCCGTCCGAGGCCTGTGCGGGTCTCCAGGCGCCCCGTGGCCAGAGTGCACAGGGGCCCCGGCAAACTCCGAGGCGATGACTTTCCCACAGGCGCCTGCCCCAGTGAGACCTCCTGCATGGGCCCAAAGGCAAGGCCAAGGGAAGCGAAGGCCGTCTGTCACAAAGGCGACGACGGCACCCTCACACCCACCCTGTGCAGGCACCTCGGAGGGCTCAGGGCTCTGCGGCTGCTTTATGCTGAGTGACTTGTTGGAAGCAAATGATACGTCCCCTCCCCTGATTTTTGGGGTCCGCGCTGCTGTGCATTATCCCCTCGGCTGCACGCTGGGCACCGCTGTGGCTTTCCAGGCGGCCGGAACTCAATGGGGGCAGGAAGGGGTGAGGGGTTATTCTCCTTTTTAAGGGGGGATGTCTGAAAGTCCCTATTTTGTCCCACCCCCTCCCTTGACTCCAAGGACTGGCGTAAATCATTCCCTTTTTTCCGGTTCCCCAGGGGGAACAGTGCACCCTTCCCTTTTGCCCTTCTCCTTCCCGGGAAGCAAGGGCTTCCTCTTCTGCCCACGAGAGTATGGTGGCCCCTCCGAGAAGATGCTGGGCTCCCCGGGGGCTCAGGGCTTGAGAGGATGAAGACAACACGGAAGGTGCAGACACCTTCCAGCTGGTGATCTTACTCCAGATCGTAGAATCAGACGGACACCATAGGAGGCTCGTAAGGAAGCCCCATATAAAACAGGTAGGGGCACCTGGGTGGCTCAGTCAGTTGAACGTCCGACTTCAGCTCGGGTCATGATCTCACGGTTCGTGGGTTCGAGCCCTGCATTGGGCTCTGTGCTGACAGCTCAGAGCCTGGAGCCTGCTTCCGATTCTGTGTCTCTCTCTCTCTGTCCCTCCCCTGCTCATGCTCTCTCTCTCTCTCTCTCTCTTTCTCTCTCTCAAATAAACATTAAAAAATTAAAAAAAATACAACAGGTAAACACAGAGGTGGAGAATAACAAGAAAGGGGAAACCCAACTTCAAGGTCTGTCTATATCCTACCTCAGGTGATGGGCACAGGCTGCCCTACCAGCCCAGAAGGTTCTCCATCAGATCTGCATTTACCCAATTGACCCCATTCAGGACTCAGCCCAATGGCACCTGCTCGGGGGGGCTGGGCCCCTCATCTCATGGGACCCCAACCCAACTCGCTTCCTAGGTCTCCCTTTTACTCTGCATGTCCCTGAGCACTGCCTGAATTGTGCTGGTTCTTTATCGTTTCTCGCTGGTTTCATTTAGACTCAACCGCACCAGTCTTGTTCGCTGCGTGCCCCTGGCACATCGGAGTCCCTAAAATAATCAATTGTCATGTAGATTTGTAAACGGACACTACAGTTTGTTACAATTGAAATTTAATTATTTTCTTACTTTTTGATGAATATTTCCAGTCTCTGCTTTAATTAATAAACTAACATTTGAATACTCGTTCTCAACTTATTCTCAGGATCTTTCAGGGATGTTATCAATTTGATACTCAGGCTAAAAAGGCACGATTAGTTGCATTGAAGGGCGAGGGAGCCAGAGAGGTTAAGTGATTTGCTCAGAATCATAGAGCTGGAAGGGGGTCAGAGGTGAGGCTCAAAACAGTTCTCTCTCTCAGCCCATGCATTTTTCATTAGGCTACATTTTTCTCAAATTAGTCTATGGTGGGCATACATATGCATGTGTCGATTCCTTTGAATATACTACATGAATATGTAGTCATACACTACATGAATGATAATCACAGCCTAGTATTCCGGCTTTCGTTCTTGCAGGGCCATACAAAGTAGAGCTCATGTTCATTCATGACACACTCTTAAACGTGATGAAAGAAGAAAATGAGCTCAAAATAGTGTGAATACATGAAATAATTTAGAGGTTAAGACAATTAGGTGCTGAGGTTGTAGGTAAACAAAAGGTGGCGAGGCATTAAAAATGCAAGGCAAAGTGTGGAGAGGTGAGTAGGAAAGTTCTAGAAAAGTATCTATATGAGATTTCGGTCCCACGGGGACAGACTTTCCTTAGCATGTTTTGATAACCGAATGAGCTAATTATTTCGGATGCTAAGTGAGAAAACCAGGGTAAATTATTAATCTTGACCGAAAACATTTTGTGTCACCCAATCTCTCTCCTATCCAGTGAATGAAATCTGCTTTACAAGCCACTTCTAGAGAGGAGGGTCTGGAATCTACGATCAGATTTCTTCAAAACACATAGCATATCATCTTATAATTGAAGAGGGTTAATGTTATTAGTCTATTAGCTTAAAATAAAAAATAAACATGAATGAGTATTCAGTAAATCTTTCTTTCTCCCTTCTTTCCTTCCTTCCTTCCTTCCTTCCTTCCTTCCTTCCCTCCCTCCCTCCTTCCCTTGCTCCCTCCTTCCTTCCTTCCTGATTAATTGAAAGCAAGACTCTTACATGTGTCAAATTTGAATAGAGTACACATCTAAAGTCTACATTTTTATCCAAAGTTCTAAAATGATGTCTTAAAACTGGACAGAAAAGCTCACAAGACCTAGGCCTTTCAGGAGAGCCACTTCCCAAGAATAATTTCCAAAAAAAAGAAAATGCTGTCATGCTTCCAATTCTCATCTTGGCTTAAATGGAGACATAAAAAAACCTTCATTCTCTCAAACACCTTAAGTGTTTTAAGAGGAAAAAAGTACATTTTTACCTTTGAGCAGATCTATTTAAGTTGCTTCAGATATGGGACTGTTGATGGAGTGTTAGGTCAGTGTTATGTTAAAACTTCCTGGAAGCTGCCTATGACCCCACAGCTCCAAGCCCCTGCACAGGCTCAGCAGGATGTGGCCGGGTGCCTCATTTGCTCCCACAGCTCCTGTCCCGGAGGCCTGTAGAGCACTCCTCCTGCCCCCGAATGTAGGTGAGCCGTGGGGAATGAAGAATGTCCGTTTCAATCCTCACAAGACTCTGCAGACCAGAGCTGGGGCGCTGCTTGCCTGTGACCTTGTCAATGGGAGGCTTGCCCCAGGAAGCCACAGAGCTGAACTCGTCTGGGAGTGGCTTTCTAGAAGCAGGTGTTGCAACAAGGATGCACTTGAGATTTATTCAAGTGCTCCTGGAATCGCTCTGACGGAGAGAAAGGGAGGCAGGCAGGGGAGGGATGAAGTTAAGGAAGGGGACAATTTTAGGCTCAGGCCTGAATCTGGAGAGGGTTCTGGAGTGAAAGTAGCATCGTAGAGAAGGGATCTGGACTTTCCTGCTCTTGCCCCGGCCACTATCACTAAGAGAAGGGCTGGCGGGACATCCAACCTCCCCGGTGCTCTGGCTTTCTGCCTCTGCCAGGAAGTGGCCAAGGGTGGCCTTAAGGAGGTGGTGGACGGGGATGAAATATTCACACTGAGAAGCAGGGAAGGAGGTCCGAGGGGATCTGGGAAGGCCACCAGGGGCATGGGCTCATCCTGTGAATGCTGGAAGTGATCCCTTCCACTGGTACAGGCCCCCCCCTTACGGTGGACCCTCACCCCCTCAGCATCCGTCACCCCCCTCCTCTGCTACATCAATTTCCCAATCAAAATAAAATTGGGGATGTCAGCACTAAGATTTGGAATTTCCCTTCAGACACACATGGTCAGTTCCTCAAAGTGCCAGGCAGATCCCAGCAGGGCCTAGCACCAATGGAACACTTTGCTATTGAGGCCGTGTCAATTTAATTTGATTAATAACTGAACTGGGTGTCTTCTCTTTGCTGGGTGACAACGACCCCACGGTCCCAGGCCTGGAGGAGAGTGCAAGATCGGGAAGTAGCTGACTATAAACTGGGTGATAAATGCTACATGACCAAAATATTCTAGAAGCCCATAGGAAGGGCAATGGACTGTGCCCTGGGAGTTTGAAGGTAGGCTTCCAGAGGAGGGGACGGTCGAGTTCAACTGGTAAGTTTTTCATAGACAGGGATACTGAAGGGCTGTAGGCATTATAGAAAAAATAAATAGAACAAATGATGGTGAACATGGGAAGAGCCAAGCGATCTCACCTGTGGGGCAACTCGCCAAGGTGGCTCTAACCTGAGCCTTACGGGATCTTGTTTTGATGGCAAGAATCACAAAAACAAAAATGGATCCAGCTATAGAACCATTAAGGGTATTTCATTAAGTACGAAAGTATATAGGTCACACTGGCCTTAGCATGAACCTCAAGAGCCTGAAAGGTGCCCTTCTGTTAGTAACACCAGAAGAACATAGAGGCTGGGGCGCCTGGGTGGCTCCATTGGTTAAGCATCTGACTTCAGCTCAGGTCATGATCTCTCAATTCATGAGTTTGAGCCCCACATCGGGCTCTGTGCTGACCGCGCAGAGCCTGCTTGGGATTCTCTCTCTCTCCCTCTCTGCCCTTCCCCCACTTCCTCTCTCTCAAAATAAATAAACTTAAAAAAAAATAAAGGCCACATTTTTATTTATTAATGTTTACATTTTATGAATATTAACTTTGTAACGAAGAGATCAAAGCTCATATTTGTTCTCTATCATTTCTGCCTTCCATTTAGACATTCCAGTCACCAAGCAGAAGTGAGCTTGCCCCAAACCCCCAAGAACGCCATTTTGTCAGGGCATCTCGCCAGCTCTCCAAGCCATCCCGTTCATGTAAACACCTCATCTCCCACTTTTGCCGTCCTGCCTCTCCCACCGGACATCTCTCCCTGGAGTGGCTCTGAGGGAGAGGGAATCACTTACTGATGGTTATGTCCCAGAAAGGAAGCAAGGAGAAGAATCAGCAAGGCTTAGTCACAGCTCGAGGGAGCCTACAGGTCATTCTGTCCAGTTTCTTGATATTTTGAGTTAGACTCCAAAGACCGGGGAGTTTCCTTCACAGTGTCCACAGAGCCTGAAACCCAGGATCTACACCAACATCCCACTGTAGCTTCTCATACCCTGAGCTGTACTATGTTAGTCCTTACTTTTACACATGTTTGTACCCATATAATTTATTCGAATGGCAGAAACCCATGTCAAAGCTCGAATTGGTGTAAAAAGAGCTGTGGGTCTCAGTGTGAGGCTGTCAGGACACGAGGACAAGCTATTGGACTCATTCTCTCCCCAGATTTGCCTGATGGGCTTGGAGCTTGAAGCTGATAAAGTGTTAATAGAACAATAAGAATAATTTCTCCAAAGGCTCAAGCCTTCGGAGGAGGCTCTCCCAGTGGATACTACACCAGATCAGCCTAGAAATAAAATGGCGTCCCCAGGCATCGAACTCAATGTGGAAGCAGGCACCAGCCCGCATCCCCAGAGCTCGCCCCTCGCTTTTGGAGTTTCAGTGACTGATCGTTGACAATACGTTCAACATCTCTGTAGACTACAGGGGTCTCTCAGAACAGTATCGTGTTGCCTTTCAAGGATTGTGACCAGTTCTAGCGTTCTCTCTCTCTTTGTTCCTCCTTCCCATAACATGGCGTATGGTCCAAACAAGATCCCTGTTGCATTAACTTCTTGCCGCCAGCTTGCCTCAACCCAGAACTCACAAGCCACTCCATTTTTTTTTTTCTTGATTGAGGTTGAGACCGATGGGGAAACAGATAAATACATGTTTGGGCCTCTTCTGTTGAAAACAATCATGATCAAACACGCCAAGTTTGAGGGCATCATTTAGGGTGAGGAGTGTGGCTGTTTTGTGTTCCATGAAGGACCTGAGAGAATTTTCGAAATTATCAACAGCAGCAAATTCTGAAAAGGAGCTAAACAAGCCAACTACTCAAGGCCTAGGGGCTACCAACTGAAAGAGTAGGTAAGGTGAAGTAACGGTATTTCTATAAACCTAATAGAAAAGCTGGCCTCATAGGTAAGCTCGCCCAACTTTTGTCACAAGGCCAGTTACACCTGAACACTGTGAAGGATGATCCCTTGCACAGAACGGGTGAACGGCCCTCACTGAATTACTTACAAGGTCATCTGTTCTTGAACTTGATTTCATCTATTGGTTTTTAAAATTTTTTTTTTTCAACGCTTATTTATTTTGGGGACAGAGAGAGACAGAGCATGAACGGGGGAGGGGCAGAGAGAGAGGCAGACACAGAATCGGAAACAGGCTCCAGGCTCTGAGCCATCAGCCCAGAGCCCGACGCGGGGCTCGAACTCCCGGACCGCGAGATCGTGACCTGGCTGAAGTCGGACGCCCAACCGACTGCGCCACCCAGGCGCCCCTCATCTATTGGTTTTTAAACCATCCCATAGGACACAGCCCCTGGACTAGTAAATCATGTGCCCTGTTCAGAAAAAGGGGCACCTGGGTAGTTCATTTGGTTAAGTGTATGACTCTTAGTTTCGACTCACGTCAAGATCTCACAGTTTGTGAGTTCGAGCCTCACGTCGAGCTCTGCACTGCCAATGAGGAGCCTGTTTGGGATTCTCTCTCCCCCCCCCCTCTCTCTCTCTCTCACACACACACACTCAGAATAAATTTACAAAATTATAATGGGATGGCACAGAGATTACCCCAAAATTCAAAAGTTTCTTAACAGCAATGAACCTCCGAGTTATTCCTCTGGAGGGTAAGGAACCATCTTCTGGTTTTCCCATGATTCTCCCTGTTTTGACCCTGGCAGTCTCGTGTCCCAGAAAATCCCTTAGATCTTTGTAGTCAACTGCTAAATTTTCAAAACTTAATTTGGAAATAAAAGTGTTAGCATAGGCATGCTATCCTGATTTTTTAGCACCAAACAGACCTTTGCTAGGGCATTTGTATGATACAATTTTGTCAAGTGGGAAAATGTATGCTTAAAAAGTTAGACACAGAAATGATCACCACTCTTCGTGGGGGGTGGACACCTTCCTTTAAACCTCTGCTGGAGCTAGTTGTTGATTCCAGGTCCCCACCTGCAGCACGGCTCGAGTGTCGGTGACGTACGAAGCACCACTGACGTGAACCCAATGGTGATCCAGTTTCCCCTTGCCTTTTTCAAGTCGGACTTTGTTGCTTTAGCTAGTGTTGGTGCCACCTTATATCTCATGTTAAATACGCACAATTTGTTTCCTGTTCACCTGACATCCACTCTTACTAGGTGAATGGTGGCGAGTCCCATCAATGAAAGGTAGATGGTATTGTCTGTTTTTCAGTGTTGACAGTGTGGGCTGGGAAGCAGGAAAGCAACATCCACAGGGTAGAGTTCCCATTTCCAGGTCATTGCAACCAATGGGATGCCACCTTCCTTTCAGAGCCCGGCCATATCACTGATCCCGGCAACGTGTTACAGGCATCGACTCACATCTTCTGTTGCCATCTTACTGTTTAATCTTGAACCAGCTGTATAGGTAATAGGCTAGGCCAGACAGTGAACTATCGGTGGCCACGGACCCTATCTCTACCAGATGGACAAATGCAGTATTTTGCACCCAGTAGACTGAGTCTGTGTTGGAGAATCCAAGATTTACATTTAGAATATTTAAAATAGAGTCGTACAGAAAATGGTATTATCACCCTGAATAATTTCAGTGATCACTTGGGGAAGACAAAAGCAGTGAATATTTTAGTGTTTGCTCCTTGGTTAGTGATAAAAAGTCACCAAGTCGGAGTGCCTGGGTGGTTCAGTCAGTGGAGCGTCCGACTCTTGATTTTGGCTCAGGTCATGATCCCAGGGTTGCGGGACTGAGTCCCACATTGGGCTCTATGCTGAGCGTTATGCCTGCTTGGGATTCTCTCTCCCTGTTTCTCCTTCCTTCTCTCTCTCTCTCTCTTTCTTCTCTCTCTCTCTCTCTCTGCCTCTGACTCTCTCCCCTCCTTGCATACTTACGCTCTAAAATAAAATAAAATAAAATAAATCACCAACTCAATGGGGCATCTTTCTTTTTAGGCTGGAAATATCAAAGGGCAAGCAAGGTGTGTGACTCCATCTGGTGATGTGGACCTTCATCAGCACATCGCATCAAACGGTCCCCTCCCTCCCTACGGGCCTCGTTTGTTCTGACACTTGTTGCCCTGAGGTTTTGGTTCCTGAACATACACAGAGCCTCTTGTCCACTTCTCCCAAGTTCAGCCCCTGGCCTCTGGCACAGCCCACTGGGGGCGCATTGCATGTTTTCCGGCTCTTTTTATTTCGATTTACCAGTTATTGAAATGATTAGGCTGTAACTCTTTCTTTTGTAGCATCCTGAATCGCTTCCCTATGAGCCCATATAGCTCCTATCTCCGACAGCCACACGGAAGAATGTCATAAAACATCCTGATTCTCCATCAGTACCCCTATTTCTACAGGACGTAAATGCACCTAGGACTCATTTCAGACATTTATTATTAGCAAAATTGGGTAAACAACTGGGGTTTTTGCTTTTGGATCTTTCCCATTGCGGGATTGTGCCTGTGGCCAAATATTCTAGCTATTGTGGAAAAACTGAGTGATGCAATTTGGCTAAATTGTGCAAAGTGAAAGATCCCAGCCAAGTTGTCATAAACTCTAAAGGACTTCACACCGAAGACAGAGCAGGAGTGCAGAAAGAGGGTACCAGGCACTCTTAAAATATCAGCCGTAAACCCCTTCTGTTCCTTGTCAACCTAAGGCAGAGGGTCCACACTGCTTAGGGAAACACTGCCTTGCGCCAATCTACCCAAAGGTACACACATGTGTCAAACGAAAAATGGGCTCAAGGGGAAGACTGTCCATGGCCACTCTCGTCCTCGCACGGCATTTCCCCTTATCAAGGGCACTTGTAGACGCTGCCGAGTCATCAGCAGGGCAAAGAGATGATAAAGAATGCCAGTAAAAGGAGGCCTTTTTCTTTCTTTGTTCTCCTTGACGATCCAGCCCGAATAAGAGGATCTGGAGAATTCCGAGGCAAGCTTGGGCTCCTGAAAGCCAGGCTGTGCCTCCTTCAACTCCCTCGGTGGCTGACAGCACGTAGCCAGGCTGGAAACGGCGTGACTGGATTGGCTTTACTCCCCCACTAAGAAATATCCCTCGGGTTACTCCCCCTTTGTGTATTTATTTTTGGCCACGTGCTGGAGGACATTTTCTTTTTTTTTTTTCTTTTTTTCCTTATTATTATTTTTAATTTCTTTCATATTTATTTATTTTTTTTTTTAGAGAGAGAGACAGACAGAGTGCAAGCAGGGGAGGGGCAGAGAGAGGGGGAGACACAGAATGAATCCGAAGCAGGCTCCAGGTTCCGAGCTGTCAGCACAGAGCCCGACGCGGGGCTCGAACCCACGAGCTGTGAGATCGTGACCTGAGCCAAAGTTGGACGCTTAACCTACTGAGCCACCCAGGTGCCCCAACGTTTTCTATCTCCATCATCTGTTGTGTCCCAACTGCTTTGGTTCACCACTGTGGTCACCCCCGTCCGGAGCGAGCGTTGACTAACAACTTGTAAGTTGTCACCCTACTCCCATTGTCGAATTTCTGCTGATCACTGAACACTTGCCTTCGCTCACTTCCCTTCTGAAATCTGTGTGTACTTACTAGGCGGCGGTGATTCCAAAGGCACGGCATTACGGTTTATCAGTCAATAAATAGCCCTTATCCCCCAGTGGAGCATGTGCACCAACAGGAACCCTCGGGTTATCAGCTTAGACTCGCAGCGATCTCTTGGGCAAACAGCGTCATGTTTTGCTTTTCAAATTGTTTAATGGTATATCTTATCTCACCCGTCAGCTCTCGCTCCGTAGTGTGGAGACCAACAGAGAAAAAAAAAAAAAAATGAACCCAAAATGTAATCCTTGCCTCGGAATGCTGAACTGTGATATGATTTCTTTCTGGCAAAACAGTATGCTGGAACGGGGACGGGGCGGGGGGGGGGGGGGGGGAACGTATAGGTTTAGTCTCAGACAGGCATGGAGTTGATTCTAGAATGTACTGACTGCATGACCGGGGGGAAGTTCACTGAATCCTCTGAGCTGGTTTGTGCACTAGTGAACTAAAGGAAGGAAATTTATCTCCCGGGTTCTCGCGCAGTTTAGACGAGGGCGAGGGATGTGTCTGGTTCCACGAGCGCTCTGTCAGGGGACCCCGGCGAGCAGGGTTCCGTGGGGAAGGGGGCTGGTGCCAAGACACTCTTCCTGCCCATGGCGCTCGGCCACTGTGACAGGACACTCGCTTGTTTTGCCTGAACCCACACCCCCCACTAATGATCCCATGCAAAGCCCTGTTCTAATACCTAGATGCTCTTTTCGTCTGTGTTTGCAATGAATTGTGGGACAGCTCAACTGTGGGAGACTTGGATTCCTCCAAGATCTGCTGTTTTTACCGGTCCTTACGCAGAGACCGTGAGCAGGCCTAAAATATCTCCAATGATTTCATTCCCCAGAAGTCCTGCTTCTTCTTCCAAGGACGGCAACATAGGTCTAAGGGCTTCCGAGGGTTTTCTGAGTATCGCTCTATTTTTTTCTTTATCGAAAACCACTTGGGTAGTCAAAGAGTTCAGATTGCTTGAATAAATAGGACCTAATTAGCTCGTTCCTAGGAAACGAGTTTGATCGTGCCAGTTTTCCTGAAGTGCCTTGCATTGCAGTGATAAGCTAGAAGGTTTATACCACTGAGTTAAGCATTATTTCTTGACTTTTATGGGACATTAGCATTCCCAGAAATCAAGCTTGACAATCTATCTCCAATCTTGGTGATAGAACCTAAAACAATATTTGACGTTGCACAAACACCCCTCCGGTTTCTTGTTTGCTACTGATGTGTTGACTCTGCCTGATACTGAATCAAATACAGATACAACTAACTTGGTGATGTGTGCGAACAGAGATACGGGGTGGAGTGCGCTGATGGTTCACGGTTCCTGGTGAGGCAACGCGCTCCTACCAGCGGTAAGTATACAGTGAAAACCTGGGGGTGTGGAAACCACTTGGGCGGGGTCAGCAGGGGCCAAATGTGGAAGCAGCGACTCTGGTCAGTTCACTGCGTCCCAGAGATGGAATTTCAGTTAAGAGGGAAGCCTGCATCAACAAGGTCCCGTCTGGTTTTGTTAGGGGAGCGGCGAGGAGTGGAAAGCTTGTCTACAGTGGTACATGAAAAACTGTGTGTGTGTGTGTGTGTGTGTGTGTGTTCCTGGTGCACACGGGGAAGCCTGGGGGGAAACCGGCACGGGATGAAACACGCAGGGGAGACGCAGGGGCCGACTTTGCTATGTGCAAACAGGGTCGTTGGACCTTGAGTTTTGAAAATTGTTTTCTGCTTTTTAGGTTTGTTTTCTGAGGACCTGTAATGAACAAATGTCAGGATGCCCAATGCCAGATAGTGATGTTATGTTTATTTTTTAAAAAGGGGCACCTCAGGGCACCTGGGTGGCTCAGTCGGTTAAGCGTCCGACTTCAGCTCAGGTCATCTCAAGGTACGTGGGTTCGAGCCCCGCGTCGGCCTCTGTGCTGACAGCTCAGAGCCTGGAGCCTGCTTCGGATTCTGTGTCTCCCTCTCTCTCTGCCCCGCCCCCACTCATGGTCTATCTCTCTCTGTGTCTCAAAAATAAATAAAACATTTTTAAAAAATGGGGGGGGCACTTGGGTGGCTCAGTCGGTTGAGGGTCCGACTCTTGATTTCAGCTCAGGTCATGATCTCACGGTCTTGGAATCAAACCCTGTGTCAGGCTCTGTAATGACAGCACAGAGCCTGCTTGGGTTTCTCTCTCTCACCCTCTCTCTCTCTGCCCCTCCCCCACTCTCTCTAAATAAATAAACATTAAAAAAACTCATTTACTTAAAAGAAAAACTCTGTCACCAACCTGACAACAGTGATACCATCTGTCTACCTGGAGGCTAAGTGTGGAGTGGCCTTGGGAGCTTTGGGGGACAGGGTAACAGGCATTTCTTTTCATTCCAGGGCTTTATTAAATCTATCATGTGTCTATCTGCCCATCCATCCACCCACCTGTCCTTCATTTTCTGACTTTCGGGTGGAACTTTCCGTTTTTCTTTGAATTGAAGGTCAGGATAGCCTCCCATTTAAAATGTCTCCTGTCAGGAAGACGAGGTTCAAGTTTGGTTCTCAAACATGCATTTATACTATCGTGAAGAGCAAGTTCTAGAAATTTTGTGGAGTAGGACTGGTTCTACCAGTCTGATAGACAACTAGGTAAATACTTGGCCCTTACACACACACACACACACACACACACACACCCCATATTGACCAGGTAGCCAATATTGTGGTCACAAGGTAGGGCGACATGAAACATAATTTACCTCCTAAAGATTATGTTAGAACTCTACTTGCTTTGTGGTATATTTCTACTTGTTTTTTTTTTTTTAATTGAAATCAAGCACTGGAGATGTTCATACTTTGCCTAAATGATTAACACTCATTTCAACCAAGATTATAGAAACACTCCCTTCAGGTTACTATACGTCATCTCTTAACCTCCAGCAGATAGTAGGGAATATGGAAATATCCTCATCCCTCACATGAGTTTCTGTGCATTCAAAGAAAATCAAAGGCTGCCCTGGAATTTTTATTTTTGGCTTGTATTCTGCAGAAAGTTTCCTCCAAACGTTTGTCCTCATTGTATGCCGACAGTAACCAATACCCTTGGATCTGATTGTACTTGGCAACATAAGAAAACTTTAGTGAGCTCACTGCTCAAGAAAAATCAAGAGTTTCTTCATGGGCTTGAGTCTTATTCTTGAACCATTACACCTTGAGAAAAGAAATTGAGACTCTGGCCCAGACACACCATTCATTTTGGTTTTAATGATAAAAACCATCATTGGTTGAAGTCTTACCATGGAGCAGGAATTTGATTTAGGTGTTTTATATCCACTGCCTTGTTTAATTATTATTATCTATCAAGTTATTTATTCTAATAGTGCACTTACTATCATATTAACAAATCAGGGGTGCCTGGGCGGCTCAGTCGGTTAAGCATCTGTCTCTTGGTTTTGGCTCAGGTCATGATCTCACAGTTCGTGAGTTCAAGCTCTGTGTCAGGTTCCGTGCTGATGGTGCAGAACCTGCTTAGGATTCTCTCTCTCCCTCTCTCTCTGCCTCCCCCCCCTGCAAACAAATCTTTGAGATAAGGATTATTCTTTCCACTTTATAGATGAGAAAACTAAGCTTTATAGATGAGAAAACTAAGCTTTCCACTTTATAGATGAGAAAACTAAGCTTTAGGTTAAGTCACGTGCCCAAGACCAAAGAGCTAGTAATTTGAGGCACAGAGATTCAAACCCAGGTCTCACTTCAAAGCTCACACTCTGAATCACTGTATTTTACAACCACCCATGTGGGTCACCTCGGGGTTAACTGAGCTGCAGTAACAGGTCACACCATGAGGAACAGAAATGGCCAAAACTGAACACATGACATCAGACTGGAGTCCCGTTTGATTTCTAGTTGTAGACATCCTTCATCTTTTAAGTTTTATTTTCTTTATTTTTTATGGTTTATTTTTGAGACAGAAACAGACAGCCAGACAGACAGAGCACCAGCGGGGACGGGGCAGAGAGAGAGGGAGATGCAGAATCCGAAGCAGGCTCCAGGCTCCGAGCCATCAGCACAGAGCCCGACGCGGGGCTCAAACCCACCGACCCGGAGATCATGACCTCAGCTGAAGTCAGATGCTTAACCTACTGAGCCACCCAGGTGCCCCTATTTACTTATCTTTTAAGTTTATTTATTTACTTTGTGAGAGAGAGAGAGAGGGAGAGAGAGAGAATCCCAAACAGGCTTTACGCTATCAGTGCAGAAACCAACATGGGGTTCAAACTCACGAACGGTGAGATCATGACCTGAGCTGAAATCAAGAGGCAGGCTCTTAACCAACTTGAGCTACCCAGATGCCCCCTCCTTCATCTTTGGAAAAGAATATATAAGTGGAATCATTTACAAGGTGACCTCACAGCCTAGTTTCAGATGAGGAGGATCTCAAGGGAGGGACCGGTGGGGAGACTGGTAACCTTTAGTAACTTCCTTCCGATAGTGTTTTCAGCACTGTGACAGTAATGAAGTGAAATGCTGTTCCCCAACCCCAACTACACATTAGAATCACCCAGAGAAACTTTGTAAACAGCCAAGGGATTGTGATTTAGTTATCTGGGGTGAGGCCAGGACGTCAACATTGTGTTTCCCATCCTGAGATGATGGGTTTGAAACCAAGGCTGAGAACCCCTTCCGTGGCCCCAGAGAGGGCTGGCTGTACCTTTCCCCATCCTGAAAAGAGCATCTTGGACCCACCGTGTCCATGCGGTCATCTGCCTTCGGTTGTGTCCACGGCGCCTGGTTGGCCCTTTGCTCTGTTCCCAGTCCAGCCCTCTGGTGACTTCGACGACCTCTTCTTAAGAAGAAAAGAGGCTGTTCTCAGTCTGGAGTACCTACTGGTTCCCATTAGCTCTGCAGACTAAATACCCTAAAGGTTACAAGACAAATCCCCACTGTCTCATTAGCCACCGGTGCCATTGTCCCCAGGGCCTGGGATAAGACACAGCTTTTCCAGGAGTCAAAAGAAAAAGTTCCCTCTCTCCCACTTCCCGAGGTCATTTTGAACTCTGGGTTGTGTGAGAATGAGGTGGAACCAGAGATAAAGATTTTTTTTTGGCTGGGCTTAGATCTCTTTAGAGGGGGCACTTGGAGACCCGGGGGCCTGGGGAGTCAAAAGTTCTACAGACCATCTCCAATCTGTTCCAGATCAGACAGAGGCAAAGTGGAAGGCACAGCTATGCAGAGGGGTTTTGGTAACCACCAGACGAGGAAAGGCAGTGGTCCACGGTCAATTCCTAGGGCTCGGTTCCGTTTGGGTTTCTGTACCAAGCCTGGAACGTCAACGCATCTCTGCTTTCCTGGCATTTTTAGGGTCGCAACTAAGGGACCAAAGCCCATCCCTTTGTCCTCCCTTGTGTACAATTTGTATATGGGAATTAGCTGTTGTTAGACCCAGGGAGAATGAAGGAGGTACAGTCTGGTGTATATTACATATTGATCCCTCCTCAAAACACATCTAATCTGGTACAGTCCTCTCTTTCTCTCACCCGGAGTCTGGTGGGTGAGAAACCAGTTTGACCACAAAGAGCTTAGTGAGCCAGCGCTAGGAGCTTTGTCTCAGGTTCAGTTTGTGTCAACAGGATAGTCACAAAAATGAGGTATTATTTAAAAGAAAAAGGAAGAAAAAAAAAGAAGGCAGTGCCTCGGTACGTTTCTTAAGTGGGTCAAGTTTCATACCTTCTGAAAAGGGAATAAAGAAGGACTCAAGCTTGGGAGTCACTGAGCAAGTCTTTATTCAAGTAACAAATGAATAACACTAGAAATGCAAATGAAAATGATCTCACATAGTTTACGTCCAATTCAACACGAGAGAACCAAACAGTTCACTTTAGGAATGGTTATTTTATGGTAAGAATAGTCTAGCACAGGAGAAAGCAAACTATAGCCCAAAGGTCAAATGCGGCCCACAACCTGTTTTTATAAATAAAGATTTATTGCAACGCAGCCATGCCCATTTGTGTACGAGATTGTTTATGGCTACTTTCATGCTAAAACGGTGGTGTGACAGGATTGTGACAAGGAAGTATGGCTCGCAAAATGCGTAATGTTTACTGTCTGGTCTTTTTGAGAAAAAAAGAAATTGCCGATCCTCGATTCGGCAGATCAGACAGTATGAAGTGTATCGTTCGAAACAGACTTCCTGGCCACAAAAAGTACAGGAAGTCTCCAGAAATAAAGGGGTTCTTTCCAATAAGGAATTATCGAGCTCCAAGCGCAAAGTTTGTCCTGGGAATATAAGAGAATGAAAAGATGCTCACTTTATAACCCTGCCCTTCAGAAGATTACAGCCCAGTAGAAAAAGTCAGAAAGAAGATAAATACTCCCCAAACGTTGTGGCTTGAAAACCCATTCAAAATCTTAACTTCCGAAAAATCTAGCCCAAGTCTCACTGATGGCGCAGACAAGGGCAAGAGGCGTTCAGTGCTTCGGAATTAGACGTAAGCTATGTCCCATCTTTTAGCCACATTTCCATTGTTGGCCATTTGTCACTTAAATAAAGACTTGCTCGGTGACTCTCAGGCTTGGGTCCTTCTCTCTTTCTAGACCGTGCTGAGGTCACAGCGCCGGGTGGAGAGGCAGGGAGTCGAACCTCCACCATTTGTTTCCTCCTTGTACACCACACCATTTGGCTTGACAACTTTGTTTATTTGACATTCACCAGGTTGAACCAAGTGCGATGGGTCAGGCGCCTTCCTACCAGCTAGGAAGACAGCGGTAAACAGAGCAGACCCTCCGCGCAGTCCCACTTTCTTTCCTCTTCACCATCAGCTTCTAAGTAAACATACAAAAGCCTCATTCGTCGGGAGGTAAAGAAGACAAGGAGGGCAGTCATGGGGGTCATGGGGGTCATGGGAGTCATGACGGGGGTCGTGGGGGTCATGGGGGTCAGTGAGGTGGCCGGGAAGCCGGGCATGTGCCACTGAAGAGGCTCGTCTGGCGCTGAGATGGGGGGAATCGGCCGAGCAGGTCGAGTCCTAGAGGGGAGGCCGGAGAAGGGAGGGTTTGGGGGTGTGCGGGGGAGCAAGGGTGCCAGTGCGGTAGGCGAGGCGTGGGGCAGGCTGGGGAGGAAACCTTGCAGAGCTTGCGGGCATGGTAAGAATTTGAAACAAAGCTCCTTGGACATCGATAACAAATATTGCACGGGCCTCCGTTTTTAAACTCCTTGTCCTGGGTGTTTGTTCGGTTTGGCTCAAAGGGCGCATGTTCGCGTGCGTATGTGTGCGTGCGTGTGTTTGCAGGGCCGGGATCTTTTCTGCGTGGAGACCCGCGTGAAACCCTGGTGCTCGGGCATCCCCAGAGCGCTGTCGGTGGGGCAGAAATAAGCAGCAGAGAAGCAGCAGAGGGAACGGCATGTATCTAGAAGCAACTTTGGGTCGATCCGGGAAGCTCATAACCACAGTAGGCCCGGCTCCCTGACTATGTTTTCTGTTTGGGTAAAGAACCAAGAAAGAGCATGAAAAATGCACCATTTGGGTCTTGCCTGAACAAAACAAGATGACCTGGGAGCACCGCGTCAGGTAGAGGTGCCCAGAGCCCAGGGAGGGAGGCAGCCACGACGGCCGGTACTCTTGCATCTGTTGAGGATAATCCCTCCCTGGACAGAAGAAAGCGGTTTTGGGGTGCCTGGGGGGCTCAGTTAAGTGTCCGACTTCGGCTCAGGTCATGATCTCACAGTCCGTGAGCTCGAGCCCCGCGTCGGGCTCTGCGCTGACAGCTCGGAACCTGGAGCCTGCTTGGGATTCTGGGTCTCCCTCTCTCTCTGCCCCTCCCCCACTTGTTCTCTCTCTCTCTCTCTCTCTCTCTCATAAAGAAATAAATTTTTTTTTAATTAAAAAAGAAAGAAAGAAAAGAGCAAGTCATTCTTGAAAAGTTTAGGCTAAAAAAACCCTAGGATAATCCACGGAGGGTGAAAATCTCATATCGCTTTGCCCAGATTGACTTAGGTAGTTGCCTCAACGGCCCACATTGTCATGAATTTGCTGTTTGTAGCACAGAGTCTGGATCTGGAGAGCGAGTGCCTTTGTACATGTTAGAAATGCCGGTGGGTCACCCCCATCCTTGCCGTTTGCCAGGGACAGGGAGGTGACCGGCTGGCCTCGCCACAGAGGCTGTAGGTTCCTGGGGTCCACCGGTGACCTGAGCTCCCGTACCCCAGCCTTCGATGAGACACCCGGCACGAAGGCGGTGCCCCAGCGCACAGGAAGGTGACCTAGCTGCCTTGCGCTTAGGGAAACTGCAGACCTGAAAATTCTCAGCAAGAAAAACATGTCTCACCAAAACGCAAACCAGTCACTTGGCATCCAGTCTCTGACGCAGGGCTCCCCGACCGGCAGGAAAACCACAGTAAAGTACTGATTAGGCTGTTAGAACACATTCCACGGGCTGTCCAAGGCTATTTTTATTTTACAATAAGGTACAATATGTTCCATGATGCTGTCTCTCCCGGCTTTTTTTTTTTTTTTTATTATTATTATATTTGCATCCTCATCGAATCCAGTAAATCACAGAGAGTCTTTCAATGATTTGAACAAATTAGCAATTTGGGGGTGTGTTTATTCGATTCAACAGCAATAATAATGCCCACGTGCCACTTTTATTGTGAGTAATACACTGATGGCTGGTACCACCTGTTGACCACAGAAGCCTTTCATGGGAGGTGGGCCTTTCTAGAAACTAAGCCCCAGGAGGGGCGCCTGGGTGGCTCAGTCAGTTGGGCGTCTGACTTCGGCTCAGGTCATGATCTCACGGTTTGTGAGTTCGAGCCCCGAGTCGGGCTCTGGGCTGACAGCTTGGAGCCTAAAGCCTGCTTTGGATTCTGTCTCTCTCTCTCTCTCTCTCTCCTCTCTTTCTCTAAAAATAAATAAACATTAAAAAAAATAAATCTTTTTCTTTTCTTTTAAGAGAAGTCAATTGTGAAAGCAATGTCTGGTTAAGTGCTATTTGGTCAAGAAATGTACTCACTCCTTGTCATATTCCAAGAACTTTACCCCTAAGAAAGCAAATGTTCCTGTTTTCACTTAGACTCCATAAAAATTAGCATTGTTTTGGAAGAAGGAATAGGCCCCTGTAACATAATGGATATTCAACAACCCAGATGCATTGGGGGAACGACTTCCCACCCGCCTCTGAAAGGAAAACAGACAACCGGTGTAAGATTACTGGCAAAGCCCAGACCACGCATCAAGACTCACACTCAAGAAAAACTTCCTTGCTAATGCTTAACTTGTTATCATAACCGCGGTTGATTTTTCAGAACTTCCTAGCGACTTTTTAACCGTTTTCAATCGGGAAAACTGGACAGAGTGCCTCCAGTCCAGCCATCGGGCTCTCTGAAGACGGTCTCGTCTCGATGACCTTTGAGAACTCCCCGTTGTTTTAACTTGTTGCCCACTTTGGAAAGTCTAGAGGCCACAAGAGGTTGACCATCCGCAGTGCCGTGGTGGGAGTCTACATTTCTTGATGGTCGTCAAAAAAGAGGGCGGGAAACAGCCATCACTGCGATAAAGTGTATTTTACTACAGTGGTCCCTGGAGCTACAAGGGTGAGGGGAGGTAGAAACGACCAGTAAACCCGAGGGCTGCATCTAGTTGTTCATAACGAGCAGAAAGACTAGGGAATGGACCCCAGAACTCGAAGCCCCGCAAGGGGGTGGCAGTTAAATCGGTGCCTGTATGTGCAAATTTGCACCTCATAGGAAAGCATATGTAAACCGAGACTCTTGTTCTAACGCTTCAGTGTCAATTTTGCTGACAAGATCAGGAGACGGGAGCCAAACTCCTGCATGAAATGATACAGTCGTGGCAAAAATGTCCTTTTTCTGCTGTCGGGCCATCACAGCAAAGCAGATGCGCAGGATGTTTGCTGTTCCCATTTCAAGGTGAGGTGAGAAGCCGGGGATGCTCCTGTGCCCTGGGCGGAGGTGCTGGTCTTTCCCTCGTGACTCTAATTTGTATTTTGAGATAAAGTTGGAGGAGCTGATGGTTTTTTTTTTTTCCCCTATCTTTGGTTTGCTCATGAGCCTGCCAAGATCTCGCACATCTATGCAGTACCTCGTCCATTGTTGAACTGCTATTTTTTATTTAGCTTTTATAGGGTACCAAAAAATGTGGCTGGAGTTAAGTACCTTTTCTACTTTTCCAGCTACAGTGGAAATTATTTTTGTTTGAAGCTCTTCAAAAGAAGAAAGGCGGGGCCGGTTGGGGGGGGGCGGGGGGCACTTTAAAATGAATCAGGACCCAGAAGAGGTTTTTCAGAACTGTGTTCAGATTCCCTGACAAGGGAGTCCTGTGAGTTGCCCATGGGTTCTCTGGGGAAGCAGGATAAGTGCCCTAGGTGGCTATTAAATTTGGTGTATTTTCTGGCTTGGCTCTGTGACCTTGGGCCGTTCAGATAGCAATCTCGTGGGAACTGAGGATTGGTTACAAATATCAAAGTTGTAATGTAAATGTGACATCAAAGAGATTTCTGGTTGAATTCTTAGCGGCAAGTGTGAACATGCCTCCAGGAACATCTGGCTCCTTGAAGTATTGAAAATGCGCAAAAAAAAAAGTAAATAAAAACGAGTTCTGAATCCTTCTCCATCCATCCATGCCATGTGGATAGACCTTCTCTTCCTCTTGTATCAGCAAGCCGGGCACCATAGCTTCTATGGTTCAGTGGGAAATGGCTTATTTCTGCAAGTTCACCTCCATCCAGAAACACCCTAGATGTCCATTGTCACGGCTGCCAACCTACTGGTAGGATTTGAACTTACAGACCTTCCCAAGGGACCTGCCTTCCAATTGCAGGGTTGTCTTTAACGAGGGAGTGAGCTCTGAGTCCAAAAATGCTTTGTAACGGAAGGACAGGTAAAGAGATTTAGAGAGCCCAAGGGAGAAACGTTCTTCTCCTACACTTTTGTTTTTCCATGCCAAACCCTGGACAATACAGTATTGGAAAATACTTTTATCTAATTATTCTATTTTTGTCCTCTTGTCCTTGCACTGGGAAAAATTTCTTCCTTTTATGAATAATCTTTCAGAGGACTTCTCCCTCAGGTTTAAAGAATTACAGCCTTCGACCTGGAAGTCAGAATTAGACTGATTTTTAAATAATGTGCGTTCGTTTTGTCTTTGCGATTAACAACAAGAGGTGTCGCCGTGATCGAGCTTTAAGACGCCTGCATTCGCATGCTTGTGTTTATATCGAGCACACACTGTGGGTCCTGCTCTGGCCCAAAGGGTGGCTGCTAGCCCCTTCTCGGAGTCGCCTTGTTGATCCTCTGAGCCCTGGGAAAGCTCACATTGCTACAGTTCGCTGGACCCGGTCACCTGCCCAAAATGAGCAGAGCGTCTGAACGCCACTGATCTTGATGGACAGCCAAGATCACTTTTCACGTCCAAATGAGGAACACCAGGAGGGACTATTGCAATAGTTGCTGAGTGAGGACAGTACGAAGGAAGAGGCTGGGACTTGCCTAACTCACCAGCATGAACTCTTTCTGCGCGAACAGTCAGGCCTCCTCGGTGGCAGTTAAACCCTACACTTCTCAGCCGCTTAGGAGAGATAAGCAGGAGACTACAAGACGGTGTGATTGAGTCTGACTCCATTTCTGATCTCTGCTTGTAAGCCCCACCTCCCTCCCTCTTTTGCCCCACATCTAGGAAGCTGAGAACCAAGCCTGGGTGCTCCTTCCTTTGCCGGTGGTGGAAAGTTTCGACCCCACAAGCTCCGACCCATATGTAGCAACCCTCCCCCTGGTCTCCTCTCCTACTCTCAATAAAGTACAAGGCAGGCTCCTTTCTCTGCTGTCTTAAGATATTTGGGGATCATCTTGGGATGATCCGCCCTGCTCACCCCATAAAGCCTCACTATATCGGTAGCAAACCTTTCCATGCCCTCTGGATGGATGCAATTATGGTATTATCAGCATCAACACCTAAACTCAATTTTGGGCAAGGGGTCCCCCACCTCTGGAAGACATCTTCACAAGAGCACAAGAGTTTACTTAACTGGCTGTGTCAATGTCACCCTTCACCTTTTCCCTATTCCTGCTGGTGGCATAACAGCCGGCCCCCTTGCGGTGTGGAGACTCAACCCTGTACTGAGTAGAAAGAAAGAGGGAACCTGGGTCCCTGCGACGTTGTGAGTTACCCCCACCCCCAATCCCTACACCACCTGTTTCTGGGTCTCTCGAGGCTTGAAAAACAAGCCGAATTTATTCCGCTGCTTCTAGCTCAAGACAGTTCCAAGTATAGAACTGTGACTGAGTTGTGTCTTGACCTCATAAGTAGAATTTAGTGCCAGGATGTGAACAGGTGAACATCAAAATACTTGAGACACGCCTAGGACTAAGTCACTCTCAGTGCAGTGTCCCTGCAACTAAGAGAAGTCCCTGGATATTTTCTGGGCCAGACTCCTTTGGGGAGAAGCGAGCCTACATAAGTTCCCAGACAGAGCCTGCTTTCACAGCTGGAAAATGGTCTGGAGATTGGTCTCCAGTAGAATTTGGAGAGAGGTTCAGAACCAAGCGTTCTGGGTGGGGAGCCACGCATATATCTAAGTCATACTGCGAAGGTGCCTGAGAGAACCGACGCGTCAGGAAGAAAGGGGACTGTTAACTGAGCACGATTCTTTCATTGGTAACGTGCTAGATGTGCAGAGAGAAGAGAATATAGGCTTCCTTCCCTTAACACCTGGTGGAGGAGTGAGCGCAAGGATGCTAAGAAGTCATGAAGGGAATGACAACGGGCTTCTTCAAATATAATTAGAATTTTATTTGCATAAATTGACACTAGAAGCCAGTGCAAGCGATGATGAAGGAAATCGTGTTAGCCAGGTACAGGCAACTGACCAAAGCTAAAACCCTCATCACTGCCCTCAGTAAGCTGAACAGGAGGTCCCATCCTGACCTGGAAGATAATGTAGAAAGTGGGGAGAGCTGGAAGCAGGCCCCCTGATGGTGTGGCCTTTCCATACAAGCACTTTGATGAAACGACATGGTATTTGTTTTATTTTTTATTTAAAAATTTTTTTAATGTTTATTTTTGAGAAAGAGAGAGAGAGAGAGGAGAGAGAGACAGAGCATAGTCTAAATGGCCTATGTTTAGAAAAACTACATACTTATTCTAGAGAAATCATCTCTGACTGGAGCTCATCAGAGATCCAAGCATTTTACCTCCACATTTCTCTTTGTTGTCGGTAGAAGTTAACAGACAACTTCCAGAGGGCTTCACAGACCAACAGACGCTGACTTGAAGCGGTTTTTTAGAGTAGTTGTAAGTACTCAGTATCTTAGTATTTTTAATAGTCCATACGTCAAAGACAAAATGCTAAACATTCATGCTGTTGAGTGAGCACACAGTCAGAGAGAAGAAGGAGGAAAAATCCCCCTCACGGGGCTCCCATCACAGCCCTGTGTGGGGTTGTAGTGGGAGCGTCTACACCTTCTTTTCGAGGAGTAACAAATATGCTCAAATTCCAGCTCATCTCTTTGGGCAAAAGAAGAGAGAGTTTAGTCAAAACCTGAAGCAGTTTGGTGACAGGTTTTCTAACAAGCAAAGGCAAAAGGAAAAGGGAGGAAACTTCTTAATCTACTTCAAGAAAAGCTCCAGGGGCACCTGGGTGGCTCAGTTGGTTAAGCGTCCAGTTTCAGCTCAGGTTATGATCTCACGGCTCATGAGTTCGAGCCCCGCATCAGGCTCTGTGCTGACAACTCAGAATCCGGAGTCTGCTTCGGATTCTGTGTCTCCCTCTCTCTCTGCCCTTCCCCCACTCGCACACACACTCTCTCTCTCTCTCCTTCAAAAATAAATAAACATTCAAAGAAAGAAAGAAAGAAAGAAAGAGAAAGAAAGAAAGAAAGAGAGAAAGAAAGAAAGAAAGAAAGAAAGAAAGAAAGAAAGACAGACAAGACCTCAACTAGAGTCTCCGTGTCCAAAAACCTGTTAAATCTACTGAAACCATTCACTGACCATATTGATTTTTTGGGAAAGCGAAGTTCTCAGCTGAACTCCCAGCATTTCTTGATTTTAGCAGGAAACTACTTTCTGTGGGTGTCTGGACATCACCCTCCGCTGAAGCATGGAGAAAGTGATCTAGTAACACACCCAACCTGCCCGACAGGTATTGCCTCTACCTGGATGGCTTATTCATGAGTCAGAAAACACCTCTGTTGCCAGCCTGGCCTTTCATTTCATTCTTGAACTTGTCAGACTTGGGATGCTGAGCAAATTTTAAAATTCAGAAATATGGAACATTGCAAAAACAAGTCCCTCACTACTCAGCTTTCCAAAAGAGCAGATGTCCTTGTGCATAAACTCGTATGTATTGAAATGTTTATATAGGCAAGAAGGAACTCTATAATAATATGACACCACTCAAGCTGGGTCTGTATAACCACAGGAAAATCAGACATTGAAGCAGCTGTGAGGGTTTCAGAGCATCACTGGCCAGTTCAAAACAAGTTCCCAGTTGTGAAGTACTCTTTCATGAATTAGAGATCTTTAGACCCAGCCTTAGTCAGTCTGTCAAAGAGATCACAAAGTCAGGATGTCCCTTAAGCTTGCCATTGTTATATCTTGCTGAAAATAAGTCGTTTCATTTGCGTATTTCTCTTTGGTCTACATGAAACCCAGGACTACAATAACTAACCACTTCACACCATATTGTGTAGAACTTTTAGTCAAAATATGGTTCAGGGCTTATAACGTATATGAATGTAATATATATGACCATGATAGCATAAAGGAGGTGGAAAGGAACAAAGCTATGGTTACCCAGATGGTAACTGGAATCTACAGGAACAAATGTAGCGAACAAGAAATGAAACATAAAAAAAAATCGATCACAACAAAGCCTTGAGATATATAGTCTCTGTCCTTTCTGATCTTAGCTTCCTTAAAACAGATGAAATTATATAAAGTCAAAATTACAGCAATTTACTGTTGGGCTTATAACATACAGAAAATAATATGTATAACAATAATATTACAAAACAAGGGAAGAGGTTGGAGCTTTGTAAGAGAAAAGTTACTATATCTCACTGGTATTAAGTTAGCATGTCTAAAGTCGATTTCAATAAGTTAAGGCATGTACCATAAACCCTAGACAATAACTTACACTAAGCCTAAGAAAATTACTCAAAAACAAAGGAAAAAAGTCACTGGAGAAATTAAAGTCTTACGCTAAAAATATGCATTTAATGCAAAGGAAAGTAGTGAAGAGAAACAGAGGAACGAAATGTGACACGAGATATGTAGAAAGCAAAAAGTCCAATGGAAGCTACACATCCAACCATACCAATAACAATAATAAATGTGAAAGGATTAAACAGTCTAATCAAAAGGCAGAAACTGTTAGATCGGAGAAGAAAACATGATTCAGCTCTACGCTGTCCACGGGATGCGAACTTTAGATTCAATGATACAAATAGGTTGATGGGGCGCCTGGGTGGTTGAGTCAGTTAAGCGTCCGACTCTTGATTTTGGCTCAGGTCATGTTCTTACGGTTGTGAGATCGAGCCCCCTGTCAGGCACTGGGTGTGGAGCCTGCTTAAGATTCTCCCTCTCCCTCTGCTCCTCCCCAGCTCACGCACGTGCATGCACGCATGCTTTCTCTCCCTCTCTCTCTTTCTCTAAAAACAAAACAAGGCAAAACAAATAGGTTGAAAATCAGAAGGCTGGAAAAAGATATCCCATCCTAACAGCAACCAGAAAAGAGACTACTAATATCAGGCAAGGTAGATTTTAAGACCCCCCCCCCCACAAAAAAAATGTTACTAGAGATAAACAGGATATTTTATAATGATGAAAAGCATCAACTGATCAGAAAAATATAGTTGAAAACATATAGGCAACTAACAACAGTGGCCCAAAACAGATGAAGCAAAAAGCTGACAGAATCGAAGAAGAAATAGACAATTCAACAATAACAGCTGAAGACTTCCATATCCCACTTTCCGTAATGTATAGAACAATTAGGAAGTAGGTTAAAAGGATATAAGACTTGAAAAACACTACAAACAAACAAGAACAAACATTTATAAGCCACTCTACTCAACAATAGAACAGATATTTTTCTCAAGTGTACATGGAACGTTTCTCCAGATAGACCATATGCTAGGCTTAGTAAACTTCAAAGGTTTGAAATCATGTAAAGTATAGTCTCTGAACTACAATGGAGTGACATTAGACATCTATAATAAAAAGTAGTTTGGGAAATTAGCAAATATGTGGAAATACACAGTACATTCCTAAATAACCAAAGAATACATCACAAAGGAAATTAGGCAATACTCTGAGATGAATAACAACTAAACACAACATATCAAAACATATAGGATACAAGTAAAGCAATGGTTCTAAGGAAATGCACATCCATAAACACCTACATTAAAAAGGAAAAATGATCTCAAATCAATAACCCAAACTTCCACCTTAAGACACTGGAAAAATAAGAGAAAACTAAAGCTAAAGTAATCGTAGGGAGTAAATATTAAAAACTTCAGCAGAAATTAATGAAACAGAGATCAGAAAGACCATGGAAGAAATTAATTAAATCAAAAGTTTATTCCTTGAAAAGATCAACGAAATTGACAAAGCTTTGGCTAGACCAAGAAAAAAATCGGAAACTCAAGTTATTAAAATCATTAATAAAAGACCAGAGCAGTCATCACTGCTAATCTATAGAAATAAAAAAAGAATAATAAGGGACTAGTATGAACAGCCCTGTGCCACGGACACACATTACATGGACAAGTTCTTAGAAAGACACAAACTATCGCGAGGGTGCCTCGGTGGCTCAATCAGTTGAGCATCCGACTTGATTTCAGCTCAGGTCATGATCCCAGGGTGATTGGATCAATCCCCACACAGGGCTCTGTACCGGGCATGGAGTCTGCTTAAGATTCTCTCTCTCTCTCTTTCCCTTTGCCCCTCTCCATGCTCTCTCTCGCTCTCTCTCTCAAATAAAAATTTTAAAAAAAATTAAAAGAAGGACAGGAACTACTACAACAGACTCAAGAAGAAACAAAATTGGAAAGGACATGTAATAAGTAAAAAGATTAAATTACTAACTTAAAAACTTCTTGTAAAGAAAAACCCAGGCCCAGATGACTCAATGATTACATTTGACCAAACATTTAAACATAAATTAATAGCAACTGTTCACAAAGCATTTGAATAGAAAAGGAAGGAACAATTTTCAGGTCATTCGATGAGGCCAACATCACACAGACACGAAAAGCAAACAAATACATCGTAAGAAAACTCTCCAAACTACAGGCCAATATCTTTTCTGAATATAGACCCAAAAATCCCTCAGCTAAATACTAGCAAACTGAATCCAGGAATATATAAAAAGGATTATTCACTATGACCAAGTTGAATATATCCCCCAAATGTAAGGCTGGTTTAACATCCAACAATCAATTAATGTAATACACCATATCAATAGAATAAGGACAAAACCACACATCATTTTAAAAGAACAGAAAAGGCATTTGACAAAATCTAACACCCATTCATGATAAAAAATATATTCAACAAACTAGGAAGAAAATAAACTCTCTTCAACCTGGTAAAGGACATCTACAAAAATATCTAGACAACATTATACTTAACGACGAAAGATTGAATGCTTCTTCCCTAAGATGGGGAACAATACAAACATGTCCACTCTTTTTTAAAAATGTTTTTAAATGTTTATTTATTTTTGAGAGAGAGAGAATCAGAGCATGAGTGGGGGATGGACAGAGAGAGAGGGAGACGCAGAATCCGAGGCAGGCTCCGGGCTCTGAGCTGTCAGCACAGAGCCCAAGGCGGGGCTTGAACTCACGGACAGTGAGATCATGACCTGAGTCGAAATCGGATGCTTAACCGACTGAGCCACCCGGGCACCCCAAACATGTCCATTCTTGATACATGTATTTAACACTATGTTGGAAGGTCTAGCCTGGGAAATTAGGGAAATAAAAGGAAGTAAATCCATCTAGATTATAAAGGAAGAAGGAAAATTATCTCTATTTGCGTATGGCATTGTCTTATTTATAGGAAACCCTAACGAATCCACTAAAAAATTACAAGTTCGGCAAGATTGCAGGATATGAGACCAATTTACAAAAAGTCAATTATCTTGCTATATGTTAGCAATGAACAATCTGAAAATGACATTAGGAAAACAATTCCATTTATAACGATATCCCAAAAATGTTTGGGAGTAAACTTGACAAAAGTAATGTAAGACCGGTACACTGAAAACTACAAAAAGTTGTCGAAAGGAATGAAAGGAAAGCAAAATAAACGAGAAAGCATTTCATGTTTGTGGACTGAAAGACTTAATATTGTTAAAATGGCAATATTCTTCAAACTGATCTACAGATTCAATGCAATGTCTATTAAAATCTCAGTTGGGGGGGTGACTGGGGGGCCCAGTCAGTTAAGTGTCCGACTTGGGCTCAGGTCATGATCTCGCGGTCCATGGGTTCGAGCCCCGCATCCGGGTCTGTGCTGACAGCTCAGAGCCTGGAGCCTGCTTCCGACTCTGTGTCTCCCTCTCTCTCTGCTCCTCCCCTGCTCATGCGCTCTCTCTCTCTCTCAAAAATAAACATGAAAAAGAAAAGCTCAGCTAGCTGTTTTTCAGAAATTGTCAGTTTCTATGAAAGTCCAAAGGATCCAAATAGCTAAACCAAGGTTGAAAAAGAATAAAGTTGAGAAGCTCAGGCTTCCTGATTTCCAAACTTATCACAAAACTATAATAAACAAGAGCATGTAGAACTGGCATAAGGACAGACAGATCGATAAAATAGAATTGAGGCCCCAAATAAACTTTCACATTTGTGATCAATTAATTTCAACAAGGGTGCCAAGGCAATTCAATGGGGACAGAAAAGTCTTCTCAATAAGTGAGGCCGGCACAACTGGATGCCCGCTTGCGGAAGAACGAAGTTGGATGCCTTCGTTACATTATACAAAAAAATTAACTCACAATAGACTATAGAGCTAAATGTAGGAGCTAAAATTATACAGCTCCTGAGAGGAAACATGAAAGCAATCCTTTGAGACCTAAGGTTAGGCAAAGCCACGGATATGACTTTAAAAACACAAGTAATAAAAGGAAAAAAAATAGATGAATTGGAGCCCAATCAAAATTGAAAACTTTTAAGTTGTAAACCACACTGGCAACAGAGTGAAAAGCCAACCCACAAAACGGGAGAAAACATTTGCAAATCATACACCTGATCAGGGACTTGCGTCTATATAAAGTCTTTTTAACAACTTGATAATAAAAAAATTTTTTTAAAAAATTCCTGATTGATCTGAATGGACATTTCTTCAAAGATAAGCAGCTGGTCAACCAGCACATTGAAAAGATGCTCGCTGTCATTAGTCATTAGGGAAATGCAAATCAAAACCACAATAAGATGCTACCTGCCACCCATGAGGATAATTATAATGAAAAAGACATGGAAGGGAGAAATTGGAACCTCATACATTACTAGGAGTGATGCAAAGTGGTTGCACTAGGAAAACAGTTTGGCTGTTCCCCGAAACGGGAAACTTGGAGGTAGATGATCGAGTAATTCTACTCCTGGGTCTGTGCCCAAGAGAACGAAAACATACGTTCCCACGAAAACTTGTACGTGAATGTTCAAGCAACACTATTCAAAATAGCTGAATGCCATCTACTGATGAATGCATAAGGAGATATAGTTTATTTACACACCACACCATTCGTCACTAAAAAGGGATGAAGTATTGATACATGCTACAACATGTATGAACCTTGGTAACATGATGCTGAAAGAAACCAGGCACAAAAGGTGGCCTCTCGTATAATTGCGTGGATATGAAAGCCGCACAGTAAGGACAATTCTATACAGATAGCAGGCATATCTGTGGCTGTCGAGGGCTTGGGGGGCGGAGACGGTGGGGGCGAAATGACTAAAGTGGATTAAAATGTGACATTTGGAGGGTGAGAAAAGTGTAAACTTGATTGTGGTGATTGCACAAGCCCGAACAAACTAGAAGTCATTGAATTACACTCTCCAAAGAGGTGCATTTTTTTGGTATGTGAATTACACCTCAATAAAGGTGCTAAAAAGCCGAATCCATGTAAATCAGTCGTGCAGTATGAGTTTTGGTTTCCTTGGAGGAATCATTCATTATGGTAGCGTTTTTCAGTGTTTCCACTTGTGATATTTTGAGCTAAATCATTATTTGTTGTTGGGGAGTGTCCCTTTGTCCTGTGCGTCCCAGGATGTTTAGCGGTATCTTTTGCCTCTACGCACTAGAAGACAGCAGCATCCCTTCCCCCCCGTTACGACAACCGAAACTATCTCCAGGCATTGGCCAATGTCCCTTGGGGGTGCAAAATAGCTCCCGGTTGAACCACTGTATACAGTGCTTAGTAGCAGTAATTGTACAAAATCAACACTTCAGCTTTTATTAATCCGTTAGGCCGATAGAAGCTTACATACTTGCCCCTTATTTCTTACAATAAAACTAAGGAATAGAATGTTTTTGCTACTTTCAACTTTTGTCCTGGAGCTCCAGGGGCATCCAGGTAGGAAAATGGTCTAGGTGCAAAATTATAACTTGCCACAGATTAGTGCCCGCACCGTGCCTCTATTTAACTTGGTATTGTAATTTAGCAGGGTCTAATGAAGTGTTGAATTCGCTTGCTACCTATTTAATAGACAGTCTTCTTAAAGAAGAAAAGATCTGGAGAAGTGAAATGCCTTTGTTTTTATGCTATTATTGGTAATAGAATAAATATCATTGCTATCTATGCAGAGTAAGAAAAAAACCAAGCAGGACTCCGTGGAGATTTTACTTAAAATGTTTCACTTGAATTTACTTGCTTTTGGTAACTTAGCCAAGGGAACCTCTCAATCGGTATTCAAGGAGTGCCACCAAAAGCCCAGTGATCGGAAAACATGAAAGTTGATTTCCAAGGGACGCCACAAGGCATGTGATCGATTCTACCGCTGCTTCACACAAAGCTAAAAAGGAACGGATGAGAAAAATAACTATCTTGAAACCCCAGGAGAGGCCAGAAGCAGAACTGTGAGCCCTGGAGAAAAAAAAAAAAAAAATGAGAAAAGTGTGATGAATGTGACAAGAGGGTGTTGAATCAGTCACCAAGAAAAGGGAACGTGTCACTTTCTCACAGAGTTGCAGCAATAGAAGCAAACAAGGAAAGCCGTGAGCCAATGCGATGGGGAAACGTCCCGGGTTTTATGCTCACATCCTCATAAACACATTATTCGCCGCTGAGCAGCAATGCCATTGTCATGTACTCACTTTATGCTATGAAAACCGGAGGTCTCACATTGGCTGACTTTCCCTCCACAGCAAAATCACGTAGTCTTTCCATAACTGAGCCCTATGCTAATGAAAGACCTCCCCCCGCCCCGCCCCCACCACCGAGTCCTCTGGAACATCTACAAAGGACGTTAAGATGGGGGGTGGGGTGGGAGGTGGTCTGAGAATTGCGTTCCGCCTTTCCACGTTGCCCCAGATCAGCCGGGAGCACAGCCAGGATTTCCCAGCTCGTTTGTTTCATAGGGATTTCTCGCCTTATCCTGTGCTTACTTCTTTCAGTCTAACCAGTTCAAAGAAATGGACAGCACCAAAGTCATGCTCCCGTCCTTCCCTTGACACTCACAGTCTGATCTGAATATTTGGCAACACCTTTTAACCTCTCCTGTGACTAAATCCTACCCTGGGCTTCTCACCTTCAAGTTCTGCCCAGTCTCTCCTGCTGTGAGCCTCTAGTTCCAAAACTCCAGACGATCTTGGCCACGTGTTAGGAGAACAGGAGGCATCCAGCCACCAAGCTGCCTGTTGTGAAAAGCCATTCTGCACCCTTTTCTGCTTGGACACTTACCACTCCAACTGGTCCTGTTCTGTTCCTCTGGGAAGTCTCGGACTCCAGTGCTGAGGGAAGGACAGGATGAGGAAGGCTTCCACGGAGAGTGTGTGTGCACGCTGGATGTGTGTGCGCTTTCACCTGGCCGTGTGGCTCTCTGTCACTACGTGTGGAGTGTGACGTAGAACGAGAACTTAGATTCGTCTAAGTGAAGGCACCAGGGTCCTGGGTTTTAAACATCTCCGCAGACTCACTTGTCTCACACGAAATTTCTTCCACATCCTTGGAGTTGACAGGAATTGGACAAGCCTTGGTCTTACCACAACCCAGCGCATTGGGCAATCCAAGGGCGGGACTCTCTCTCCCTCAACATTGGGTTGCCAGTTCAGTAGGGCCTGAAGTTCCTTTTCTGAAAAGGAAAGTCCGTGCTGTGGCAAAACCCAGTGAACATGGTTTTTCGTTTCTCATGTTTTGTATTTTGGGGGGGAAAAGAGGGAGGGTCACTTTTAATCAACCCAAGTGAGCAAAGAAAAAAAAAATAGGGTTTTACCATCAAAGAAAGAACCACCTGGTGAAAAGGTCCCATAAAACGCAGGCTTTGCCCCACTTTGGATATCTCCCTGTCTTTGTCCTCTTTTCTTTTGTTTGGACAATCACTTTTCTTTTCTCTTTTTTCTTGTTTTTCTTTTGAGAAAGTTGAACAAAAATTAAATAGAGTCGTGTTGGCAGACATTTTCCGATGTCGTTTGGGAGAGATTAAGGTATCAGCTTCCCTGACCGTCTCAAACTTGAGACAGCCCCACCTCTCTGTCAAAACTCTCCTTTTAATGATAAATGGTTCTTCTCTTCCTTCTGATTCTGTGCCACACCAGGCCATTCCCTGGAACCTGGTTGTATTTACGCCATCTACTGGGTGTTGGTGGAACTGCATTTGCTGGGCACAGTATCCTGGTTCTGTACCCACAGCTTCCAAGAAAATAAAAGTCTCGGCCATGATGAACGCTTTAGGAGACACAAATACGTAATTCATCATTTAAAACATCAAGAGGGACACCTGAGATGTTCATTGTTTTAAGTTTATTTATTCTGAGAGAAACAGAGACAGTGTGAGTGGGGGAGGGGCAGAGAGCAAGGGAGCCCGAGAGAATCCGAAGCAGGTTCCGTGCTGTCAGCACAGAGCCTGATGTGGGGCTGGGGCTCATGAAACTGTGAGATCATGACCTGAGCCGAAACCAAGAGTCCGACGCTTAACCGGCTGAACCACCTGGGCGCCCCGAGATGTTAATTTGATTTTTAGAAGTATTTTTTCAGAAGAGGATGTGTTCCGTATTTTAACATGTTAGTTCTTCTGAGTGTCGAATCAAAGGAAACATCCCTGAGATCAGCTTGGATAATAACGTAGGTCAGCTTTTAAATCTGGGTCTTAAAATATCAGGGTGTGTGGCCAGCACTGTGACAGTCTGGATAACCGGAAAAGCCTTGGGCTACAAATATTTAAAAACACTACATAGCATTAAGACGAAAGAAGAAGACGTGAGTAGAGGTACGAGAAGCATGTGACCTGATGCTAAAGCAGTTGGGCGTAGAATGGATTTTAGTTTTGGAAATGTAGGAGGCTAAGGTTTCAATACCCAGACAGGGATAGACGTTGAGGTCCTGGAGCCAGACAAAGCAAGAGTGGGAACTGAGACTACCCCCCATTGGGCCGGATCCTGAAAGCTGACCAGAAAATCACCTACCCGTTAGTACAGGGTTACAACAAGGGTTACAACTATCTCCTTCCACCCGGATTTGGGTGTAAAGGTAGAAATACCCTTAAGAATCCAGTAGCATAGCCCTTTCCTATCACAAAGTTAGGGTTCCAATTTGCATCCCCCCACTTTGTCCAGGAATTCCCTGGCAAGAAATAAGCATAAAACGTGTTCCAAACCAGTGTGCCCCTCTGGAATCTTAGGAGATAAACAAAGATCAAAACCTCTTTTGAGAAACACTCTGACAACCCAGACCACACAGAAAGAAAGGAAATTCCAGGGACACCTGGATGGCTGAGTTGGTTGAGTATCCAACTTCGGCTCAGGGCATGATCTCACAGTTCATGGATTCAAGCCCCGTGTCAGGCTCTGTGCTGACAGCTCAGAGTCTGGAGCCTGCTCTGGATTCTGTATCTCCCTCTCTCTCTGCCCCTCCCCTGATCCTGCTCTGTCTCTCTCTCCCTCTCTCTCAAAAATAAATAAACTTTAAAAAATTTTTTTAAAAAAGAAAAAAGAAAGCAAACTCCAATGAAGATTAGTTCCCATTAAAAAAAATTAAAATATACAAGGACATCATACACTCCACAAGAGGGCCGGCAGGCACATAGTAAATAGGAAATTAGAATTCCATTACCTGGGATATAAGAAAACAATTGAAAGAGAATATAAAATGAGTGTGTTTAGAATGATGAAAGATATAGGTTTAAAAATGCTAGTAAAAAGGAATAAAAAGATTTAATGTTTATTATTTTTGAGAGGGAGGAAGGGAGGGAGACAGAGAGAGAGAGAGAGAGAGAGAGCATGAGTACCAGTGAGCAAAAATGCAGGAGGGTCAGAGAGAGAGGGAGACAGAGGATCCAAAGTAGGCTCCACGCTGTCCGCACGAAGTTCCACATGGGGCTTGAATCCATGAGCCATGAGATCATGACCTGAGCCACAGTCAAACAGTTAACCAACTGAGCCCCCCAGACACCCCAGAAAAAAAACCGTTTAAAAAACAAGTTATATCTTTGAGACATAAAATATAATTACTGAATTTAAAATCTTAATTGGCAGGCAGCACAACAGAAGAGATATGGCTGAAGAAAATATTCGTGAACTGGAAGACAGATATGAGAAAATTACGAACAATGCAGCAGAGACATAAAGAAATGGAAAATGTGAGAAGATAAATAACTGTAACATATGTTCTACAGGTGTTCCAGAAAGAAAATAGAAAAAATAGGGAAGATGCAAAATTCGAGGAAATAATTACCGAGAATTTTCTAAAGCAGAAGAGAAAGACAAATACCATAGGGTTTCACTTATTGCGGAATCCAACCAAACAACCACACAAACACAAACAGAATCAAACACAAAGAACAAACTGGTGGTTGCCAGTTCAGAAAAGCCCCAAAGTGGAAACAACCCAAATGTCCAACCAACCCAGATGTATTGATGAATGGATCAATAAAATGTGGTCTACTCATGCAACGGAATATTATTTAGTCTTAAAAACGGACGCAGCACCACTACATGACATGACGTGGGTGAACTTGGAGAACATTACGCTAAGTGGAAGAAGCCAATCACAAAAAGCTACACAACGTACGGTTCCATTTGTGTGAAATGTCCAGAATAGGCAAATCCAGAGGAACAGAAAGCAGATTCGTGTTGTTCTAGGGGGTGAGGGGAGGGGAAGATGGGGAGTGACTGCTGATGGCGTCAGAGTTTTGGGGAGAGAGATGAAAATGTCCTAAAATTAAATAGTGCAACAGATGGCTGTACAACTCTGTGAATGTAATAAAAACCACAAAAGCATATGCTTTAAAAGGGTGAATTTTATGGTATGTGAATAAAGTTCAATAAAGCTGTCATTTTATTTTTTTTTTTAATTTTTTAATTTTTTGAAATTTTATTTATTTTTGAGAGACAGAGAGAGTGCAATCAGGGGAGGGGCAGAGAGAGAGGGAGACACAGAATCTGAAGCTGGTTCCAAGGTCCGAGCTGTCAGCACAGAGCCCGGCACAGGGCTCGAACCCACGAACCGTGAGATCATGACCTGAGCCGAAATCAGACTCTCAACCGACTGAGCCACCCAGATGCCCCAAAGCTGTCATTTTAAACAATCTGGAAAGGTAGACAAACTTTCCCTACATTTTCAGGTTTCCAAGTTGCTCATCTGGGATTCACCTGTAACTTTCTGACATTTCTCCTCCTCTAGTTGAGTTGAGGTTGTTTACTTACCATCTGGTGGAGTGAATATTAACGCCCCTCCCTCTTCTGGCCTCTGCTCTTTTGCTCTCCTCCTTCCTCTATAAAATGGTCTTGATAATTCCTGATCTCTCCCAGAGGAACATAGAGACCAGCTTGCCATTTTCCACAAAAAAAAGAAGGCCTGGTTGGATTTTGTCTGAAATTAGATTAAATTCATAGATCAACACGAGAATGCTCACCTTTGAGAAATGAAGTCTTGCCATTTGTGAACATGACATGTGTCCCCACCCAGAACTCCTGTGTACATCTTCGGTAGTTTCTTGTTTGTTTTTTACTTTTTCCACAAGGGCCTCCATGCTTCGATGTCTTTTACTGCATACATATATTCTATCTATACGTATACATATATTATACATACTGTGTTTGTATGTATAGGTATATGTAGGCACATGTATATGCATATATACAGAATTGATCCTCATTATTCACAGATGCCATATTTGTAAAATTTCCTACTTTCTAAAATGTATTTGTCACCCCCAATCTAGACTGGTGATGCTTTGTCATTTGCAGACGCGCATGCACAAATCGGTGAAAATTTTGGGACGTCCGGTTTTGATCTTCTCAGGGGAGGTTAAGGGGGGTAACACCCTGCCTTTTTGCCTCAGCTTTTGCACTATAAACAAGTGTCCCTCTTTCAGTCTATTTAGTGTGACATTTTCCACACTTTTGTACTTTTCGTGGGCGACGTCACTGTTTAAAGTACCTCCCACCCCCAGCATGGTGCTGAAGTGCCCGCGGTGTTCCTACGCCCAAGAAGGCCATAACGTGCCTTACAGGGAGGGTATGTGAGTTAGATAAACTTGGTTCAGATAAGAGTTACGGCGCTGTTGGCCATGAGTCAATGTTTAATGAAATGATATATGCTAAACAAATATGAAATCATGTATCTTTAAACAGAAATGCACATGAAACAAGTTTATGCATTCACCTACTGATGACATCATTGCGACCAGAGGCTTGCGGGACTCACCTTGTATTTCTCTAGAAGCGATGGCTCAGGATGCGCTAATTTGGTGTTCATGGTGATTTTGCAGGACATGAGGACTGTGAACAACTGTGTGTGGGAGTATACTTAAAGACGTACATATGTACAATTTGAAATATATATAATAAAAAACAGGGGAATCTTACCGTCTTGTAAAAGGAATATTTTGATTCATTTAAATGAAATCTTTTAGGGGCACCTGGGTGGCTCAGTGGGTTAAGCGTCCAACTTCAGCTCAGGTCATGATCTCATGGTTCGTGGGTTCGAACCCAGCATCAGGCTCTGTGTTGACAGCTCAGAGCCTGGAGCCTGCTTCCGATTCTGTGTCTCCCTCTCTCTCTATTCCTCCCCCACTCACACTCGGTCTCTCTCTCAAAAATACATAAACATTAAAAAAATAATAATAATAAATGAAATCTTTTAATTATTTCTTGTAATTTTTGTTTTCTATGTAAAGGGACATAATTTACTTTTTTGTAGGAGTCTTCTCCCCGGCAAGATTGCTGAGATACATTTTCTCTAAAATCTTCCATGGAATATTGAACAGAAGAGTCAGAACCCTTCCTGGTTTTGTAGGAAATGCCTACGAAATTTCACTACGAAGTATCATATTTGCTTATGATCAGTATCAGATATCTGTTAGATACATCCTATCATTTCAACTTCATTAGTAGATTTTCTTATGAAGGAGCACTAGATTTTTTGTTGAATTAATTTTCTACATCTATTAAATAATCATGTTTTTCTTCCTAAATCTGATAATGTGGTGAATAGATAATAGATTTTCTTTTTTTTTTTAATTTTTTAATGTTTATTTATATTTGAGAGAGAGAGAGAGGCAGTGCAGTGCCTGGGGGGGGGGGCGGGTTGTGGAGGGGCAGAGAGAGAGGGAGACACAGAGTCGGAAGCAGGCTCCAGGCTCAGAGTTGTCAGCACAGAGCCCTAAGCAGAGCTCGAACCCATGAACCGTGAGATCATGACCTGAGCCAAAGTGGAACGCTTAACCCACTGAGCCACCCAGGCACCCGGAGATAATAGAGTTTCTAAAGCTAAACCGCTGATACAGTCCTGTGATAAATCCTACTTCACTATGATATATTTATATGTAAGTTCTATTTGGTTTGCTAACTTTATTTGGATTTTCATATGTAATATCGCCTGTTTCTATTAGTTATCCGAGCCTTCTCGTTTCCTTCCATGTACTTCTCTGGCTTTGTTATCCAGGTGTTTTTTTGTTTCTGTTTTTGTTCTTGCCTCATAGAGTAGGTGGTCAGACTTACCCTATCCATTACTCTTCTGGAAAAGTGGTATGGACTACGAGTATCCCTTTCTGAACCATGTGATAATGTGCCTTTCTCACATAGAGACAATCAATTGCATTTCTTTCATTGTTCTGGGTCTATTTACATTTTCTCTTCAGTCAATTTTGGTAACTTATTTACAAAAATACTACACTGTGACCTCCTTACGGTGAGTCGTGAAAGACACCTCTGTGGCTTTCTTCTTACTTACTTCGGGTCCCTCACTCTGGGCGAAGGCACCTGTCGGATCATGAGGACACTCAAGCAAACGGATGTATGAAGAGGCCCACATGGGAGCGAACTGAGGCCTCGTGCCAACAGCTGAGTGAGTGAAGCATGTGGGAACAGACTGCCCAGCCCCCCCTCGTGCCTTCAGCTGCCTCTGTGCCGGCCAGCACCTTGACCACAGCTCCACAAAGATCCGAACTAGAACCGAACAGCCGAGCTTCTCCGGAATTTGTTTTGGTTTTAATGTTTATTTATGTATTTTTGAGAGACAGAGAGACAGAGAGAGACAGAGGAGCCCAAGCAGGCTGTCCGCACTGTCAGCACAGAGCCTGATGCGGGGCTCGATCTCACGAACCGTGAGATCATGACCTGAGCCAAAATCAAGAGTTGGACGCTCAACCGGCTGAGCCACCCAGGTGCCCCTGGAATTTCTGGCGCGCAGAACTTGTGAAATAATAAATGTTTGTCGATTCGTGTCCCTATTCGGGGGGTAATTTGTTATGAAGCAATAGACAACTAACAGAATCATATCATTGTGAAATGAACCCAAGAAAGCATTTACACCAAAATACACATATGCTCAGCATTACGAAAAACTCAAAGAAGTGTAAGTAAGAAAAGCTACGTTACAATTTTTACCCACCAAATTAGCAAAGATTTAAACAACCTATTTCATGTTAAGGAAAAAGGTGGTAAAACTTGAACTCTCCCTCGGTGATCACAGGGCCACAAATCAGCACAATATTTCTAAAGAGAAAGTGAGCAGGTAGCCCAAAAACTTAAAACCGATCTTGAATCTGATCTCCTCAGGAAGTTCCCCTTAGGAAATTGTGAAATCACTCAATCAATTCATTTATTTATCAATAATTTAAAAATTAAAGATAACGCTGAGAGGAAATACATCTCAACACAAACGGTGATTTTTACAAAGTGGTTCAGGGGCTGTGTCTTTAGAAATGTCTGCCTTTTCCCAGTTCTGCTATAATGTTATTTCATAAACAGAAGAAGAAGCAAGTATTCATTTTCAGTGAAAACAGAAAACGGTCTGTATACAAGCATGAAATGTGAAATTGTCAGGCTGTTATGAAGTCAAGAAACATTCAAATCAGGCACAAATGCACAGGGCCCCCACCCCCTTCCTGGCTTTTTAAAGGTACACCCTTCTAGTCATCTCAAGGCTCAACAAATAAAAGCTCAACTCAAGGGAAAATGAATTATGTGCTTCATCTGCGCAAGGAACTTGGACAGGAGGGAGCCACTCCCCTCCCGTGGGGGAGATTTTATTTTCCCGGGTTTCAGATTAGGAAAAGGGAACTCGGCAAAGGACTGTAGTTATCTCAAGATTAGGTAGAACTGGGAGTGACCTTGGAAACTCTAAATACAGGGGTGGAGCCCTTTCCAACACCCACAGACCCGCCCGGGGCCCTAAATCCTGCAGGAACGCCTCCTTTCCTAACTGCTGGTGGCTGAGGGCTGCCTCAGGACAAGGGGAAACTTGAACCAAGTGGGCCTGAGGCCCCTTCATGGCAACTTCCAGGTGTCTGTCACCCTACCATCACTCGACTTTATGCTCCAACATCATGGGCTTCTAATGCTGCTTCGTGCAGATTCCCATTCCCGACCCCCAACTTGCGCCCGGATTTATAGGACGTATTTTGCCTTCCTGCTTTGACTCTGAGCATGCCATTAGGCACAGGCAGCACACACAGTGACTCTTCACCCCCTCGTCCCTTCGGGCTGCCTGCCCAGCTCGGGCCCCTCTCCCCAAGCTTCCCCCAAGCCCGCCCAGGGGGCTTGTTTCTAAGATTTAGAGAGTCTGAAGGAACAATAAGTGAACATTGTTTGCAGGCACATTTAGGTGGTGCCCAGGGCTGTCCCCTTCCCCAGGGCATGTGCACACAGGTGCACATGCACACACACACACACACACACACACACACACACACGGGGAGTCCGGACAAGAAGCCCTGTGTTACTCCGCAGGCAGAATAAATGGGCATGACTTCTTGGGAATGAGTCTTTCCAGTAAACCTCCGTGTTTCAAGTGAAGAGAGGGCACCCAGAGTGGAGAGGATCACATTGAAATGTGCGCCCTTGAGAAAATCTCTAACGCCCCTGATCTGGGGCAGTGTTTCCTAGTATTTGGGTAACAGTAACCACGTAGTCACATGTTAGAATCCCAAGCCTAATATCTGTTGCTTTAATGGCTTGCTACCAAATCTGTTCCAGAAATGCCCTGGAGCAGTGAGAACACCCCACCCTTCCTCAGGCTACCGGGAGTTGAGCTGTGGTTTTGCAGGACCAGGCGAGGTCCATCATGGTGCCAGTACTGACCTGAGGCCGAAGGAGCCAATGGCTTCATCAACTGGTCACATTGGGAAAAACTTTGAATGAAGGGTGCTCAGTATCTCTGGGCGTGAAGAGGGACAGTCACCGGAAGTAGATCAGGTACCTTATGATAGGTGGGAAATTTCACCTCCTAGTGAGGGCTAAGAATGATATTTCTTTTGGCTTCCTCTGAGGTGACAAGGAGATCTCTTTTTTGGGGGGTGGGTATCGGCAAAGTTTTGAAAAATTAAATCATGGGACGGGCCACGCCACCCCACAGTGAATCCCGCCCCTAGGAGAGGGGAAGAGAAGGCACACACCAGTCTGACTGTGGCCCCAGCGGTGGGCTGGGGGCAGACATCAGGACTGACTGCGGCCCCGCCCACCAACTCCAGTTATACACCACAGCACAGGGGAAGTGCCCTGCAGGTCCTCACCACACCAGGGACTATCCAAAATGACCAAGCGGAAGAATTCCCCTCAGAAGAATCTCCAGGAAATAACAACAGCTAATGAGCTGATCAAAAAGGATTTAAATAATATAACAGAAAGTGAATTTAGAATAATAGTCATAAAATTAATCGCTGGGCTGGAAAACAGTATACAGGACAGCAGAGAATCTCTTGCTACAGAGATCAAGGGACTAAGGAACAGTCACGAGGAGCTGAAAAACGCTTTAAAGGAAATGCAAAACAAAATGCAAACCACCACAGCTCGGATGGAAGAGGCAGAGGAGAGAATAGGTGAACTAGAAGATAAAGTTATGGAAAAAGAGGAAGCTGAGAAAAAGAGAGATAAAAAAATCCAGGAGTATGAGGGGAAAATTAGAGAACTAAGTGATACACTAAAAAGAAATAATATACGCATAATTGGTATTCCAGAGGAGGAAGAGAGAGGGAAAGGTGCTGAAGGGGTACTTGAAGAAATAATAGCTGAGAACTTCCCTGAACTGGGGAAGGAAAAAGGCATTGAAATCCAAGAGGCACAGAGAACTCCCTTCAGACGTAACTTGAATCGATCTTCTGCACGACATATCATAGTGAAACTGGCAAAATACAAGGATAAAGAGAAAATCCTGAAAGCAGCAAGGGGTAAACGTGCCCTCACATATAAAGGGAGACCTATAAGACTCGTGACTGATCTCTCTTTTGAAACTTGGCAGGCCAGAAAGAATTGGCACGAGATTTTCAGGGTGCTAGACAGCAAAAATATGCAGCCGAGAATCCTTTATCCAGCAAGTCTGTCATTTAGAATAGAAGGAGAGATAAAGGTCTTCCCAAACAAACAAAAACTGAAGGAATTTGTCACCACTAAACCAGCCCTACAAGAGATCCTAAGGGGGACCCTGTGAGACAAAGTACCAGAGACATCACTACAAGCATAAAACATACAGACATCACAATGACTCTAAACCCGTATCTTTCTATAATAACACTGAATGTAAACGGATTAAATGCGCCAACCAAAAGACATAGGGTATCAGAATGGATAAAAAAACAAGACCCATCTATTTGCTGTCTACAAGAGACTCATTTTAGACCTGAGGACACCTTTATATTCAGAGTGAGGGGATGGAGAACTATTTATCATGCTACTGGAAGCCAAAAGAAAGCTGGAGTAGCCATACTTATATCAGACAAACTAGACTTTAAATTAAAGGCTGTAACAAGAGATGAAGAAGGACATTATATAATAGTTACAGGGTCTATCCATCAGGAAGAGCTAACAATTATAAATGTCTATGCGCCGAATACCGGAGCCCCCAAGTATATAAAACAATTACTCATAAACAGAAGCAACCTTATTGATAAGAATGTGGTAATTGCAGGGGACTTTAACACCCCACTTACAGAAATGGATAGATCATCTAGACACACAGTCAATAAAGAAACAAGGGCCCTGAATGAGACATTGGATCAGATGGACTTGACAGATATATTTAGAACTCTGCATCCCAAAGCAACAGAATATACTTTCTTCTCGAGTGCACATGGAACATTCTCCAAGATAGATCATATACTGGGTCACAAAACAGCCCTTCATAAGTTTACAAGAATTGAAATTATACCATGCATACTTTCAGACCACAATGCTATGAAGCTTGAAATCAACCACAGGAAAAAGTCTGGAAAACCTCCAAAAGCGTGGAGGTTAAAGAACACCCTACTAACAAATGAGTGGGTCAACCAGGCAATTAGAGAAGAAATCAAAAAATATATGGAAACAAACGAAAATGAAAATACAACAATCCAAATGCTTTGGGACGCAGCGAAGGCAGTCCTGAGAGGAAAATACATTGCAATCCAGGCCTATCTCAAGAAACAAGAAAAATCCCAAAATACAAAATCTAACAGCACACCTAAAGGAAATAGAAGCAGAACAGCAAAGGCAGCCTAAACCCAGCAGAAGAAGAGAAATAATAAAGATCAGAGCAGAAATAAACAATATAGAATCTAAAAAAACTGTAGAGCAGATCAACGAAACCAAGAGTTGGTTTTTTGAAAAAATAAACAAAATTGACAAACCTCTAGCCAGGCTTCTCAAAAAGAAAAGGGAGATGGCCCAAGTAGATAACATCATGAATGAAAATGGAATTATTACAACCAATCCCTCAGAGATACAAACAATTATCAGGGAATACTATGAAAAATTATATGCCAACAAATTGGACAACCTGGAAGAAATGGACACATTCCTGAACACCCACACTCTTCCAAAACTCAATCAGGAGGAAATAGAAAGCTTGAACAGACCCATAACCAGCGAAGAAATTGAATCGGTTATCAAAAATCTCCCAACAAATAAGAGTCCAGGACCAGATGGCTTCCCAGGGGAGTTCTACCAGACGTTTAAAGCAGAGATAATACCTATCCTTCTCAAGCTATTCCAAGAAATAGAAAGGGAAGGAAAACTTCCAGACTCATTCTATGAAGCCAGTATTACTTTGATTCCTAAACCAGACAGAGACCCAGTAAAAAAAGAGAACTACAGGCCAATATCCCTGATGAATATGGATGCAAAAATTCTCAATAAGATACTAGCAAATCGAATTCAACAGCATATAAAAGAATTATTCACCATGATCAAGTGGGATTTATTCCTGGGATGCAGGGCTGGTTCAACATTCGCAAATCAATCAACGTGATACATCACATTAACAAAAAAAAAGAGAAGAACCATATGATCCTGTCAATCGATGCAGAAAAGGCCTTTGACAAAATCCAGCACCCTTTCTTAATAAAAACCCTTGAGAAAGTCGGGATAGAAGGAACATACTTAAAGATCATAAAAGCCATTTATGAAAAGCCCACAGCTAACATCATCCTCAACGGGGAAAAACTGAGAGCTTTTTCCCTGAGATCAGGAACACGACAGGGATGCCCACTCTCACCGCTGTTGTTTAACATAGTGCTGGAAGTTCTAGCATCAGCAATCAGACAACAAAAGGAAATCAAAGGCATCAAAATTGGCAAAGATGAAGTCAAGCTTTCGCTTTTTGCAGATGACATGATATTATACATGGAAAATCCGATAGACTCCACCAAAAGTCTGCTAGAACTGATACATGAATTCAGCAAAGTTGCAGGATACAAAATCAATGTCCAGAAATCAGTTGCATTCTTATACACTAAGAATGAAGCAACAGAAAGACAAATAAAGAAAATGATCCCATTCACAATTGCACCAAGAAGCATAAAATACCTAGGAATAAATCTAACCAAAGATGTAAAGGATCTGTATGCTGAAAACTATAGAAAGCTTATGAAGGTAATTGAAGAAGACTTAAAGAAATGGAAAGACATTCCCTGCTCATGGATTGGAAAAATAAATATTGTCAAAATGTCAATACTACCCAAAGCTATCTACACATTCAATGCAATCCCAATCAAAATTGCACCAGCATTCTTCTCGAAATTAGAACAAGCAATCCTAAAATTCATATGGAACCACAAAAGGCCCCGAATAGCCAAAGGAATTTTGAAGAAGAAGACCAAAGCAGGAGGCATCACAATCCCAGACTTTAGCCTCTACTACAAAGTTGTAATCATCAAGACAGCATGGTATTGGCACAAAAACAGACACACAGACCAATGGAATAGAATAGAAACCCCAGAACTAGACCCACAAACGTATGGCCAACTCATCTTTGACAAAGCAGGAAAGAACATCCAATGGAAAAAAGACAGCCTCTTTAACAAATGGTGCTGGGAGAACTGGACAGCAACATGCAGAAGGTTGAAACTAGACCACTTTCTCACACCATTTACAAAAATAAACTCAAAATGGATAAAGGACCTAAATGTGAGACAGGAAACCATCAAAACCTTAGAGGAGAAAGCAGGAAAAGACCTCTCTGACCTCAGCCGTAGCAATCTCTTACGCGACACATCCCCAAAGGCAAGGGAATTAAAAGCAAAAGTGAATTACTGGGACCTTATGAAGATAAAAAGCTTCTGCACAGCAAAGGAAACAACCAACAAAACTAAAAGGCAACCAACGGAATGGGAAAAGATATTTGCAAATGACATATCGGACAAAGGGCTAGTATCTAAAATCTATAAAGAGCTCACCAAACTCCACACCCGAAAAACAAATAACCCAGTGAAGAAATGGGCAGAAAACATGAATAGACACTTCTCTAAAGAAGACATCCAGATGGCCAACAGGCACATGAAAAGATGTTCAGCGTCGCTCCTTATCAGGGAAATACAAATCAAAACCACACTCAGGTATCACCTCACGCCAGGCAGAGTGGCCAAAATGAACAAATCAGGAGACTATAGATGCTGGAGAGGATGTGGAGAAACGGGAACCCTCTTGCACTGTTGGTGGGAATGCAAATTGGTGCAGCCGCTCTGGAAAGCAGTGTGGAGGTTCCTCAGAAAATTAAAAATAGACCTACCCTATGACCCAGCAATAGCACTGCTAGGAATTTATCCAAGGGATACAGGAGTACTGATGCATAGGGGCACTTGTACCCCAATGTTCATAGCAGCACTCTCAACAATAGCCAAATTATGGAAAGAGCCTAAATGTCCATCAACTGATGAATGGATAAAGAAATTGTGGTTTATATACACGATGGAATACTATGTGGCAATGAGAAAAAATGAAATATGGCCCTTTGTAGCAACGTGGATGGAACTGGAGAGTGTAATGCTAAGTGAAATAAGCCATACAGAGAAAGACAGATACCATATGGTTTCACTCTTATGTGGATCCTGAGAAACTTAACAGGAACCCATGGGGGAGGGGAAGGAAAAAAAAAAAAAAAGAGGTTAGAGTGGGAGAGAGCCAAAGCATAAGAGACTGTTAAAAACTGAGAACAAACTGAGGGTTGATGGGGGGTGGGAGGGAGGGGAGGGTGGGTGATGGGTATTGAGGAGGGCACCTTTTGGGATGAGCACTGGGTGTTGTATGGAAACCAATTTGTCAATAAATTTCATAAAAAAAAATAAAAAAAAAATTAAAAAAATGGTAATTCAAACACCTAAAAAAAAAATAAAAAAAAAAATAAATAAAACATCTCATGGTAAAATGTGGGAAAATCATTTAAAGAAATAATTAAAATTCTATGAAATATAAGGGGCACCAGGGTGGCTCGGTCGATTAAGCTTCTAACTTCGGCTCAGGTCATGATCTCGGGGTTTGTGAGTTTGAGCGCCCCATCAGGCTCTGTGCTGACAGTTCGGAACCTGGAGCCTGCTTTGGATTCTGTGTCTCCCTCTCTGCCCGCCCCCTGCTCATGCTCTGTCTCTCAAAAGCAAATAAATCTTAAAAACATTTAAAATTCTATGAAATATAAAAATTTGGATTCTCTTGATTCTCAACTCCATCAGCCACCGCCCCCCCCCCACCGCCCTGTGCTAACTGACCCAGTTTTTCTCAGTGGATTTGAAACCTGTTTTGACTATCATAAGGAAATAAGAAGCCATTTAACTTTGATGTAACCTATATATTTCCCATTCCTGCCTTGCCCGACCCACAGACATGAGAGTGATCTCCAATTTTCAGATGATGATTCTGGCTTAGCAGTGATACTGTCCAGTTGATCACTCCCTCATCTTTGACACAGTCTTATCATCGAGTTTCTCTGTACACAGTGGGTTCTGTCCCTGAAAGTAGCCTTTTGGCTTTACAAAACTGCCCACTCAATCATTCTTTATTGATATATTGATTTCTTACAAGTGTTATTATTACTGTTATTGTTATTGTACGTTTTTGCTTATAAAAGACAATGTTCTTTGGAAAGGAATAGAGTTCATGCACAGTATTTTTACCCCTGATTGTTCTCTTGTGAACATGACGACTAACATTGCCAGCAGTATTAGTTTTGAGTACAAACTATGAGCTGTATTGCTTTCAGTGAGTTTGTATTTCTTATTCTAAATTAAAACTCACTGGTCATTATGTGTATGCTGGAATCAAGCCCATTATTTTAGTGCATGAGTAAGAATGCTAATAATGACAATAATAATGACAACAGCAACAATATACAATTTAACTTTAAAGACAGAAAAGGGGGTGTGAAGTGACAACTCTCAAATTCCCTTTACTAGCAACTAAAAATCATCAGGGGGAAAATCATTTGGGAAAGAGAAAGATGTCAAGAAAAGTGAGGTTCAGAGCTCTAAGATTGAATCTGTTTTTAAAAAAGGAAAAAAAAAAAAAAAGAAAAATTAAATCATGGCCTCTTAAGTATGATTGCTGTTGTCACTAGTATCATATTCTTAGGTTAAGATGGTTCTATGGGGAAAGTGAACTCTTTGATCATTTGGTAATTGAATTTTAACCTTTTATCGGACAAGACCCAGAGGCAAGATCTAAATATCCCTCCAGAGATAGGGATATAATTTGTTTCCAAGCTCAGACACAAGAATAATATAATTATTTTTTTAAATTTTTTTAATGTTTATTTATTTTTGAGAGAGAGCCAGAGCATGAGTGGGGGAGGGGCAGAGAGAGAGGGAGACACAGAATCCCAAGCAGGCTCCCGGCTCTGAGCTGTCAGCACAGAGCCCGATGCGGGGCTTGAACTCACAGACCGTGAGATCATGACCTGAGCCAAAGTCGGACGCTCAACCGACTGAGCCACCCAGGCGCCCCAAGAATAATATAATTATTATTAAGTAATGATTTAATAAGAGTCACACTAAGGAGAAAGCTGGTGAAATCAGACCCTGAAAGACCATCCGGGGCTCGCCTGTCGATTTCCTAGTTTGTTGCAAACATCCGGGTTGAGCTTCAGTTTCTTTGTGACCCTGTTGGGATAAGCTGCCTTTACTGGAACCCCATAAGTCGCTAAGGAGTTGTGGGGATCCTTCACGGGGCTGTGGGGACACTGATGAGAACTGCTTGTTCAGCCACTCAAGACAAAGAGGAGACACAGGTGCAGGACCAGGTGCCATCCCCAGCCACCAAAGGCACAGGGAGGCACGGCTGAGACAGACCCAGGGAGAAAGACGGAGGCGTTATGGGCTGAATTGTGTCCCCAAAAGATGTTGAGGTCCTCAGTACCCATGAATGTGAACTTACTTGGGCACCGAGTCATTTGGGTGCACAAGATGAAGTTAAGATGAGGCCATTATGGTGTCCCTAATCCAATACGACTGATGTCCTCATAAAAAGGGGACATTTGGGCACAGAGACCAGGACCCAAGGAGGGAAGACAGCGTAAGACAATGTGAAGACGCAAGGACAAGATGGACAAGGACAAGGAATGCCTGAGGCCATCAGAAGCCAGGGAAGAGGCCTGGAGCAGATCTTCGAGGCCCTCAGAAGGAACCCCTCTGATATGCTTCATCTCTAACTTCCGGAACTTTCAGATGGCAAACTTACTGTTCAAGTGACCCAGTTTGTGGGCACTTTGTTACGGAGGCCAGTAGCTCCCCCACCAGAGTAGGTGAGGTCCGCTGATGTGCCCTGGGAGTCCGCTTACAAACAGCTGGTGTCCCGGCCACTGTGCTGGGGCTCATGCCTGAATGAAGGACGGAACCTCGGGAGGAGTGGGGGTGCTTTATTTGTGCCACGTACACTCCTTCCTAGATGAACAGAGCGGGGCACAAAGGCACACATATTTGTTTTTGTCATTTTATCGTGTATTTATCCAAGGTACACCATTATTATACCCGGTCTGAGAAAGCACTTAATAGATGACCTTCCAGGAAAAATCGGGCTTGTTCGGTGCCCTGTGCAGGCTCCCCTTTGTCCCTTAGTGATGGTCACTGAATCACCCCCAGAGATCATTTAGTATCTTCTCTGCTCTCAAGAAAGGATTCATAATGCATTCATTTCAGGATATAAAGAGCTCCAGAATCACATCTCTGGGGGTGAGCCTATAAATCTCTAACCGTGCTCCCTTCTCTCCCTCCCTTCACCTAGGTTACTGTTATAGACAATTCGATCCCTCTTCCTGGAGAAACACTGTTGCAATGACTGCTGAAAGTGTATGGCTTTACCTCCGTGGCATCAGCACTTTTGTAAGCCATGCAACCTCAATAGGCTGAAGCCAATGATATGAATGTCTAACTGTGGAACGCTGGGCTTTGGTGAGTTGGATGATGGGGACATCTCAAATAGTTCCTCTGCTGGGCTGGGCTCATTTGTCAGTTGCTGGGTAGGAGTTGTTCTTGCATCTTTCAGTCTGTGTGCTTTTCTGATGCCCAAATATACGAGGTGGTCCCCACAATGGTGACTGTCCATCCAGATCAGGGGGCACAGTGGGGAGAGATGACACTCTGTGCAATGAGTCATGAAATACTGAAATATTTAATTCCATGTAGAAAAGCCATGCCTGTGTCTGCAGAGAATGTAACCTTATCATGTGCAATATAATGTAACAATCTGGGGGATATGAAGACAGCAAACAGCCATGCTAAGCATGAGTGACGCCTTCGTGGCTGATCTGTTGCCATATGGTGACTCATTTCTTCACAGGCAAGTAGTGAAAGCCCAAACCGCATGACATTCAGCAGAGAAAAATGTTAATTAAAATGTTGCGACCCATTGATTTCTTTTTCTGTAAATCGATCAGTCTATGTGTAGCGAAGGGGCACCTCAGACCAACTCTAGAATTGGGTTGGAGATTCATTTTTCTTGAGGAAATCCCCTTCCTCCAAGCCTTGAAATTATGGCCAAGGAGTCCATCAATGAATATTCATTTTTCCACGTGTGTGTGTGTGTGTGTGTGTGTGTGTGTGTGTGTGTGTTGTGCGGTGGGTGGTGTTATGTACAAAAATTACCAAGTGAGTTTTTTCCAGTAACCTAGAGTATTTTAAAGATGCTACCCTGGGTGCCTGGGTGGCTTAGTCAGTCCAGCATCTAACTTTGGCTGAAGTTATGATCTCGTGAGTTCGAGCCTCACATCGGGCTCTGTGCTGATGGCTCAGAGCCTGCTTGGGATTCTCTCTCTCCCTCTGTCTCTGCCCCTCCCCCACTTGCACTGTCTCTCTCAAAATAAATAATTAAACTTAAAAAAGAATTTTAAAGATGCTACCTAAAATTAAGCAAAAAAAATTTCTTGGAGGTGCGGGCCATAGCAGTGTTTAAATGACATAAACTGTCAAAGAGTATGAAGGAACAGCACTTCCACTTATGTAGAGCGAAGCATATTTCATTTTTATATCTTTTACATATTATATGTTTTATAATTTTATGTTTTACCAAACAGATTGCACTTTATATTTTATTTACCTATAATAAAACTTACATTTTATATTTGTGTCCTGCATATTTTATATGAAAACAAATATACATATGTTTCAGAGTAGGCCGCAAAGTTCATATAAATATTTTAGAAAAAAAACTCTAAGTCTCAAAGAAGTATGTTTGCGATGGGTGTCCTAGGCATTCAGCCCCTCGGATAGTACAACATAAGAATACAATCGAATTAAGTGGAAAAGCATAAGACAAATATATAGAGAGCAAAACACAATTTTGTAGAAAAAGAAAAAAAATATATACATATATATATCAGAAAATGGTCATTGAGAATTGAGTCCTTTGGGTGATTTTATTTTCTTCTATATGCCATGTTTTCATTTCTCCTCTTTTCCACTAAGAACATGTATATTACTTACATAATCAGAAAAACAAATAATTCCCTGACAAATTTTCCATGCAGTTTCCTATTTAACTGCTTCTGTAAATCTGTTTTCTACATGATGTTATGAGCTCCTGGTAAAACCAGGAGCAGAGGTTTTCAGGATGCAGCAACACGGATTGCCAGGCACCATCATTTCCCGCCTCCAGAGCTGCTGTCCTGCTCCCCGACGATCTGGCTCCCCAGCTCTGTTTGCATTATTCCCAGCAAACACTCCTCTAGCTAGCAGAACGTTCGTGTACGCATGGCTTTTCTCGTCGTAGAGTGAGCCATGTTAATTCCATGGGACTTGATGAGACCATCTTGGAAATACTTGCTCTGGTGTTTCAAAATAACAGTGTTTGATCTCTTTTAAGGTTTCCCACCGGAGGACGGGACTGCAGAGTTCAGGGCACGTCTCCCTTTGGCAAGGTATAAAACGTGACCTCGCCTGGTGAGTTAGTGGGAACCCTCCGGATTCTGGTGCCTGTTAGTCATGCCAGGTGCCACGTCCTGACTCTCTGCACCCAGGGAACTTGCTAGAAGAAGCGGCAGTGGCCCTCTTTGACTGAGGCGTTTGTTATAAGGAAGGTACACCAGGGACAGCCTCCTACTTTAGAAAAGACGGTTAAAATCGGTTGGAAAAACAACTTCTTTTCTTGCCTCCTCTTGAGATTTCCATGAAGAGTGTTTATTCTTGGAGGATGGGGATGAAGGGAAAAGATGTTTCAGATGTTGGTGTGGGGCCGGATGCTGAGATTTGCTGGCGTTCAGCTTGCGATGAAATCGTACAATGCACACTTTTGGAAGAGCTGTTTAATCCCTCCTAGGTAGGGATCTTGGTACCAAAAACAGGCTTCCTCATTGGTATTTGTGACTAATGCTTTGGTAGTCACCACTTAACTTTTTTCATCTCCAAACTTTTTTAGAACGACTGTTTCCAATGATTCTTTAGAGCGGGACGCTGACAGAGATGATTCCCTTCCATTTGGAGGGGATGAGCCCAAGCACAAAAAGGAAGGGGAGTTTCTGGGCGGACTTGACCACTTAGATCACAGCCCACCCCTTCTCTTCCCAGGTGATTCATAGGGTTGCGCCCCCACCTCCCCCCAGGATGGCTGAGCACAGCACCTGCTCACTGGCCTGAAGTTCACAGCAACATCGGCCCTGTCATTGCAGCCTGGGGCCAACCCTGTTTCAAGAGCAGAGTCTCCCAAGAGTGGAGAGGAAGCCTGCCACCTCCAGGTACATCTTTCTCCACGAGAGGCTGCAAGCCTGCTGCACGACGCACATTATTTCTTCGGTCTTCTCAACCTGACTTTGAAGTTGACATTACAGGTGAGTCAACTGAGGCTCGAGAGACTAAAGGAAGAACCTGAAGTCACGTTTGTAGGTGACAGAGGGGATTCAACCTAGGGCTGTTCTGGAGCCTGGCTATTCTCCACATATCCTGCTACCTTGTTGTTGTTGTTGTTGTTGTTAATTTGCTTTATAAATAGAAATAAAAGGAAACAGTCAAGGACCAAGGCAAGAGAGGAGCTAACTGGGCAAGAGAGTTGGTTTTCTTTTACGTAAAGATTAAATTCTGAAGATTCTTCTTTGTCCTTTGAAAGTTAAGAGCTTTCTTTTTTTTTTAACTTTTCAATATTTTTATTTATTTTTGAAAGAGAGAGCATGAGCAGGGGAGGGGCAGAGAGAGAGGGAGACACAGAATCAAAGCAGGCTCCAGGCTCCGAGCTGTCAGCACAGGGCCCGACGCGGGGCTCGAACCCACGAACCGCGAGATCATGACCTGAGCTGAAGCCTGTGCCACCCAGGCGACCCTGGCAGTTAAGAGCTTTAAACAAAGGTATGAACAACTTATTCGTACCTGTGGCCCAACCAAGTGCATACAGGACCAGAGCAAGAAGAAAAACAACCAGGGTGTTTCCTCACCTGTACGGGAAGCTGCCCATCCATGTCTCGCAGAGCAAAGCTCTCCCGAGACCAAGCCTGGAAGCGATTCGCTGCTTACCAAGCACCCGAGTTACTGTTTTCATCGCTGCTGTTCTCACAAACTCTGGCCCTTGCACAAGTGCAGCGAGAAAGGCAGCCAGAATTTCTTCTACGTGGACTTGACAGTGAAAACCATTCACTTGGTTCCTCTGGGCAAGTTGTCCTAATGGATCAGGGCTCAAAATACACAGTCTGGAGGTTTCGTTTTTCTCAGTTGATCAAATACGCAAGTAATTAACTTTTCCTTATCTTGGACCCAAAATAGCTAGAATGAGGTTGAACAGAAAAATTCAGTGATTCCGAATAACTCGGCAGGCGACAGTCCTCCGTGAGCAACAGGGAGCCTGGGAGCCGGCTGCCCAACGTACCCAGCATGGCCATCCCGTAGCCCCCACAAACAGGGCAGCGCAAACCTTTCTTTTCTCAGGATCCTGCGTAGAAGCTGTACATACGACGGGCGCTATGTTCGGCACACTAAGGCCATGGGAGCCAGGGGCGGGACGGGCGTATCTGTGGAATAGAGAACAAAGAAGCCGAAACAGCAATGCGGGGGTGGGGTCTCCCTGGGTGGGGGCAGCCTCTGAGAGGTAGGTGGGGAGAAAGAGCCCTATGTGAAGGTAAAATCTAGAATCAAGAAGAGACGAGACTCTTTCTTTTGACAAAGTTGAAGCCACGTAACCCCTGTTCCCCGAGACCTCCTAGTACACCCCCACGATGGTGCGATGACCGATACTGGCATCTAACGTTGGACACAGTGCTTGTCTAATCCACTGTTCGCATTCACATTTTCTTCGTCTTCTCAAATGCTATTGCCTCTAACTGTTTCTTTCCTGTGGCCCAGGATCGAACCCAGGACCATGTCCTGCACTGAGTGGTCCTGTCCGGTGAGTTTTCCTTGACTATGACACAATTTCTCAGGCTTTCTTGGTTTTAACGACCTTTAGAGGTTTGAAGCATACGGGCCAGTTCCTTCCGTCGAATGCCCCCTATCTCAGGTCTGTCTGGAATTTCTTCGTAATCCGATTCCAGTTACGCACTTCCGGCCGGGGAACCACAGAGGAAATGCTGTGTTCTCTTCAGTGCATCACATCAGGAGGCTAGTGACGTTGGCCTGTGCCGATATTATTTCTATTAACTTGTATCATTTGATTAGGAAGGTGTGGACTGGTACCTTCTAAGTTATTATGTTTCTGTCTGCTTAGAGATCAAGAAGAAACCTCCCAGTGTGTGCAGAAATACCAGCTCCATATGTGAGATCTGCAACCTGTACGAGAAGATGGCCCGGGACGTGGGCCCAGAGCTGGAGAGAAACTCCCGCTACTGTCACCAGGAGGTCCTCTCCCATCGGGACAGAGCCCAGAAGAGCTGGGCGGCAGCTATGTCCAACAAGAGGAAGCTCGAGGCGCTAAGGGCAGAAAATGACCACATCAGGCAGCTGCTGGCCCGCCGGGAGTCCAGCTGCCAGCCTTTCCCGAGGGGCCCTTTCGCTCCCGTTGCTCCCCCCGCAGCCCAGAGAGGCCGGGAAGGGTCAGGGGGGTCCCCTGGGTCACCAGGGTCCCCACCGTGAGGGCTCAGGGATCCGGGGTCGCCTGTGGGATTGACTCAGCTCAGGGCAGCGGGGCCCTGAACACCCACACCCCCACGCACACCCGCACGCATTTCTGCGACGAATCTCTGATCGTCCTCGCTTTCCTTATGCTGCTGTCACTACACTCGTGCTATACTTGTCTTCCTAGGGGAGCAGCATAGCTTTACCGCGGCGTCATATTAATATAGCTGCGTGAATGTTCTCACGAATACATGATTTCCCCCTCAGACGCTTTAGAAACATGGAAGTATTGCGTTTTGATTTAAACTGACACCACTTGTCCTTCAAACATTCTCTAAGGTTGACATAGAATAAGGTCGGACATAAAAATGTCCAAAACAAGACCACTTCTGTGCCCTAGGACTAGGGTCACAAATCTGCAGAAGTCACCTAATACTTACATGAATAACATTTGCTTGGTTTTAAAAACAACGAGAAAAAAACGTAAACCACATCCCACTCAAACTTGCACAAAATTGTTATTAGCGTAGTCCCACGTTTATATTTTAGCCCTACATTTATATTTTCGTCCTAAATTGATAGGATTAGTTTAGTCCTAAATTTATAGATGGGAAAACTTAAGAATTTGCAACTGTTTCTTTCTTGTTCTGTCATTTTTTTCTTAATCTTTGTGGTTTTAAGATGCTGTTGTTGAACACTTATAAATTTTATGCAGTCAAAAAAAGTTTTCTCTCGATGGCAAACACACACTCCCATGCACCCGTGCACGCACACACACACACATGCACACAGGCACACACACGTGCACATGTGTAGAATCTAGGCTCTTCTAGTTCTTTCTTGAGTACCAGAAAATGTAAAAATAGAATTGAAAATTTTAAAAATTGTTTTTAGATAAATAAATAACTGAAAAGCAAAAACGTGTGTGTGCGATGTGTAAACAGAGGAAAGACCCCTTGATCTCATCCCCAGAAAGCAGGTGCCCTGTGTATCAGCCAGGGTCCCAGCCAGGAGCACTTCTCCCCCAGGGTGCAGAGGACGACGAGGCGAGGAGATAGTCCCCAGCTCCAGCACGGATGAGGGCAGGACCTAGGAGGCGGGCTCCCAGCCACCAGCACCAGGGGAACCTGGTCCCACCTCGGTCCGGAGGGAGGAGAGGGATGTGGCCTCAGCTGAGCCCAGTGGGGGCTGTCGAGGGAACAGGGAAATGTCCCCTCTGTCCTCCGGTCCCCCTTGGACTGCTGGAGAGGGATGGCCCCCCGGGGGCTGGGAATGCAGGCAGAGGGGTCAGCCTCGGGCACAGAGCAGGCAGACAGGGTCCACACGCAATTCAGAGAAGGACCAGCACCCTTGACTCTATTTGATGCATAGTGTGTGTGTGTGTGTTACTTTCTTCGTTCACGTCTGTTTATTTAGTAAATGTCTGTGCAGCTTCTATGATGTGTGTTCCAGTGCATGGGAGGCAGTGATGGAAAGGACACCCCAGTGAGCCCGTGGACCCCGTGGACCCCGGAGCTTACGTTGTAGGAGGGGCAAGGCCAGGTGACAAAGACCAAAGGGACAAAGGATGGTAATCTCTGCTCTGTAGACGGTTCCAATAGGGTGATGGCTAACCAGGGTCAGAGATCACACCCGGAGGTGACATTCAGGCTGAGAGTAAAGCTAACAGGAGGTAGCCTGGGAGGGGAGGGGGCAGAACGTTCCAGGCAGAGAGAACAAGAGTATAAAGGCCTGAGGGCTGTGCTTCTGGGGCAGGGGAACTGGGGCAAAGGTGACAGGGAAGGGGATGGGGGGGCAGGGCGACTGCACAGACCTCTCTGTGGTGCGGGGGGTGGGGGGGGTGATGCCAGGGGAAGGGGTAGGCCTGGAGGGAGAGGGTGGCCTCTGGGGACGTGTGTGATGTGTGTCCTACGCAGATCTCCGAGGCTGTGAGGACAGGGGAGGTGGCGTGGGGGAGGGGGAGGGGGCTCACGGGTCGCATGGAGCACTGGGTGCTCATCATGGTGATGGGGGAGGACAGACTGGGGCTGTGTCTGAGCAGCTGGGGGTGCTCAGAGGAGAGCCAGGAAGAAGGCCTCACATCTTTCCTGAGAACCCCGAGGGCTGTCCGCATGTCCCCGGGGAGCCCTTAGAAGAATCTCTACGGGGAGCCCTGAACACTCAGGAGGGCGCGGACCGTTCCAGCAGGAAGCCAGCTTTCCGAGGAGGGGAGTCCGCAGCAGGCACGTCGGTCTGGGTTCCCACCACGCTCCCACCGCACCCGAAGCCCTCGCGAGCAGGTGGTCTCCCCTCCCAGGGGCTCCCACAACAGGGACCCCAAGCACAGCTACAGGAGGGGCCTGAGTGCAGGGGGAGGATTCCCAAGCGGGCCCTCAGACTCCGGAGCGCCGACCCCGGCAGAACCACGACAGACGATACGCGTCCTTCCGCAGGGTCACGGGCACAGAAGACAGACGCTCGGGGACGCGAAGTGCTGGAGAAGGTGGCCTGCGCGCCCGTTGCCGGGCCACCCCGGCTCTCCAACTGCCCCTGTTGCAGGCTGGGGCCAGGGAGCAGGCCAGGAGGGCTCTCTGGAGGAGGTGGCCTCTGAGCCGAACACTGACGGATGAGCAGGAGTCACTGATGGTGCTTCTGTGCTTCAAGGGGCGTCTGAATCACTTGAAGACCTTGTCACAGAAGGCTGTGACTCATCAGGTGGTGGTGGGAGCTGAGACCCTGCGCTCCCCCCATGTGCTCTCGATGCCGGGACCCGACACGGAGGGCCAAGGACCTTTAGGTGAGTGTGGGGTAGGAGAGGGGAAAAGTGAAGGGGGAGGGGTGTTTCCGGCAGAAGACAGGGCACAGGCGAAAACACAGGGCACCAAACAGCCTGGACTGGGTGAGCCAGGCCAGTCGTGTAGTTAGCTTTCCGGAGCCCGGAAGCTCAAAGCTGGGAGGGCAGGAGGAGGAGGCAGAACGGATGCATACTCTGTGCACACATACACTGTTCCCCTTACCTTGTCCGGGGCTCTTATCCTACAACGGCCATCTTGTCCCCCTAGGGGACTCCTTTCCTGAAGTCACAAGCACCTCGAATCCTGTAATCCAGGGGTGTCAATGGCCATCATGTCCCTTTTGGAGATCCTCTGTTTGAGAACCAAGCTATCACAGAGAAAGCGGTGAAGCCAAAAGACAGAGAGGGCCAGAGTCCTGACACCTGGACCCTTGATCCAGCTGTTCCTGAAGCCTCTGTCTTAGTCTCATAAAGGACCTGAGCTGAGTCCCCTGTGAGGCCTAAGCAGTTTGAGATGAGTTTCTGCCACTTGCATGTGAAAGAATCCTATTGTTTGTAATAATTCTGACGGCAAATGCCGTCTTAAGTAGAACTGCTCTGTCCAGAGTCAGAGTCCAGCAGAACAGACAAGGTGAGGCGGCTCGCAGTTCAGGTGGCCACACCCGGGCACACACCTGACAAGTTCGAAGACGGTCACAAGCTTCCCCGTTGCTGAGATTGCAGGACGTCTTCCCTCTGCCCCCCCCCCCACTGTCCATTACAGTTGCCCCCTCCCTGGGGGGTCCTGGGGGGCGTGGTTTTCCTCTGCGTCCGAACATCTTCAGGGGCCACGGCAGGGACGGCAAGTTGAGGGCTCGGCCTTGGCCGCTGACCCATCCCGCCCACGGCGGGCTCCTCCTGGGAGCAGCGCCTGGGCCTGGGGGCTCCCAGCTCCTGTGTGCGCAGGGGGGCACCCCCTCCCCCTCCTGGGTCAGCCTCTGGGGAAGGGGGAGGCCTCAGGGGCAGGACCCGGGCCATTCTGTCCCCAGCAATGCCTCTCCCCGCCTTTCGGACGGACGGCTCCTCCGGGGCCTCGGAAACCCGGACCCGAGGCCACGCCCGCCCTGAGCGGCCGAAGGGGCGGATAGACCGCGCATGCCCAGTTGTCCTCCGCTGGGCGCCTCCAAGGAGCCTGGAGGGAAAAGGGAAGAAGGTCCGGATTGGCGCCCGGGTCCTCAGACCCCCGAAATGCTACCCAGGCCGGAAGGAGAGGAGCCGAATACAGCGGAGCCGTGGAGCCGTGGCGCCCGTGTGGGTCCGAAAGGGTGAGACGGAAAGGCCGCTCGTCTCCCGTCTGTTAAGATTTGTAAAGACGAGGCCGGAGACAGATCTCCCCGCAGAGCTGATGCCGGGCTCTACGGGCTGACTTTCCGAGGGAGACAAAGCTCACGGGGACGAGTAGTTGTGCATCTGAGACGGGCAAGAGTGTCCCGGCTCCCAGACGCGGCCCAGACTGCTCCCGCCTCACCCCTGCCGGGGACGCCCAGGAGATCCCCGGGTGTGGTTCTCAAAGCCAAAGCCCACGGAACCCTCCTGACGTGATGGGGGGGGGGGTACTGACCCCCGAAGGCTCTGCCACCGGCTGACATAAACCCCCCAGAACTCTTGTCTTTGCACCAAAGGCCAACCCCCGGGCAGCTGTGTGAATCACTGCCCTGGGTTAGGCTTTGAAGGGTCCTCCGTCCGTTGGTAGGGTGACAAGTCCTGGGCTGCCTCGCCCGGGACTCACGGGCAGCACACCCCCGCAGAAGGACGGGCCGCTCCTACCTCCTCCCGGAGCCATGAGGCCGCTCCGAGGCTCCGTCATGGACCCCAGACTCGCGGGTGAGGAGGAAAGGCCGCCGGCCACCCACAGGCCCCGTGTGGAGGGTGCACCGACAGACCCGGGGGGTGGGACAGGACCCGGCGGGAGCTAGGGAGCCGTGATGGACCCCAGACACAATCACCGTGGCAACCTGCTCTCCAGCCTTGGCCTCCCCACCTTCCAGACGTGTGTCCTGTTCTCCAGCGTGTGGTCACGGGCGGGTCTTGCTGCCACATGCAGAGCGAGGTGACAGACATACCCTGTTGGTGCTTGGTGCCCGTGCTGGCTTGATTAGTGTCCCTCCAAATTCGTGTCCACCTGGAACCTCAGAACGTGAGCTTATTTGGAAATAGGGTCTTTGCAGATGTAGTTAGTTGAAATGAGGTCACAGGGGCCAGAGCAGACCCCCGATCCGACGTGACCGGTGTCCTTGCAGGCACAGGAAGGAGACCCAGACCCGCAGTGGGGAAGGCAGGCGAGCCACCGGCAGGGACTGCAGGAACGCCCAGCTTAGCAGCAGCCCAGAAGCGGGACAGAGGCACCAAACGGATCTCCCTTGGGGCCTCCAGAAGGGACCAGCCCGGGTGGACCCTGACCCCACCCCTGCGGCCTGGAGAACAGGGAGAGGATCCAGTTCTGCAGTTCGAAGCCCCTTGGTCTGCTGTGTTCTGTTACCGCAGCCACATTCCCCTTTGAGTGAAGAAGAAGGCTCTTGATTGTTACTGGCCCATGGGGCAAGCGTCTGCCCGGGCCCCTGGTGCCCTCAGAAGGTGCCTTAAAACATGTCCCCATTAGGGGCGCCTGGGTGGCGCAGTCGGTTAAGCGTCCGACTTCAGCCAGGTCACGATCTCACGGTCCGTGAGTTCGAGCCCCGCGTCGGGCTCTGGGCTGATGGCTCAGAGCCTGGAGCCTGTTTCCGATTCTGTGTCTCCCTCTCTCTCTGCCCCTCCCCCGTTCATGCTCTGTCTCTCTCTGTCCCAAAAATAAATAAATGTTGAAAAAAAAAAATTAAAAAAAAACATGTCCCCATCAGAGATCAGGCTGAAGGGTCAGGGGACCCTCCCCCATTAGTCCTCTCAACTTTGGAGAAAAGGGACAGGGAGGGAATGGGGAGGGGAGGGTATGGAGAGGGTATGGGGAGGGAAGAGAACGGGTTGCTATGGAGGACTTTAGCACCGATGCACAGCTACATTCTGAAATTTTACTTTTTCTGATGGCAAAACCTAAAAGGTATGATAGCTTGAATTCTAGTTAAAACTTAACTCTGCAAAAGATAAATTAAGAAAGAGTCCCATTTACAGTTGCACCAAAAAAGAATGAAATACCTCAGAATACCCTCAACCAAGGAGGCGAAAGACCTGTACTCTGAAAACAATAAAATATTGCGGAAAGAAATTGAAGATGATACCAGCAAATGGAAAAATACTCCACGCTCATGGATTGGGAGAAAAAATATTAAAACGTCCATATTACCCAAAGCAATCTACAGATTTAGGGCAATCCCTATCAAAATACCAACAGCATTTTTCACAGAACTAGAAGAAGGAATCCTAAAAATGTGTATGGAACCACCAAAAAAAAAAAAAAAATCCAACTAGCCAAAGTGATCCTGAAGAAGAAAAACAAAACTGGGGGTATCACAATCCCAGATTTCAAGATAAACTAGAAAGTGTAGTAATCAAAATAACATGGTGCTGGTACAAAAATAGACACATAGATCGATGGAACAGAACAGGGAGCCCAGAAAGAAACACACATTTATATGGTCGATTAATTTGCGACAAAGCAGGAAAGAATATCCAATGGGGAAAAGACGGTATCTTCAACACATAGTATTGAAAAAAACGGGACAGCAATATGCAAAAGAATGAAACTCGACCACTTTCTTACAGCATACACAAACTAAACTCATGTTTCCACCATGAGGCCCCTAAGGGATGAAATGATGGTTGTCGCAGGGAGCCTCCCTATTGACACAGGTACCCAGGAGACCTGTCCGCTGCCGTATCACCCGAGTGGCACACAGTGTCCCACACAAACCCAGAGCCCTGTGTCCCTCTGTGCCTCTTGCGGCAACTCGTCATGTCAGGACAGGCTGCCTTAAAAATGGCCCTGACTTGTTAAAATGCACACATTTTCCAAAAGGAACAGTAACCTTGTGTGGATAATGAATGTACACGCCACCGGGACTTTTCTCCATTTGGAGGAAAGTTTCCAGTCCTTCAGGCCAAAGATGGTCAGAGTGGGGAAGCTGGGAGGCCCCCTTTCCATCGTTAACCAAACGCGTTACAGGCTGGGCATCCGCTGACAGAGGGATGGAGGGGAAAACGGCCCTCATTCAAAGATGGGGCTGGAAGGGCTGCTCCTGGAAATCTGGACGAGACCTTGAGGCCTGGGAGTGGTCAGGGGACTCCTCACTCAGGCCCCAACCAGCCAGCTGCAAAGCTGGCATGAGAGCCCAGATTTTCCAAAGTCTTCCTCATATCTTGTCTTTATTTAAATAACTTTGACTTTATCATATGCACCATAATGTGAGCTGCATAAAAGCTGCAGTGTATTTTGTCTTTCTCTCCACTGCACCTGCAGCAGTGAGAGCATAGAACCACTGAGGTGCCCCGTTTGTTGAACACACAGGTCATCATAGCTGGATTGATCCTGCAGAGATATTTTGGGTCTCATCCCACCCATCGCTCCCTCTCAAGCGTCCCCTCAAGACGAAGAGGGTGGCTGGATGTGCAGCGGCAGGCAGGACCTGAGGCCAAGAGGAGACTCGTGGTATCAGGCCTCTTCTTGTAGGTTCCTAACGTTGGGCACTCACCCCAGTCTGGGTCCTTCACGGATGCTCTCATCACAAAGAGCTATTCCAAAATATGGGAACTTCTGGTCTCATCCAACCTGGCCTGAGATGGCCAACGACTCTTACTTTCAATGTTACCCGATTCCAAATAGACAGCCCCTTAGGAACATAAGAAAGCTGTTCCCAGCCCCTGAATGTGGGGTTTATCAACCGAGTATTGTTTCTTCTTGCGCAAGTAGCGACATCATTTCTGGAAAAGGACTTTCAGGACTGGATAGATCTGTGCCATTTTCCTAGCACTGGTTCTGCTTCTTCAGGCATGCCCTCCTTTCAACTACCAAACTTGGGTTATGGGAAGTTTGGGTAAACAAAGCTCTTACGAGTAATTAGTATCCAGTTAGGCCACGGTTTCGTGTCTGTGGGAGTCAAGGCCTCTTTTTCCGACCTCTGGGAAGAATTAAGTAGGTCAGACCTTTGTTTACAGAGCAAGGCCCATGCTGACTGCCCGGCCATTTACGGGTTGTTGTTAGTGGCTACACATCTACAGAAAGCTACTCACTATTTTTGTTGGCCCTTGCTACTGATGGAAGGGCAAGCCTGGCCTCCAGTGACCTAGGTCCTTCCTGTCTGTGTCCATCTTGTAGGAGGCTCCAGCACCACGGAGAAGCCTTATCCTGACCCAGAGGGAGGGTTGTGACACTGCTCTCTGGGTGAAAGGTCATGACATGGGCCTTCCTGTCATCAGCCTGTCTCAAATGACGAACCTGGAGTGAGAGCCTCTCCGCTGACAAGATTTTGTGCCTTGTTTCTGTTTCCCAACTTCGTATTATGAAAATGTTCAAATATACAGGAAAAAGTAAAGGAAGAACACAATGAATATTTATATTCCCTGCCCTTAGATTCACCACTTGTCCAAATTTGGCTGAGCCATTTGAAAATGAGTCGCACCTTAAATATTTCTGCATGTATCTCCTACGAACAAGTACATTTTGCATGTCTTCTGCCCATTTTTTAACTGGGTTATTTGTTTTTTGGGTGTTGAGTTTGATACGTTCTTCATAGATTTTGGATCATAACCCTTTATGAGACATGTTGTTTACAAATATCTTTTCCCATTACTAGGCTGCCTTTTAGTTTTGCTGATTGTCTCCTTTGTGGCGTAGAAGCTTTTTATCTTGATGAGGTCCCAACAGTTCATTTTTGCTTTTGTTTCTCTTGCCTCTGGAGACATGTCTAATAAGAAGTTGCTACAGCCTAGGTTCAAAGAGATTGCTCCCTGTGCTGTCCTCTAGGATTTTGATGGTTTTCTGTCTCACATTTTGGGGTCTCATCCATTTTGAATTTATTTTTGTGTATGCTGTAAATAAGTGGTCCAGTTTTATTCTTCTGCACATTGCCATCCAGTGTTCCCAGCACCATTTGTTGAAGAGACTGTCTTTTTTCCATTGGCTATTCTTTCCTGCTTTGTCAAAGATTGGCTGACCACATTGTTGTGGGTCCATTTCTGGGTTTCCTATTCTGTTCCGTTGATCTATGTGTCTATCTTTGTGCTAGTACCATACTGTCTCGATGACTACAGCTTTGTAATATAGCTTGAAATCCAGAAACATGGTGCCTCCAGTATGTTTTTAATTTTCAGGATTGCTTTGGCTATTCGGGGTCTTTGGTAGTGCTGTACAAATTTTAGGATTGTTTGTTCTAGTTCTGCGAAAATTTCTGGTCATATTTTGATAGGGATTGCGTTAAATGTGTAGATTGCTTTGGGTAGTATAGACATTTCAACAATGTTTGTTCTTCCTATCCATGAGCATGGAATGCTTTCTCATTTCTTTGTGTCTTCTCCAATTTCTTTCATAAATATTCTATAGGTTCCAGAGTAGAGATCTTTCACTTCTTTAGTTAGCTTTATTCCTAGGTATCGTATTGTTTGTGTGCAGTTGTAAATGGGATATATTCCTTGATTTCTTTTTCTGCTCCTTTGTAATTGGTGTATAGAAATGCAACAGATTTCTGCACATTGATTTTATATCCCGTGACTTTGCTGAATTTGTGTATCAGTTCTAGCAATTTTTTGGTGGAGTCTTTCAGGTTTTCTACATCGAGTATCGTGTCATCTGCAAATAGTGAAAGTTTGACTTCTTCCTTCCTTGCTGATTTGGATGCCTTTTATTTCTTTTTGTTGTCTGATTGCTGAGGCTGACTTCCAGTGCTCTGTTAAATAGTAATGGTAACAGTGGACATCTTTGTCTTGTTACTGATCATAGGGGGAAAGTCTCAGTTTTTCCTCATTGGGGATAATATTACCTATGAGTCTTTCCTATATGGACTTTATGATGTTGAGGTATGTCCCACATACCCCTACTTTGTTGAGGGTTTTTGCAAAGAATGATGCTGTATTTTTGTAAACACTTTTCCAAAGAAGACATCCAGATGGCTAATAAATACATGAAAAGATGCTCGACACCACTTATCATCAGGGAAATACAAATCAAAACCATGAGGAGATACCACCTCACACCTGTCAGAATGGCTACAATTAACAACACAAGAAAAAACAGGTGTCAGCGAGGATGTGGAGAAAGGGGATCTCTTTTGCACTGTTGGTGGGAATGTAAACTGGTGCAACCACTCTGGAGAACAGTATGGAAGTTCCTAAAAAAACTAAAAATAGAACTACCTTATGATCCAGCAACTGCACTATTAGGTATTTACCCAAAAGATACAAAAATACAGATTGGAAGAGGTACATGCACCCCAATGTTTGCAGCAACATCAACATTATCAACAGTACCTATGGAGAGAGCCCAAATGTCCATAAACTAGTGAATGGATAAAGAAGATGTAATATGTGTATACAATGGAATACTACTCAGCCATCAAAAAAAATGAATGAAATCTTGCCATTTTCAATGACTTGGATGGAGCTAGAATGTATTATCCTAAATGAAATAAGTCAATCAGAGAAACACAAATACTATATGATTTCACTCATACGTGGGATTTAAGAAACAAAACAAATGAATATATGAGAAGGTGGGGGAAGAGAAGAGAGGGAAACAAACCACAAGAGACTCTTAATGATAGCAAACAAACTATGGGCTGATGGAGGGAGGTGGGGGTGGGGGTAGAGATGATCTAGATGAGTGATGGGTATTAAGGAGGACACTTGTTTTGATGAGCACTGGGTGTTGTGTGTAAGTGATATATCAGTCACTTCTACTCTTGAAATCAATATAACACTGCATGTTGGGTAACTAAAATTAAAAAAAAAACAATAAATACCTTCTTTAATACAACCAAAGTGACATTATGTCAAATAATTTATTTTATTTAAGTTATTGAAGCAACTGGAGTAAAATTGCTCATAATGTTTCCTTCTTATCCTTTTTTTTACTACTTATTCGTTTTTGAGAGATAGAGAGAGACATGAATCGGGGAGGGGCAGAGAGAGAGAGGGAGACACAGAATCTAAAGCAGGCTGTCAGCACAGAGCCTTATGTGGGGCTAGAACTCACAAGCCATGAGATCATGACCTGAACTGAAGTTGACACTTAACCGACTGAGGCCCCCAGGCCCCCCTGTTTCTTATCCTTTTAATGGCTGTGGGATCTGTAATGATGCTTCTATTTCATTATTGGTGTGGTATATGTTTTCTCTTTTTTCTGGATGGGTTTAATTAGAGGTTTATCAATTTCATGGATTTTTTTTTCTCTGAAACAACCAGGTGTGGGATTCTTTTTCTTTTTTCCAAGTTTTTTATTTCATTGATTGATTCTTTTATGTTTACTATTCCATTGGGGGGGGGTTAGTTTCTTTTTTTTTTTTTTCATTTCTAACATCTTAAGGTAGTAGTTCAGATTTTTAAAAACTGTATCCTGAAATTTTTAATACGTGTATTTTATTTTTTTACTTAGTTCTAAATATTCTTAGTTCCCTTGTCATTTCTTCTCTGACCCATGGTTCTCTAGAAGTATGTTGTTTAACTTTAAAATATTTGGTTTTTTTTTAACTATTTCACCATATCCTTGTCAACACTTGTCACTGTCTTCTATTTCATGTGAAGTACTACTTTATGGTGGGTTTGATTTGCATCTCCTGAAAGACTAATGAGGCTTAGTGTGTTTTCAGGTGTTTATTCCAATTTGTATATTTTTTTTTTATTTTGCAGAAATGCCTATTCAAATCTTTTGTCCACTTTTAATTGAACTATGTGTTGCTCTACTGTTGACTTGGAAGTTTTCTTTGTATATTCTGGATGCAAGTCTCTTATCAGATATATGATTTGCAAGTATTTCCTTCCATTCTGTGGGTTATCTGTCACTTTCTTGCTTTTGCCCTTTGAAGCACAAAAATATTTAATTTTGATGAAGTCCAATTTATCTGTTTTGTTCTTTTTTCTCTTGTCTCTGTGTGTGTGTGTATGTGTGTGTGTGTGTGTGTGTGTGTGTGTGTGTGTTTTCGTATTGTGTCTCAAAAACTATTACCTGACTCAAAGTTACAAAACTGGCTTATTTCTTTCTAAGAGTTTTACAATTTTAACTTACATTTAGGTCTTGAATGCATTTTGAGCTAATTTTGGTGTTTAGTACCGGGGAAAGTTCCACCTTTACTCTCTTGCATGTAGACATCCAGCTGTTCCATTGATCATGCATCATTATGCAAGAAAAAAATTTCTCCTAATATGTAAATGAAAAGCTGTCTAATTTTGTGAAGTCATAAGACATTATCTACAGAATTCTGCTTACAGGTACTGAGTCAAAATGCCCTCAAACAGGCCAACTGATTCATCCAAGACCATCCATGCACCATATTTGGTCTCAGCTTATGCACCCCGGATCTGCACCAACCCTGATCCTGCATGTGGTGGCATTTGGAGATGGGACCTTTGGGAGACAATTAGGTCAGGAGAGGGGAACCCTTGTGAATGGAATTAGTGTTCTTATAAAAAGACACAACACGGATCTCGCTTCTTCTCTCTCTCTACCACGTGACGGCATAGCGAGGAGGCCCCACGTATAAATCAGGAAGAGAGTTCTCCCCCAGAATCCGACTATGTTAGCATCCTAGTCTCAGACTTTCAGCCTCCAGAATGATGACAAATAAATATTTGTTGTTTACACCACTCACTCTATGGTCATTTGTTATAGCAGCCTAAACTAAGAGCTGGCTACGTAAAATGGCTTTGCTTCTCTTGTAGACTTTATCCTTATCGGTAAAATGGGGTAGCCACATTTTCCCAGAGTTTGGAGAGGATTAAATGAGATGAAATAATCAAGCCCTGAGTACACTGATGTGGTTGGTCAGTGGAGCATAACCCTGGCATGACCCACGGGTGGGGACCTTGCTCATGAGCCGGATGACAGACCTTCACTGAGTACTTAGCTTGGGGGTGGGGTGGGGAGGGGGCTCCTCCTTGAAGCATTCCCAGCCCCCCAGGGGCTCTGTAAAATCGGCAGGATCCCAGTCTTGGATGATAAAGCTTGAACCTTCCTAAGTCACACTCCCTGCCTCCGGAGGACATAGGCAAATAACCCTGACATGTGTCGTTTTAACCCTTCTTCTGCTCTTCCTGCCAGAGGGGCAGCCTGGTCAGTCTCACCAGGGGCCATCATCCGTTCTGTAAGCTTTCTTTTGCTCCTCCATTCGGGCCTCCATCCAGCTCTGCCTTGTGCAGGCACAGCCCTCCGATCTGTCCCGACTCCCTTACTCCTGTGGCTGAGACCAGGCCTAAATCATTAGCCACGTAATCTATTGCAGTCGCCTCCTGGCTGGTGGCCACGCTCCCAAGTCCTCCCCAGTTTCTAACCCCTTGTGATGCTTCCACTTGAGCAACCTTCCAGAAGTTTGTGTGAAGCGTGATCCCAGTGGCTTCTGCTCTCAGAAGTTTCCGCTCTCCGTTTCTACCACCGGAGATCATTATGGAGCCATCATTCTGAGAGAGAGAAACGTGACAAGTCCGCCAGGAGCTCCCTTTTCCTTCCCGTCCAAACTCCGAGCTCCATGGTAGGTCCCCCAGCCCACTGGTGACCTGCCTCTGCTGATGCTGCAGCTCAACGCCTGTCACACCTCATGGAATTTCAGGCTTTCCCCCTTACGTTTCCTGTTTTCGGAAAGACCTTCTTGGGACCCTAGAAGACTCCAACGCCCCCCTCATGTCCCTATGGCACATGAAGGACAAGAGAGCCCTCAATAGGTCCTCTGGCCCTCAACAGGTCCTTTCTAGCCAGCCAACTTCTTTTTATCAGACAGCAAACTTCTTGTGCATTACTGCTCACTGCAGCCTTAAACTTAGCACCCCTCTGTCAGTTAAGCGCAATTCTTCTTAAATGTTTGTCAGTCGGCAGGGGAACCTCAGTTTGGGAGCTGGCTGGGTAGTGGGCAGGTGTGCCTGCCGTGTCCAAAGAACTGGTGAGGGGGAAGGAAGGTGGCCAGCGGGACAGATCAAAGGGTAGCCCGGGAGAAAGCTCCAACTGTGGGAGAGTCTCCAGCTGCAAGTTGTTTTACGCTATTGTTTGTTGAATTGGTCACCTTCTACTTTCCAGAAATCTCAGATAAGAGGCTGGAGGTTGGGTGGGGGACAGCACTGGGAGGAAAGCCGGGGGAATGGAAAAGCATGGTGTAGCTCCCAAGGTCTCTGAGGATAAAGGCTTTCCTGCTGGGTCACGTGGCCCACACCACACAAACCACACTTCCCCCCCCCACCACACACACGCAGGCAGGCAGGCACCCTCGATTCCAGCATGCTCCTAGCCAGGTTACCCAACTTCTCCAAGCCTCATTTTCTTGACGAACGTGGAGTGACCAGCAGAGAGCACAGCAAGCCCTCATCGAACAGCATTGTTGTTCTCTTTATTACATCACCTTCCTTCGAGGAGTCAAAGGCACCGATGCCCACATGATGAGGCTGATTGTTTATTATGCCACAGTGGAAGCAGGTAGTTAATGTACGTGCTCAGATATGCCCAGCTACTTGGTGTAACTGTGGAGAAAGGAACACACCGAGGAAAGATCATTTGCTGGCACCTGCAGCAGTAAACGCGGCGTCTCCTCCCTCTCCAGGGGGCTGCTGTTGTGATACGGTGTCCTTTTATCCGGGTCAGTGCTAAATCCAATCCCCATCGATCTCTTCGTGACAGCCCTCGGGGGAAGGCAGGGGTCACTGCTGCCCCACTGTCAAAGGCCACAACTCTCCGTCTCACCATTAGGGATTATACATGGAGCTGTCAGTCGGAGAGTGAACACTTAAGAGGCTCTAAGAATAAGAAATAGTCCCATCGCAATGCCAAAAATGGTGTTCTATTTCCTCGTCAACATTCCCGTCATTGGATTAGCCAATTCAAAGGCAATTCCTGGCTGAAAGTGTGATTCTTGTCCTCACTTTGCAAATTGTAATCTATTTCACAAAAAATCCTCCTTAAGGTAACTTGAGGAATTTCATCAAAAGGATTTTTTTGATTAAGTTATGCTGCAGAGGGAGAAAGAACACTATACCCCCTCGAGACAATGGAAATAAAATTATTGCCCACATTTTCATTTTCCGAAGGCACTTTGCTCTATTATTTCATAGTTGTTTGAGATCAGAAAAATCGCCCTTACTTAAAATTTCAGGCAACTTCTTTGCCTCTACAAAAATCCAGGGATGGATTCAAAACAACTTAAAGATAGTTTTCTAATGGTTTGTTTGATTCAGCCGTCTGTCAAAGAGATTATAATTTTTAATTAAGGGGCCACACGGTCTTTGCGTTAAAGTTTAAGGCTGGTCATTTTATTTCGTCATATTACCTTAATAAATATAAGTATTGATTTATATTTCCTGGTTTATTGATTAATGAAATCACAAATGGTTACTTTCTAAAACACGAAACATAACATTATTTGAATGAATTCCTGCCAATAATCTACAAACTCTAATTGAATGACAACACAGAAGTCCTTGCCAGATTATGTCACGAGAAGGGAATAAAAGTATTAGTAGTTACTATTTGAAATAAAAAAATTTAACATTCTTGGCTACTATATGCTAATTAGGGAAGGCCAAGCTTTATAAAACGGTGACATTTGAAAGACAGGAAGGAACCTTGCAGGACGAGCAGGAGGGAAAAAGAATTTCAGACAGGGAAAGCCACGTGTAATCCCTTTAGAAACCTTATGAGATACAAATTATTATTCCCTCTGCAAAGAAAAATGGATGCTCAGATATATTAAAATCTCCAAAGTTAAAATTTGAAACCATTATCCTGGAGCGTTGACATCCATCATGGGCATGTGTAATTCTAAAGTGTTGTTTTGCCATAATACAAAACTACTGCCCATTTCATTGATTTGAGGATATCACACTCATACACACACACACACACACACACACACACACACACTCGCTTCACAAATGAAGTGTACCCAGAAAGGGGTTAGACACCCGGATATAGTTGTGTCTGCATGGGTACATGTGTTTACTTGTATCTGTAGAAGCTAACAGATGCTTGGTTCTGTGATATGAATATTTGTGAAACTTTTAACCCCTCTTTACCTTACATATATTCAAGTGCTTGACTGCCTCTTGGGGAAAATATCATGCGTAGATAGAGCAGAAGATGCCAACACGGCTGGAGCTATTAATAAAAGGAATAGAACTTGTAAAGGAACAGCAAGTTAGCAATAAAAGAATTTACCTACAAATACCGACCTTCACCTTCTTGGTAAGTCTTTTATATTACAAACAAAAAAATAGTGCAGCGCTCGGTCACTTGTTTACATATTTGTTTCTCGAGAGGAAATGCCTAAATCATTAGCTAGAGGAGGAATAGTTCGCTTCTCTTTGAGAAAAACAAAACAACAGACCGTTGGTATGCTCCTGGAGTGAGGACTTGAGGAAGGTTGGTCTGAAAGCATAAGGTATGAAACTAGGTAATCAAATGCACTCGGCATGGCCATTCGGGGACACAGTCATCACAAGGGCTTTGACAAACACTGTATGAAGCATCACTTATTTTTGTTAGGTCTGTGGATTTTTTTCACAAGCGGATTTTGGCTGCCTGCAACAACCAGGCATTTTACATGGAATTCTGCCTGTTGTTCTGTTTTGTCTGGAAAAATCTTTCCTGTCCTTCTATTTTCCTTTCGGCTTATACCGAACATCTGTAGGAAGGGAAAAAAGCCAAGGTGTGCTGGTTCTCCTCTGTGAAGGATGTTTTAATTCCCTAAATTTTTTTTTTTCCAAAATCCAATCTGGGTCAAGATTTATCATCTGCATTTAGCATTTATACTTCTAAAGTTTGGGGGGTTCAGAGCAATGCATATATAAAAGAAAATACAACCAAAAATGACCTCACCGGTTTATTGTTGTTGTTACTATTTTTACAGTAATTTAAGGTGCCCGGACAGATTGACAGGAAGGTGCCGAGACTTCCCGTGGACCCCCTGTCACCACACGTGCATAATCTTTCCCGTGATCAACCTCCCCCACCAGAATGATACACTTGCTACGGTTGATGACTCTACAAGACGTCATTATCACCCAAAGTCCACAGCTTGTCTTAGAATACACTCTCAGTGTTGTACTGAGAGTTGTGCCCATTACATGGGTTTTGGAAAAATGTATGATGCCATGTATCCATCATTATAGTATCGTGCACAAGAGTTTCACTGCCTTAAAAATCCTCTGCTTGCCTCCTATGCATCTTCAGCCTCCAGCAACCACCAATCTTTCCCTGGTTTCCGTAGTTGTGTCTTTTCCATAATGTCATATAGTTGGAATCATACGTTATGTAGCCGTTCTAGATTGGTTTTCTTCACTCAGCGATGTGCGTGCAAGGTTCCTCCATGTCTTCTCTCATTTATTTAAGTGTTGAGCAATATCCCATTCACCTCACCTATGGAAGGACATCTCAGTTGCTTCCGAGTTGGGGCAATTAGGAATAAGACTGCTACGAACATTTCTGTGCAGGTTTTTGTGTAGACATGAAATTTTCACCAGTTTGTTTTCAAAGGCGGGTTGTATCGTTATTCTGGGGCCAACACATCAGGAGGGGACTTTTGCAAAGATAGATGTTATTTTCAGTCCCTAAGAAGTGAGGGCATGCCGTGCCGTGTGGGGCCACGTGAGGAAGCATCAGAATCTGTCAGGAGGCAGAAAGAATGAGGGGAAAACATGGACAGAAGACTTTATTGTGGCTTTTACGGGGAAAAAAATAAGCGAGGCAAGGTAGGCTGGTTTGGATAACTTCACTGGGCTCTGGGGTAGAGGGACTATCTCTAGTTGTCTGGTATCTGGCCCTGGGATGATTAAGGAAGAATATTGCCTCCTCAAATGTAGGAGACAGACCGAGCAGGTGTTTGGAGCATGGGCTGTGCTCTGAATTGGTGAGTTTGCATATGAAAGGCACACTCCCAGGCAAATGCTTTGTTATCTATAAGAATTACCTAGCCCTGGGAGGGGCAGTCTCTTCCCAATCAACAAGGTCCCATATGCCAGAACACAAGACTACAGAAAATAAGGACCTATGACACATAAGTTAGCAGCAAATTAAATGAAAGGGTATTTGCCTTCTATGGCTCTAGCACAAATTACCATAGACTCAGGGACTTACAAGAGTCATCATTCCACATGGTCATGGTTAGGTGCTCAGGTGCAGAGCAGGTGGGTCCTCTGTTCAGAGTCTCAAGTGCTGTGTTCTCATATGAGTCTTGGGGTCCTCTTCCAAATCCACTGGTTGTTCACGGAACTTAGTTCTGTGGGGACTGAGGTCCCCATCTTCTTGCTGGTTGTTGGTGTAGGGTTGTTCTCAGCCCCCACAGGCCACCCTCGGGTGCTAGCTACATGGACCCCCCTCAACAGGACAGACAACTCAAACATGCATGATTGCTTTTTGCAGGCCAGCAAGAGCATGTCTTTCTTTGACTTCTGTCTCAGACCTTATAACACTAAGAACTCACCTGCGTAGACAAAGCCCACCCAAAGGTATAGCCTTTTCATTAACTCAGCTGTTTAGGGACCATAATTACATCCGCAAAGATCCTTTTGGCCATGTATTGTCACACAATCACCGATTTGATATCCCCTCCTATCCACAGGTTTTACCCACACTCAAATTCAAGGATGTGGGTCATCGTGGGCCATCTTAGAATTCTGCCTGCTACCTAAGAAAATTACTCCTTTGGAGGCAGAACTAAAAATGAGCCGTCAGAGATGTCCTCTTTTCCATTTGGGATCTATTCTGTATTTGAAATGGATTTGTCTACTGAAAATGAGGACCAAGTAATATATAGTCTCCCAGTAGAGAAATTAGACATTCCCTTTGAAGGGCCACCCAATTCCCATGACTCATCTTTGGGTCTAGCCTTAAGACCACCAAAGATCCAAACACCCCAGGGGGTTGGTGATGGCCCTCTAGAAAGTTTACCAATGGCTTTGGTACATCTGTATCTAAACAGCAGATTAAATGTTCTCCCTTGAGAGCGTTGGGTGCTGCTATGAGCTGAATGTTTGTGTCCCCCTCAAATTCATATGTTGAAACCTAGGACTCCAGTGTGATAGCATTGGGAGGTGGAAACTTTTGGGCAGTGATTAGGTCATGAGGTCCTTCTCTGCCATTTGAGGTTATAGACCAGGAAGCAGGCCCTCACCAGACACTGGATCTGCTGATGCCTTCCTCTTGGACTTCTAGGCTCCAGAACAGTAAGAAATAATATTTGTTGTTTAAGCCACACAGGCTATGGTATTCTGCTACAGTAGCCTGAGCTGACTAAGATAGGTGTGAAGGGTGGACTTAAAGGGACAGACATTGGATGGTGCGTGGAAGATGTGATCTGAGCAAGGTGGTTGTTTTCCGTCTCTGGGGTTCCCAAACATGCATTCTCAAACTCCCTAAATTATCCAAGCTCTGGGATAATTTGATGGTCAATCACCAGGGTGACTGCTGTTAAGAATACCTTGGAGGTGGTAAAAAAGGAAATAAGGAAGGAATTGGCGGGGGCTGGGGGGTGCAGTCTTTGCGTGTCCACATTTGTTGTATAGGAGATTTAGAATTTTACTCTTTCTCAGCTTTGCTTCCAGCCTTGCTGTGACTGTTGTATTCAAAACATGGCACGCTATTGTAGACCATTTCTGAAACCTATAAAGAACACTGGATGAGCTAGAGAAAAGCTGTGTTTACTTCCTAGGCATGTCTGAAAGGCATCGTTCCCCTCCCCCCATCCTTGAGCCAATATGAGAGGCCAGTTCATGACAAATCTTAGATAACTAGGGAATTAGGTCAATGCTGGGTCCAATCCAGAGGGCTAGGAGGCTTGAATTCGATTTCAAAAGTTTTTAGTGGTTCTGGAGTTATCAGACTAAACCAGTGGTTCTCAATAAGGGATAATTTTGCCCCCAAGGGGACATTTGGCATTGTCTGGAGAGGGGTGCCACAACTAAGGAGGCACTCCTGGCATTAGGGGCAAAAGTCAGAGTGCTTCTAACATCGTACAGTGCATGGGATGGCCCTAGAGAGCAAGAATTATCTAGTCCAAAATGTCAATAGTGCCAAGTTTGGGAAGCCTTGGGTTAAACCAAACCACTGGGCCTTCCCAACACTGTGTTACTCTCACTAAGGCAAAGTATGTCCCGTGATACAAGAACATGGGGAGGCTGAGTTTCCAGAGTTGTGGACATTTCTGTCCTTCCTCACACCCTTTCCCCAAGGAGGAAAAAATGTTCCGTGCTCCCCAGTGTTGGCTGCCTAGAGGTCTGCCTGGTAGAAAGCTCAAGACCCTATACCTAGAACCCAGACAAAGCTGAGCAGGGGATGCCATTGCTACTGTCACCCTGGGTCTCTTGACCTCTCAGGGCAGGTGGGAAAGAAGCAGCAGCCCAGAAGTTGAACTGATTATTATCTTTTTCAGGACTGCATTTCCTGTCTCTTGGCAAGTCCCCAGTAAAGGAGGTACGTGTTCCTGATTTGTCCTTTTGGGGGAAAAAAGACAGATCAGTCAAATGAATGGATAGAAGGGATTCTATGAAAGGAAAGAAAATGTACTTCTAGGTTATGACAGAAGCAAGTCAACGCAGGAAGCCTAAACTTGAACCCAACATGGCTTACAAACGTTATTCTGTGCAGTTGTGTTAGGCAAGTTCCAGGGAAAAAAAAGAAAAGAAAAGAAATAGATAATATTTAACATTTTTCAGGGGAGGGGTAGGGAGGTTGTAGACAGTGACATCACAGATCCTGAGTATTTGTATTCATGTACATCCCTGGGTAGGGGAAAGGCTCCTAGCTGTGTAACCTCGGGTGTGGTGTAGCGGCTTGTGTGATTCCTTATCAGCTGTGTGCCTCGACATGTTGCGTAACCTTTCTGTGTGTCGATTTCCTTGTCTGTCAATTGGAGATAATGATAGTATCTATGCGTGGGGTCATTGAGAGAATGAAGTAAAGAAATATTTATAAGGTGCTTAGAACAGAGCCTGGCCTCTAGTTGGTGCTACGTCAACGTCTGGGTTGTTTTTGTTTTTGTTTTTGTTTTTGTTTTCAGCTGTAACACCGTGTGAGTCAATGATTCCTATCTGTTGCTCTACAATACTATGTCATAAAAATTCTGGCCCCAAGTGTTGACCTAGAGGCAGTGCCTCATTCAGAACCAGAAGACGCTGTGCTGACACATTCCCTTTGCTGCGCTTTCTAAGCAGCCCACACCTGTAAAGGTTTTCATCAACAAGGATGAAACACAGAGGCCTTTGATTAGGCTGAACTTTGCCAGAAATTCAATTCATTGGACTCTGGTCCAGCAGCTGCATTTTGGATGAGATATTTCTTCAACGCTCTCACAGTTCCCAACAGATGGCGTGTCACTTTCTTGAGTTTCTGCTTCTTCCTGTTGTTTCTCTTGGGTGTAGATTCATGCTCTTGCTTTATTTGGGGGAGGGCTGGTGCTAGAGAAGGTTCTAGAAGGAGTGTGGAGACAGTGATAACCAAAGCCCCATTTAGCCCTGGGGAGACGGAAGCCTGGGGTGGTGAGGCATTTGTCCAAGGACTGGCCGGCCTGGGGTGGTGAGTGCAAGGCCCTCCACTCACAGGCCAGCTAAACTCTGGACCACACAGAAATGACAGGCTGATGGTGACCAGCCATTGTGCCTGCCCCCTTCTTGGTGAGAAGAAAGTAGCCCCATGGCAATTGCTGAAGATGCTGTGGGCGGTGGGAAGAAAGCACAAACACAATTGCTTTCCCACCCATCTCATTCTGCAGGAAAGATGCCTGCTGGGACTGAGGACTACCAGCTTCCACCTTCCCCACCACATGGATCTGGGTTCTGATCTATCTCCCTTAAAAATACTTGGTGCCTTCCCCCTTTCTTCTATGTCTCATGGTCTCATAGCCTCCTCTGCTGGTGGGAGGTGACGGGAGTTCTTCCAACAAAGATGATGCATGTCCAGTTTCCACCTGTTGTCCTGGCACAGTTATTAACAACACCCCTTTACTCTCAAAAGTGCCCCAGTTTGGAGGATGTTAAGTGATTCATCGTTCGCTTAGCATCTCCTGAAGTTCTGCAGCTGGGAAGCATACTCATGTATCTTGGAGAATGGACTTTGGGGATGTCAGGTGTGGCCACGGGTGGGGCACGCTGACCTGGATGTCCCTACCTGAGTAAAGTCGCAGACAGAGCCTGTCTCTGTTCAGAATGCCCCATGCGAGCTTAACTGTGGAACAGCACCCGACACCCCCGACCTTCTCTCCCCACCCGGCACCAATCCACCGGTGTAGCCAGAGGTGGGCACACACAAGGCATGGCCAGTGGGTTTCCCCAGGGCAGGATGGCAGGCAGGGCTGGGCACCGGGTATCGTTCAGAATATGATGACGAAAATTCCATGAGAAAAGGAAAAGGATGTGAGCTCTGCCCCCAGGCAGATGTGGTGGGGGTTGGTGGGGGCGGGGGGACCTGATAGATCCCTGTGGTGTTTGGGGGAAGACTAAGGATGAGGCTCATGTATCATGATTGGCAGATTCAACAGCTCAGCACCTTAGTGGATTTACTGTGAGGCAGCCTGTATTAACATCATTGCACCACTAATATCCTTGCATGGCTCCAACTGGGCTCTAAATCTTTGAGGTGTTGGTGGGGCTTCAGGGGGTCCCTACACAGAAGCAGCACAAACCAGCTCCTGGAGCAGCTGGCTTCCTGCCCAGCAAGAGAGGGGCTTACACGGGCATTAGAATGGGCTCTACCCAAATGGGTCATCAGATCGCATGCGTGTGGAACGGACACTTCCTCCCAAATGCCCACTTCTATTAAGTTCTTTCCTGGGGCCGATGAGACGCCGTGGGATGAAAAGCTTTAAGCCCACGTTACCTTTCGGATTCGCATCAACCTGTCTGAATGGTGGGAAACGTCCACAAAAACATTCGGTGGGACGGACAGACGTGAGGAAAGGCAGGGTTTGAGACAGAAATGGCCAGGGAGGAGTGAGGAGTCAGGCAAGCTTCTCCAAAGCCAGGGCCAAGCCCTAAGAACCGGAAACAAATGCACTTGTGGGGATGAGCACTGGGTGTTGTACAGAAACCAATCGGACAACAAATTATGTTATAAAAATAAATACATAAATAAATTTTTTTAAAAAGAACTGGAAACAAATGATTTTTCCCCAGCTGGATATAATGCAGCCTTGTCCTCAGTTGTTAGTAATTAAGGGGTATTTTGGTTACAGTCCTACCTCTACCTTCCTCTCCAGCCAGACACAAGCTCCATGGGGAGCAGGGACCCTGTCTTCTTTATCACATAATGTCCCTCACCTAGTTAAGGGCCTGGTAGGCAGTGATGAGCACCCTGGGATGGCTGGGTGGGCCCTACATGGGGGCAGGAACTGACAACTTTCACTGCCTTCCTGGCCAGGTGTGTGGGCCCCAGTGGAGTGGCTGTGGGGGGCAAATTCAGAGGGTCCCACTGGGTGCAGAGTACAAAGGGAACGCCTGGGGCCACGACAGCACGCTGGGCTGAGGACAGGGTGAGTTCCACACCACCAGTCCCAGATGGCCGAGGGATCGGTGCGGGCTGGGGTAGGAACTGCCCTTTGGGGAACCGTCAGCCATTTGTGCGACCAGATCGTCTAGCTGCAGGTGACAACCAGCACTGGAGAGGAGCAAGAGTTTTAGAATGGTTGGCTCTGAAAAGCATGAGGTTCCCTTTAGTAGCAGTGTGACGCGAGATGTGATAATCATATAATATATAGTGTTGTTAATGTAATGTGTAATGTGTGCTACTGTGACATGTTATCCGTGAATATGTCATGTAATCATGTGATGTGTTATTAACATAATATTAATGTGTATAAATGCAACGTAATGTGCTAACCATGCAAGGTGGAGGGTGTTAGTACAATACGCGACATGCATCACTGAGATACGCAACGGGTATTAGTAAAATGGGTAATGGGCTATTAATGGAATGCAAAACGTACTAATAATGTTATACGTAATGTGTTAATGTATGATGTAATGTGTATTAACAGAATGTGTACCGTGGGCTGATGTAATATTGTGCATTGATGTAACGTGCAATGCGTATTAACGTGATGTGTAACCTATAAATAACGGAATGTGTAACATGTTAATGCAATATGGAAAGGGTAATAGTCTACTCTGTAACGTGTATTGGTGTGATATGCAGTGTGGTTATTAACAGGATGGTAATTGACAGGATGGGTAATGGAAGTCGGATGTAGTTAGAATGAGCGGGAGGACATGGCATATCCCAGTGGGGACAAAGTGACACCTACAAGGTCTCAGGGAAAGGCCTGGACTTTCCATAGCCAAGGGAAAGTCCACAGGAACAGAAATGGGAGCCAACCACACACACATCCACACACATACGCACGCGCACACACACACGCGCACACACTGTATTTTCAAGGAACAATAACTTGTCACATACTTTTTTCTCTCTTTGGTAAAAACTATTTTTCAAGGTTTTTGAAATAATTAATACTTTAAAAACCCTTTCAAAAGACTAGAATTTCCAGTTGTCTTCTAAAAGAGAGGGAGGACATAGACGGATGATGGATAGATAGATGATAGATAGATAGATAGATAGATAGATAGATAGATAAGATAGGTTGATTGATAGATTGATAGAAAGATGATAGATAGATAGATACATAGATAGATAGATGATAGATTGATAGATGATGGATAGGTAGATGATGGATAGATTGATAGATGATAGAGATGGATAGATCAATAGATTGATAGATGGACAGATAGATAGATGATAGACAGCTAGATACCCTATTTATGTGTCTGTGACATGTATGTGTCCTGTGATTCCTCTTTGGCAGGTTCTCAATGTCAGCACTCCTGACATTTTGGGGCAGGTGGCTCTCTGCTGTGGGGGCGTTCTGTGCACTGTAAGGTGTTTAGCAGCATCGCTGGCCTCCGCCTCCTAGATGCCACTCGTGCCCCAACAGCGAGACCAACAAAAGTGTCTCTAAACAGTGCCACGTGTCCCTTGTCAACTGCAAAGTCAGGACCAGCTGAGAACCCCTGCTCTGCATTCTCAGGGAGAACAGAGTGACACGTTTAGGGGCACAGATTCCAGAACTGGATGATGACGTCCTCGTTCAGGAAGTTCAGGTGACTTCTTGTCCCTGTGGAGCAGCTCGGGACCTTGGGCAAATGAACCCTTCTGTGCTTCGATGTCCTCGTCTGTGAAACAGGGATGATGATATAGCAGCTCCAACACCATGCCCTTGCTCTGAGCACTACGTGGGTTAAAAATGTGTAAAACATGTGCTACAGACCCTGGCACAAAGTCAGAGCTCAGCTCTTGCGATTCTAAATCCCCAAGGAAACAGAACGGAGAGCTCTCGAGAGGCGAGTGTGTGCTGTGCCCATAAACAACCAAGAATAAGGAACAAGAGAACGCGAAGATCCGGGCATGTGCTTTGATTCTTGGCCAGAAAGCCCTCGCATCTGCAGTCTGCTGGAGTTCATGTGAAATGACATCTTCCTTGAATTAGAACAGGATTTATGGAAAACACCAGTATTTCAGTAACGAGAGAGTGCCTAGCAGACAACAGAGGTACAGCGCTTGGCAAATAGCTGGTTCTGTTTATGTCACGTCTTTTGATCATTTTTTATAATTACTGGCGTGGCATTTATTGCAAGGTCTGTCTTTACCCAGACACCCCCCCCACCCCCTCTGGCCAAGGGTCTCCATCGCCCCCTCCCCTGATAACTGCCGGCAGAGTCGGACATTGAGAAGGGCCATACTCAGCCACAGGATGGCTTCTCCACTTCGTTTTCAGTGGAAAATTGGAGAAGTCTGATAAGATAAGAATGTGGGTTCCGTTTCAAGGTCACGGCTCTCTTTTAAGTGCTGCAATCTCCTGACTTTGCGAGGGGAAAGCCAGCATTTGGTGGATCCTGAGCGATAAGGAAAGTATCCCCAAGCCTTTGAGGTGGCCGGGCAGCCACAGAATCCGGGTTTCCGTGAGATGTTCTCAGAGGTCCCCTTGGTGCGGAAGCGACTTCTCTGGCTCCACCGGCATCCAAACGTGAAGGGAAGAGAGGGGCGCTGTGCCCGCCTTGCCTCTGGGGACGGTGAGTGGCAGAAACCTAAAGGATCGCCTTCCTACATGGAGCTTTTACTTTTCATCGGGTACAAAATTACAACACTCATCATTATCATTAGAGAAGAGTAAGCAGGCTGTTGCAGGCTGTGTGTGTGTGTGTGTGTGTGTGCACGTATGATTTAAAAAAAAAAAATCCAGGTTCCCCAATTAGGGTTAAGCAGCTCGACTTTTCCTCGAATATACAATTCCTAGGAAGAATGAGAAACTCATTGAAGGTCAATATCACCATCTGGGCTCTGAAGGACTTGGAGAATAAAAGATAAAGAGCGCTGGTCTTTAATATAGTCGATCGCTTTGGTGCGTAGGTGACAATTAATGAACAGGGTCCAAAATGTCTAACTGCTGGTAAATCTGTTGATGATCAACTTTGAGACTTCTGCGGCTCCTTTCTTCCTATTTGTCACCATTTGTCATATTCCGCTTCCCATGTTTTTGGAAAGGTGACCAGATGGAGAGCAGGCCGCAGCCATCAGGCAGGTGAGAAACAGATGGTCCAGGAGGGAGAGAAACCAGAAAGCCCGCGGGCGAGGAGCCTGCCTGGCCCAGGCGCCAGCACCCAGGTGGCTCCAGAGGACTGTCCCTCTGCTGGCGGGAGCTCCGCTTTGTCCCTGTCACATTATCAAGGACGGGGCACGTGTCACCTATAGCTAGGGAGAAGTGTGCCAGGGCCTTTAGAAAAGGGGGGGCTGCGAGGTAGGGCGGGACTTCTGGGAGAGCTTCCAGCTGAATAAAGGGGAACACGGCCATCCTGGTGAGACCTTTGAACCCTTGGTGAGCCCTTTCCATCTTGTCTACCTATGGTCTTGTGTCTGTTCTGGAGTGTTTATTTTTTTTAAGAGAGAGAGAGAGAAAGCACAAGCCGGGGAGGGGCAGAGAGACAGGGAGACCCAGAATCCGAGGCAGGCTCTAGGCTCCGAGCGGCCAGCACAGAGTCCGACGCGGGGCTTGAACCCAGAAACCGGGAGATCACGACCTGAGCCGAAGTTGGACGCTTACCTGACTGAGCCACCCAGGCGCCCCTGTCTTTTGTCCATTCGAGAAAGAGAAACAGCGTTCTCTGTATCCCCACCTCTTTCCCAAGTGCCCTGATGGTCAATTCAGAGGCACCTGCCCAGTCCTAGCAAGGCAGACGTCAACGGTGTTCGTCACCTCTCTCAGTACCGGAAGCCCACCGAGATCACTCCTCCCGAGGAGAGCTCGCGGGCGTAGCAGGCTGCATCTTGCCTCGCTCTCGGTGGGTCCCCGGCAAAGTTTTCTGGATTTGACGTCATTACTTACCGACATCCCATCGGGAAGAATTGACTGATGAAACTGGGACGTTGTCTCCCAGGAAGAATATTCCTGAAACGCAAAACTGAAACTCCACGTCTCCTGCGCTGCCCTGTTTCCCTCTCTCTTCATCGAGGGGCCGGACGCTCAGCGAGCTTGCATGTGGCGGCTCAGACACAGTCCCCTCTCCCGCGGTAAGTTACGTGTTTTTCTTGGGGTCATTTCCTTCCTGCGGGTGGGGCAAGAGGTGCTTTCACATCTCCAGTGACCGCGGGGTGGCGGGACTGGGGGCTTGGAGAGCACTGCTGGGGATGAGGCAAGGGACCAGGGACGAGGGAGGGCGGTCAGAGCAGCAGCCCGAGGACAGGAGGGGAGAGAGGACGAGGTGGACGGTGGGGGCAGGAGAGGCGGCCGTGGGGTCACAGCGGCTTGTTCCCCACGCTTCCTATCTGCAGGGACAGCTTTGGACTCTGAAAGCCTCTGTGTAAACGCCAGCTCCGTCCTTTTGAATTGTGGGCTCTTTGGCGAGGGAGTCTCCTAAACCTCAGGTTTGGGCGCAGGGCACTCCCAGGACCAGAGAAGATCACAGCGGCCGCGGCCACAGTGTCGTTACTGCTATGTGTGAACCGGGCGACCCCGGGCGGCAAGAAACGGAAGCCGGCTAACCCCAGCTGGCTAATACCGACGATCCCCTTGTACTTAGAAACAAATCGACTTTGAAGAATTCGAGGGGCAACATTCTCCGCTTTAGGTTTCTGTCTCATTGACAATTTGTACCTCGTGGCCAGAGCAGGACCATGAACCTGTTCTAGGAGGATGGATCTTGGAACCATGAAGTAAAAAGGGGGTGGGGAGGAGGAGGGGGAGAGAGGAGATTAAGACAAAGAAGAAGGAAAAAACAAGACGGAGCAAAGTCACTACGGCCGGCCATCTGGGGTCAATGGCTTTGCCTCCAGATTCACTCAGCCTGCAGACGACTGTGCCGAGATGCCCCAAGGAGGCCCGTCTTTCCATGGAGAGCCAGAGAAGAGTCAGATGGCCGCCTCCCTCAGATCCGCTCCCTGCTGCTCATCTGGGGAGAGCGGGCAGAGAGGCCAGGGCAGATGTGTGAGCACTGAGCGCTGAGCCCGATGCGCCAGCACAGGCCCGGGCGGCGTGAGGGCCCGTCTCTTCCAGTACGTGCCCTGCAAGACGCTGGTCCCTTGGGGAGCTCCGCGGGGAAAGATTCTGCACAGCTGTGTTTGGGAAACGAGTCCCACTGGTGCTTCTTAGCACCTTAAAGGCTCTGGGACATCCTGAGGTTAAAAGAGATCAGCTCAGGTCATGATCTTGTGGTTGGCGAGTTCGAGCCCCGTGTCGGGCTCTGTGCTGACCGCTCAGAGCCTGGAACCTGCTTCAGAGTCTGTGTCTCCCTCTCTCTCTGCCCCCTTACAGCCCACTCTTTCTCTCTCTGTGTCTCTCAAAAATAAATGAACACTAAAAAGAGAGAGAGAGAGAGAGAGAGATACAGAGGAGGACGGTCTCAGTGCCCCTGCGGGACGGGGATTCCCTAGTCACAGTTGGGGAAACCACCGGCTGGACAATGCACAAAGACAGCTGGCGTGTTCTACTTGAGAGTGTACAAGTTTCCACCTTTTAACAAGTGAAAGTCTTCCTTCCTGTCCTAGGGAGGAGGCTTTACGACCTTGGGAGGTCCTGTTTTACAAATAGAGACTGAAGTTCAGAGGTAAGTGAAGTTCGAGTTTAAGCAGCTTGTCAAGCTCTCCAGTGAGTCGGAAAGCCCAGCGAAGGGCTCCGTCTTCTACCCCTTTGGGCTGTTAGAAGAACACGCACAGGTGAATGCAACGTGCCGGTAATGCGTCTGTCCCCAAGGGGTCCGTCTGTTCCCTTGTTCCTTTGTCCAAGGCTCACCGCTCTTGGATGTTAGCAGACAGGGCCCGGCTCTGAGCCTGCAGACGCTGTCAAAGGGGATCCAGCTTCACAATGAGAACTGCCTCGCGGGTCTCGGCTGAGTCCCACTCAATCGGCCTCCTCAGAGTTATCACTGAGCGAAGATAACGTTTGTAAACGCGGACTTTGGAGTGGTGCGTGTAAGAGTCACTCAAGAAACGCATTTTTTCTCTTGTTCAATTACATACGCCATGTGTTTCAAGCACCGGGTCCGATCTCCCCACGCTGATCTTGGTGCAAGTGACCCGCACGGATTGAGCTGACACCAGGACGAAGCCCAGGTAAGAATATGCTGGATGGACTGTCTCGGCCTCTACCACAATCCCATCAGGAAGGTTTGGCGATTCTCTGCGTCGTAGATGGGAGAACTCAGGCTGCGGGGACATTAGCGTTTGCCCAAGACGACACAGTTGTGAATCAGAATTTGATCCCGGCCCGCCTGATTTCTGCCTCCGCTTTTCACACCCCACCATGCAGTCAGTCAGCCCACAAGGACTGGCAAAGCCATTCGGGGAGGCGGGAGCCCAGAGCAAAATGAAAATGCAGGACCCCTCGTCCAAAAGGATTTAAGAATTTCAAGGTGGTGACGGCAGAGCGTTAAACCAAGCGCAAGGCCCTTCCGAATGTGGAGTCCTCGTACAATTGTGCAGGTTGCGCACTGACGAAGCCTGCCCTGCATCCTATCAACTCCTACACCTCAGATAAGTTATTTTCCTTACGACTGCAGTGAATTCATTGTAAGGAGAGACTCACCCTGATGGCGCATCGCAGAAGGCAGGTTCTTCAGCGTTCATTCACAGTTTTGTCAAATCTGTGACTGATTTCTTCTCAATAAGAAATAAAGTTGAGCACCTGGCAGACACAGGAAGAGAAACTTTCTCAAGGGGCTCCTGGGTGGCTCAGTCCGGTAAGCATCCGACTCTCGATTCTGGCTCAGGTCATGATCGCACAGTCGTGAGATCGAGCCCCGGGTCAGGCTCCACTCTGAGTGGAGGAGGCTGCTCGGGATTCTCTCTCTGCCCCTCCCTCTCACTCCCTCCCAAAATAAATAAAGAAACTTTAAAAAGTGACTTTTCTTTCTCCCACACACAGAGAATACTGTCTCTTTCCATTGGAGCATAAATACCGAAAAAAAAAAAAAAGGGACAAAGTCAAAGAGGCTGATTTTTTTAGGTGTGCAGCATTTACAAGAGCAATCTAGGAAAACTTTCTTCAAATGACGTCTAAAGTGTAACCACCTTCCCCGGCAGAAATATTCCGAGCTTTTCTGTATCGGCCATTTCCAAACTTTGCTCCAAAAAATTACATTAGTTAAATGGTACTTATCACAAGGCCACGGACTGAGCCTGTGAAATTCAACCCTTTCTTTTCCGTGTCATTGGTGCCCCCTAGTGGCCGAGAGGATTTTCCCTCACCCACGAGGTGGACGGTCCCAGAAACAGATCCCATCTACTAACTCTGTCCCTTAAATTCGGGTTTTCCAGTTGTGCCCCTGAGTACTCGTGAGGCCGCCGGGGACTGAGGACTGAGTTCGGGGGTGGAAGACACTTTGGTGGCCTGTGGACACACTATGCGCGAAGCGTTTCCCGCCAACTGGTCTCATTAAATCCTTCAATCAGCAAGTGGTCTGAAGTCACTATTGGCAAAGCCAGGGTTCGAAGGAGGGTTGGCCTGACTCCCAGGCTTCTACAGTGTAGAAGAGCCAGAAGGGAGGGGATGGGACGGGCCTGCTGCCACTAGTAAGAGAAGCTGTACCACCTGGGCCTCTGCAGGTAACTTTCGGCCAAATCCATCTGCAATGCGGGGTGTTCCCCCTTTGCCGGAGGCTCCTGATGCTTTTTCCGACCCCTTCCTGAAATGTGCTGCAGCCTGCACCAGAGAAGCTGTGAATGGTGAACCCTCAGGACTCAGTTTCCCCTGAAGCGAATATTCTCGGCAGGATTTTGTTTACGGCACCTGCTAACTTGACATGGTTATTTTCCCCTCCTAGAAAAGACAAAACCACCCAGAGGGAGATTTTCTCCCCCTCTTTTCCTTCCCACACCGCTGGTAACATACATACAATGAGTTATTTCTCCAATCCTACAGGAACCCCTTTGGCGGCTTATGTCTGTATGGAAACGGATTTTCACAATGAAACATATGCTCAGTCTTTCCCGTGGATGCTGGAGGCCACATGTTATCGGACTTGAACTGTTGCATTGTAATTGGAACACATTGGGAATCTGATAAAACACTTCACTCAGTCCATCAGGATAGAAGGGGTTAGGACCAAGATGTTTCACTCAATAATGTGCAAACTGGAGAATAAGTACCATGAGAGCCTTAAGCAATCGGAACAAAGTCCAAAGCTAAATGGCCCATGTAAAACCCTGGGGCTTGTTCGAAAGTCTTCGTAAATCTACCTCCATGAGTAAATTTAGTTTCAGAGGGAAAATGCCAGAAAGTGAGCCAGTGTCCCCGTATTTTGATGAGACAGGGATATTGAGGCAGAGGACATCTGGGTACTTGCTGGGCTGGATTCCACCTCGAAAGATGCCAAGGAAAGCTGGCTAAACCTCTCTGCTCCAAGATGGGTGGACGTCACGGATGCCAAGAACATGCAGCTGCTACCTTCCCGAGTCCCCGAGCAGCCACAGGATAGAGTCCTGCCTCGGGAAACTACAGTGAAATCACAGACATCCATGGAACTCTTACTCCTTTCAACAACAGAAGACGTAGCTTTGCTGTGGGTGGAATTGTCTCCAGGAAGATGCTGGTTTCTCAACAGAGACCAAACCCCAAACCAAATTCCATACCTGGTCCTAAGCCACAGATAGAACCAGCATGAAGGACAAGTAAAGAGAAATCATGACATTGACAGTAATGACAAATCAAAAGGACCCACCACAACCACCCGTGGATACGTTAGCTGGAACCCAAACTCAGAACTCTGTCGTTTCTAAATCACCGGACAGGAAATAAAATTGCAGCATTGAAACGTTCCTAGAACAGAGCAGGCAGCGGTGTGAGCTCGTTTGGAACAAGTGCTCAGCATACAGAAGCTCAGAATATGTTGCCCTAAAGATCCCCAAGTTTGGTAAGACATCATTAGGGCACAGTAGCTGAATACCCACAAGAATCTGAAACTGCCATTCATTACAGGGACTAACCCTTCCCTTGAAGCCAACAGAATTAGCCTTGCAGAGCTCCGTGTGCTGGGATTTACAGACTCCAGCTTGCTTTGGTGCTTTCAAACAAGATGTGCGTATATGCGCTCATCGTCCGTATGGGATTCTCCAACCCCCCCCTGAAGCAGTTTTTATTTCTGTCCGCTGAGTTTGCATTGTAGGTTCTCTGGATGGCCACCCACCATCGCGCCAAAATAAGTTTCCAGGAAACCTCATCCTCCAAGAAGCCTAAAGAATGATGACTGTTTCACAACACAAAATGCCTCAGGATGAGGGAGTCACTGTCCACTAGAGGCACACCTCGAAAATCTTGTGGCTCTGTTCCAGACCGTCCCAGTAAAGTGAATATTGTAATAAAATGAGTCCAAGGAATATTTTGGTTTCCCAGTGCATAAAAAGTTACATTCACATCATGCTGTAATCTATTTGGTGTGCAATGGCATTATATCTAAAAAAATGCACACAAGTTAATTAAAAATATATTTTATTGCTAAGAAATGCTAACCATCATCTGAGCTTTCAGTGATTCATAATCTTTTTGCTGGTGGAGGGTCCTTGCTCTGATGTTGATGGCTGCTGACCAATCAGGGCAGTGGTTACTGAAGGTGGGGGTGGGCATGGCCACTTCTTAAAATAAGACAATGACAGTTGCCACAGGGATTGACTCTTCGTTTCATGAATGATTGCTTTGCAGCACGTGATGCTGTTTGATAGCATTTTACCTGCAGAAGAACTTCTTTGAATATTGAAGTCAACCCTCTCAAACCCTGCTGCTGCTTTATCAACTAAGTTTAATATCCTATTCTTAAAATTTTTTTTATGTTTATTTATTTTTGGGAGAGAGAGAGAGAGAGAGAGAGAGAGAGAGAGAGAGAGAGAGAGAAAGCATGAGCAGGGGAGGAGCAGAGACAGGGAGACACAGAATCCAAAGTAGGTTCCAGGCTCTGAGCTGTCAGCACAGAGCCTTATGTGGGGCTCAAACTCGTGAACCATGAGATCATGACCTGAGTCAAAGTTGGGCGTTCAATTTGACTGAGCCACCCAGGTGCCCCAGTTTCTGTAATATTCTAAATCTTTTGTTGTCTTTTCAACAAGCTTCACAACATCTTCACCAGGAGCAGATGCCATCTCAAGAAACCACTTCCTAGCTCATCCATAAGAAGCGACTCCTCATCTGGTCAAGTTTTATCATGAGACAACAGCAACCGAGTTCCATCTTCAGGTTCCATTTCTAATTCTGGTTCTCTTGCTATTTTCACCACATCTGCAGTTACTGCCTCCACTGACGTCTTGAACCCCGCAAGGTCATCCACGAGGGATGGAATCAACTTCTTCCAATTCCTGTGAATGGTGATATTTTGAGGTCTTCCCAAGAATCACAACTGTTCGTAATGGCGCCTAGAATGGTGAATCCTTTCCAGAAGGTTTCAACTTACTTTGCCCAGATCCATCGGAGGAATCACTATGATAGCTATTGCTTTATGAAACGTATTATATGAAATGTATTACTTTCTTTTTCAAAAATGTTTGTTTGTTTATTTATTTATTTATTTTGAGAGAGAGAGAGTGAGCAAGCAGGGGAGGGGCAGAGAGAGAAGGAGACAGACTCCCAAGCAAGCTCCACACCATCAGCATGGAGCCCCACCTGGGGCTCAAACTCAGGAATCATGAGATCATGATCTAGGCTGAATGGATATTGTATCCGCTGACATGAAAACATTCGTCTTGCTATGTAGCTCCATCAGAACTCTTGGGTGACCAGGTGTATTGACAATGAGCAGTAGGTCTCAACAGTGGGTTTAAGATATTCAGTAAACCACGTTGCAAACACAGGAGCTGTCATCTAGGCTTTGCTGTCCCTTTATAGAGCACAGGCAGAGTAGATTTAGCATAACTTCTAAGGGTCCCAGGATTTGGGGGGTGGTCTGTGTGCATTGGCTTCCACTTAAAGTCACCAGTTGCATTAGGCCCTCGCGAGATAGTCAGCCCATCTTTTGAGGCTTTGAGGCCAGACACTGACTTCTCCTCTTCAGCTATGGAAGTCTTAGGTGGTTCTTCGAGCAGAATTTTTTGGTCTACACTAAAAATCTGTTGTTTAATGTAACCACCTTTACGAGTGATCTCAACTAGATCTCCAGGATACCTTGCTGGGGCTTCTACAATAGCACTCGCTGCTGCTTCACCTTGCACTTGTGTGCCACGAAGATGGTTTCTTCCTTTAAACTTCATGAGCCATCCTCTGCAAGCTTCAAACTTTTCTTCTACAGCCTCCTCACCTCTCTCAGCCATCATGGAAGTGAAGAGAGTTAGGGCCTTGCTCCGGCTTACTTTGTGGCTTAGAGGAATGTTATGGCTGGCTTGATCTTCTGTCCAGATCACCAAAGCTTTCTCCATGTCAGCAGTAAGGCTGTTTTGCTCTCTTATCATTTGTGTGTTCACTGCAATCGCCCTCTTATTTCCCTCAAGAACCTTTCCTGTGCATTCACAAGTTGGATAACTGGGGCAAGAGGCCAAGCTTTCATTCTGTCTCAGCTGCCGAGATGCTTTGCTCACTAAGCAGAATCATTTCCAGCTCTTGATTAAAAAGTGAGAGACGTGTGACCCTTCCTTTCGCTTGATCACTCTGAGGCCATTGTAGGGTTCCTAACTGGTGCATTTTCACGATTTGTGTGTTTCAGAAAATAGGGGGCCCAAGGTGAGGGTGGGAGACAAGGGAACGGCGATCAGAGAGCAGTCAGAACACACACAACCTTTATCAATGAAGTTCGCCATCTTCTATGGACACAGTTTGTGGCACCCCAAAACAATTCCAGTAGTAACATCAAAGATCACCGCTCACCGTAACAAAGGCAATAAAAACGAAAAAGTTAGAAATATGTCAAGAATTGCCAAAATATGACACAGAGACACAAAGTGAGCAAATGCTTTGAAAAAACGGCACGGATAGACTTGTGCAACCCAGGGTTGCCACAAACCTTCAATTTGTTAAAAAAAAAAAAAAAAATAGGTACCATAAAGCAAAGTACAATAAAACGAGATGAACTTTTACCTTACAAAAAACAAGAAAGGACAAGCATCTGTGACTTTCTCACTGAGTCCTTCAACGTGCTGCACACTTTCCTCTCTCTAAAGTCGCTGCTTGTTCACTAACTCACACAGAGCGATGTCTCTGCGTGAAATGGGCTGATGAATCTGGAGCACGAGTCTCTTGGAGGTTCCCAGGACGGTAGGAAATGGAGTCAAAGGGTTCTATACCACACTAGTGAAGATTCACCAGAGAATGTTGCTGGTACAGCGACACTATCTACAAAGCTCAGACAGGAACACGTGAGCCACTCCTTTACGGTGGCCTCAAGTCTCAGCTTCAACCTTCTCAATCCTAGAGGCATTTCCCATCCCCATCACCCCAACAAAATGTCCCAGTTCTCTTCAGAGAACATAGAGCAGAAGAGTTTCTGGAAACTCAGAAGGGAGATTCTCACTATGTAGCTGCAAAAATTATTAAGTTCTTGAAGTCTGTGTTGGTGGGCAGTGTGGCCAATGCTCTCTTTGTTTAAATAAGATCATGCAAATCAGATGCAGAAATTTTAAGCCTTTGGAAATGTCTAGCATGCATGAGAGATGTCTGTGCAGTGAGGCACTATAAGAATTTTTATGGACTGCAGCTTTGCAATTAAGTGTGTGTTCCCTAAATATGGAAGCAGATGAGAACTGACAATAAAAATTATCTCACAGGAATTGCCACGACACAAATTGAGTGGATCATACTGGGCTGGTGCTTTAGATTTTGGTATGGGCATCTTTATCATTCCAGAAGAACTTCCTTGATCTCTAAGGTAGGTCTGAAGAAACAAAAATATTGCTTTGGATCAGATGATTTCTGGATCCCCTGATATGGGCAAAATATGTCGTTAGAACACCCCATTCTATGAGTGTCTACTCTATGAGTATCTACTACTCATTAAGTGGATTTTTATGGTCCACTAGGTGAAAGCCAAGATTCTCACTCAGGTCCCCCAACTGAAGCCCCTCTGCTGTAGCCATCCCAATTCTTTTGATATTTCCAACATGCTTTGCTGACTACTTGCTCTCCACCATTTTGATTAAGCCATATTTCCCCTTCCCTAAAGAAGACTCACCTGCCAACTCTCCACAAATTCATTTCTTAACTTTCTTTAAGATCAGATAGAAAGGAGGCTTCATAAAGTATTCCTCTGTCTTCCCCGTCATAATTTTACAATTCATTATTTATTTACTGCCTCCAGAACTTATAGCAATAATTTATAAAATAAAATATTGACCTTGTTTACATTTTATTAGAAATTGCTCTTCAATTTTGACATATGTGTGTATTTTAACTATCTAGTACCTTCTTTGGGGACAAAGTCTGTGTCTTCCTTTAAAAATATCTGTGTCTGGTATAATCTGGAATCGGAATAGAGATTCCTGTCAGGTTGGACGTGACCTGCCAATTAATTTGAGTCTTGAATGCTCCACTCTCACACCGACTTCCCCAATCATGCCTCCTTCTCAACAACACACAAACATGCTTTAAAATCGCCTCTCTTAAAAAAGAAACCCTTCCTAGACTCTACATCATCTCCAGTTGCTGGTCTATACCTCTGCTATCATTATACTACATTGCAACTACTCTGAGGAGTTGCGTGAGTTCACTCTTTGTTTCCTCACTACAAGTGCTCCCTCCAAATTACTCCATTTGGGATTTTGAAAACTACACCTCCAACTTCCATCTCAGCAAGTCCAATGTTGAATTCTCCTACTGTAGATCATTAAGACTCTTCTTGGGATGGGCTGCAATAATCACGGCCTCCTCTTTCACCTGACTTTCAGAGGACCACACTCTCTGGTTTCCTCGCCATTTTGGTTTCACTGGCTAGTACTTTCTCTTCTTCCTGACATCTGAGGGCTCATAGTCTTGACTACATTATTCAGGCTGTCCCTTTGAACCTACATAAGGTTCTAATTTCAATCCTCTTAATCCTAGAAGTGGCTCTCAATGGCCCCAATATCCCAGTTTTCCTAAGAACACGTAGGTCTTTGTTCCTGGAACTCACCTCCATCTACAGTTATTCGCTAGGTAACATTTTCTAGTTGCATACCTTTAATTACCATCTATATGTTGATGGCTCCCCAATTTAAATTTCCATCTTCAACCTTTGCCCCGAATGCTAGACTTGTATACGCCACCACCTACTTGAAACGTCCAACTTGGATGTGTCTGCGTGCACAGGCAAACTCATGACAAAACGATCTGAAGATGTTTCATTATGTCCCCTTTAGCTTACAAGGTTCTATTTGTCCCCCTCTTTCCTGTGCTTCTTCTTGGCAAGCAAAAAAGCTGAAAGGCTGGGAACTTTATCTGCCAGGCTCATCTGCCTTTCAGTTTCTGGTTGCAGCTGTGTTCTGCTAATAAAGAGCCCTGGTGGGAAATTTTGAAGGTGGAAGAGAACTAGAATATATTTTTCTTCCCCACGCCCCAACAGTAGACACGAAAGCTTTAGCAGACATAAGTTTTTGCAGTAGTTTCTGGGTGGCCCCTGGCGATAACTCCTCTCAGTGCTGTGGGGCAGCTGGAGCCATCACCACCAATTTCCTGTACTTTCCTAATCTCTGGATGGAAGCAAAAACTTCTATATTCACTGTATCAGCGGTGGTGGCAGAACTGAATATCACTGGGCCCCTCCCCTAACTTGTGTTTCCTCAGCTCCTCCAATGCTTTTGTAAGCACTCAATTGCCTCTATTAAACCTCTTTCTGCTTAAAATACCTAGAGCGATTTCATTTTCCCTGTGTGAATGCTCACTGATATGGGTCCCCATCTTCTCAGTTAGTAACACCAACATTTACCCACTTGCAAAGAACAAAAATTTAGGAGTCATCCTTGACTCTGTGTTTTTCTCTTTACATCCTGCATTCGATCCAGCAAAAAGTCAGCCTGGATATTCCTCCAAAATATAGGCTGAATCCCACTCCCTCACACCCAGAGGATTCTCATCTCAAGTATAAGATCCAAATCTCTTACTTTGTCCTACAGAGTCCTGAAACCCTAACCCTTGCCCACCTCAACCATCTCCTTGTTCCAGCTATAACTCTTACTGCTTTTTAGTGAACATGCCAAGTTAACCCACACCCAGTGTGTATTTAGTATTTCCTGTGCCTAGATTCCTTTAACCGTATAACTTCCTGTGGCTTGTTCTTCCATTTCACTTAAGTCTGTTCAAAAACTCCCTCCTCGGATAAGACTTTCCAAATTACCCATCTAAAATAGCCCCTCAACCACCCCCACTCTGCAACTTTACCCTGTTTATTCTTCTTCCAAATATCTGTCACTATCTGAAATTATATTACTTATTTAAAGATTTCTTTGGGACTATCTATGTCCTCACTAGAATGTTTTCTTCAAGACAGCTTGGTCAGCTAGTTCACCACTGTACCCAATGCTTAGATTTGTACGTAGCAAATGGTAGGCACCCTGTAAAAAAGTGGTTGAAGGCATAATTGGATGGCCTCGCTCCTCTATTCAGAGAACTTGAGCTTCTCAAGAGGCACACAGCTGATTTTCTCAGGATATTCTCTCCCTTCACTAGCCACCATCATAAGACCCTGGTGAAGTCAAAGGGAAACTTCCACAATTGCAAAGTTATAGAGGACACAGATCAGTTTCCTGATATATACCCAAATTCTTAATAGGGATTCAGTTGAAAATAAAGAAAATCTGTTTTAAATGTTCCTGAGAAACATTTTCTCTGTGCATGCATTTTAAAAGTTATTTACAATAGCACAGAGCATCAATATTTCGCATCTTTAAATCGAAAGACATGGCCCACATTTACCTGGCAGGAGTCAACCCCACCTACTGGATCAACCCTTGACAAGCAAATACATATCATGTGTCAAAACCAGTGCTTTCATGCTATATGTGTGAAGTGATGGGCAGTGGGAAGTCAATGAAGAACAGAGAGCAATGGAAAAATACAAGTTAAGAAATAAAATGATCTAAAGGCCAATGAAACTTATTTGGCTGCGAATTTCCTGCCTTGGCAGAATTATTTCTGAGAAGCCAAAATTAGCAGGGGAGATTTGAAAGGCATTAAGCAAGAAGTTCAGAATGAAAATGCAAGAGGCATGACTTCCCAGAGCTAGTAAATAATGGTATATTTGCATTTTTAACTCTTCACCACCGCCACCAAGGGTGTCATTGCTTCCATAGAAAAGCTCTTTGATATGAGCCAAAGATGCTAAGCGGTGTCTATTTACATGGATACTGATGATCTCATAGCTCAGGGCTGTAACAATTGGAGGAGCTGTATCATGTTATCTCTGTTAAACAAGGCAGAGAAGATGTTTCCCGCAGAAAGCATTGTTGAAAAAACTCCTTTGCCTTGAACAAAGAAGCAAAGTGAAGTTGCCCACATAATATATAACATTAATTAAATATTATATACATAAGCATATATAAATAAAGAATATTAATAACTGTGGAAGTTATTAATTCTGAGCTCCAAGCATTTTATTTCTCCCTCTCTAGGCACATCGTTAATTTTTTTTCCTGCTTCCTTAAGGCTCTACTTAACTACTTAAGAAGTTCCAACAACTCCTGAGCATAAATGATGTATTCATCACTGCAGTATAGCCATCTAAGTGCCAGATACCCTGCTATGCATTTTACATATATTAACTCATTAATTCTCACAATAACCATAAGAGGTAGGTATTTTATCCTCTCCCCTTTACAGATGAGGAAACTGAGGCCCAGAGTAGCTAAGTAGTTTTCCCATGGTCAAAATCCACCAAGTGGCAGAGGTTGGATTTGAACCTGTGGAGTCTGGCCTCAGCACCTATGCTCTCAGCCACACAAATGATGAGAAGGCATTTTGCTTGTGTCAGGAAGCAAGGTGAAGTCATCTGTTTGGGGAGAAGCATCTTTATACGCAACAGTTAGTGACTCAACCCAGGGTCCATAAGTCCATAGCAGCTTTTTATCTTAGAGTTAACAGGCATTGTATTAAAGTCTTATTTTATGAATGGAACTGTATTTGTCAGTCTCTCTGACTCTCTCAGAGAAAGAAAGAAAGGTAGAAAGCTAGAAAGAGAGAAATGGAGGGAGAGAGGGAGGAAGAGAGGAAGTGAGGGAGGGAGGAAGGAAGGAAGGAAGGAAGGAAGGAAGGAAGGAGGGAGGGAGAGAGGATTTATTATAAGGAATTGCCTCACACAGTTATGGAGGCTGACAAGTCCAAAGATGTAGTGTGGAGACACTGGGGAGCCAATCATGCAGTTAAAATCCAAAAGCAGGGTTCTGTAGAATTTTCTCTCGCTCAGAAATGCTGGTCTTCTTGTGTTATTCAGGCCCTCAGCTGATTGGATGAGGCCCACCCACATTCAGGAGGTCAGTCTGCTTTACCCAAGTTCATCAATGGAAACGTTAATCCCGTCCAAAAAAGACTTCCAAGCTGACATATAAAATGGACCACCACAGAAACATAGGACCTAGAGGGGTTGAGTCAAGAGTTCGAGGTTACATGACAAAGCCAATATCAGAGCTCAGGTCCCCTGGATTCCCAGGCGGCATGACCATAACACCACACTGCCTCCCAGGGGAGCCATGAGAAGCATGTGCCACCCTCGAGGGAAGGGGTACGGAGCGAGCGAAGGTGCCCTGCTCTTCAGCATTGCTTGTCCAATGGCCAGGGCACAGGGGAGCTTCATTTCCTTCCTGCCAATTCTTTCATAGTTGATCCTTCAAATAAAAGCTTTTATAAATAGTAACGGTCTGCTATTTACTGTTTTAAAAAACGGAAACACAAGCAGCACAAAACATGGCTTAAAATTAGGTGAGGCGTATGATTTTTTCCAAGCTGTAGCACTTTTGTTTAAGAGTGCCGAAGCTTGACCTCCTCCATTTAGAGAGACTAGATCTAGCCCACAATAAGGAGTAGGAGACAGACTGCATCTGGGCTCATCTGAAAATTGCATTTTAATCGCTTCTTTTATCTTAGAAGCTCCCTGGCTTCTTCCCAAATGATTCTTCTTGTCTCCCTGCCACATGCCACATGTTGTGACATGACTGAAGCAGGCGTTGACCATTGTGCCGGTGTCATACTGGCCACCAACTCAGATGCTCAGAAACATAGCCATCTTGCTCAAGGTTAAAGGTACTGTTTCATCACCTATACATGCAAGAAATGCATATGGACATGAGCTGGCCAGGAAAAGCCTCAGGGTACTGACTCCACGTAGAGGTGATGTAACCAGGAATTCCGAGAATTGGAAGGTTCGAGAGGTTTATCCAAAGCCAACCATTTTTTTCCCCTTAAGATCCCCATGGCCACGTTCTTTGCGTGCCAATAACTACTGAATGCAGCACTTTCTAGGCGCAAATCACTGCTGAGCACTTTCCAAGTATTGGTTACCTTTTCTCCAATATCCCTGAGGCCAGTGTGACTATACCCAGTTTACAGATGTGGCAACTGAGGTGCAAAGAGAGTAAGTTACTAGCTTAGGGTCACCCCGGTAGCACGTGGGGTACTGGCAACGGATCCTCTCACTGTTCAGACTAGGGGTTAGCGAATGTTTCCTGTAAAGGGCCAGCTAGTAAATATTTCAGACTCTGCGGACCACACATTCTCTGTTACAACTTCTCAGCTCTGCTCTCGTAGCAAGAAAGTCATGGAAAACACGTGAATGAATGAGCATGGATGTGTTCCAACAAGTCACTTACGGACACTCGTGAGGCACGCAAAACCAGCAGCTGCCTGGATCTGGCTGTAGTTTGCCAACCCCTCATGGAGACCATCATAGGTTCTGGCTTGACAAGAAGTGCAGAATCAACCTAGGCATTGAGAGCGAAATATGTTGTTTCTACCAGCCAATCACAAAGCTGTAATTATCAAGAAACAGATTAGAAAGAATGACCTTATCTCCACTTAAAAGTGGGTTTAAGTGCCAGAGAATGGGCAGCTGAGATGTGGGGGGTGTGTATGTGGAGCAAAGCGAGTTTGATTTTGGGTCTAAAGTTCTACTCACAGATGTCTGTGCTGGGAAGAGGAGGCAGAGGGGCGGGGTGGGAAATGGCAGCACCATTCAACAGGCAAGGGTGAGATGATGCCTTGGGGGAGAGTGAATATTCTCTCTGGTTTTTCTTTTTCTTTCTCATTCTAGAAAGGCCAAGACCAGAATGTCTACCAATGTCACCTTGCCAGAGACACTGAAAGAACTCAAGAGGGGATGTAGGTACCTATGGGTAGGCACCAGCCAGCTCTACTTTCCAGGCAAAAGAGTCTACTCAGCCTTTGGGTCTCGAAGGCCTAGGCTCCCAAGGAACAGTTGAGGTGCCACCATAGGAAAGAGGGGCCGGGGGAGACCTATTATCCCAGGGGGCCGAGCACAAAAGGCTGAGACCCGCAAGGTCAAATCATGGTGTCCCATTAGCAGATCTTAGCTCTGAGGGACACCACCCTCCCTGGAAGATGCACAATGGTCTGGTCAGCACCTGCCCCGCAGAGCCTTTCAGGTGGATGGGACCATGCATGAGCCCAAGCTAGGCAACTGCTGGCCCCAGTTCAAGCCCATCTCGTGTGTGGAGTTTGATTAAGCTTGGTTCATATGGATCGCATCAACCCCCCTCCCCCCAGGTTCCTGGGCAATTTGAGGAGGACACAACCTCGAGGGGGAGATATTGGACTTTCAGACAAGAAGGCCCCCAAAGGGTGACTCCATTTTCAGTCGGGAAAGAAAATGAAAGAGATGGGAAGCATTTGCACCCGAGCTTTGGGAAGCCTTCGCTGGGCTATCTGAGGACTAAGTGAGATCCCGAAATGAAGTGACATCCTTCCTCATGAAGCCTGACATGTCCTGGGAACTAAAACCTGTTCACCTCCATGCCCAAGTCACCTGGACATTAAGGAAGACGGAGCCTCAAAAGGGCTGTGCGGATTCACTCCATGAGTCTCAGGGTTTCCAAGGCTGGTCCCGGTTTATTGGGCGTCCTGCTGGGCCAGACCTTGGCAGCTGGGTGGCAAATCTGTCCAGACTGCTTGCACCTCCCCTCTTTGTCCTCTGCTTCTCAGCGCTAGCCTTTAGCACCCCTTCTTGGATCACTGGACTCCTCTCCTCCTCCTAAGTCCTTAGGCCAGGATGCTCAGATTCCCAGCTGGGATAAGAGGGCACTTGGAAGTCCAGCTCAGGGACTAGTTACCCAAGAGTCGGTGGACGGGGTGGGGCACCAGTGGAGTGAGACCCCGGATCTGGGGCCCGAGGAACCGTGTCTGTGCCGTGTGCTGCAGGGGAGAGGTGACACCCCATTCTGCAAACACTGCCCTCCCTTTCCTTGTTGACGCATCTGGAGGGCTGGGGAGAAGGGGGTGGTGCAGGGAGGTGTGTCTCATTGACACTAATTCTGTTATTGACAATAGGAAACCAACAACGTGAGAGAAGAAAATCAAAAGTAATATCCATTTGAAACTGTTTTGAAACTTCTGATCATCTCTGCCTCCTTACCAAGAAGCATAATCATGATTACTTACAGTCACTAAGTGTCACAGTTGCTTCTGTTTGCCGTGTCACGTGTTCTCAGGACGACACCTCAAGACATACAGTCGCAGCTCGAATGAATGACGGGTCCAAAATTGGACCGAAGAACGTATCTGGCCTCCAAGCTCCAAGTCTCTAAGAGCTGCAGGCACACTTTTGCATTATCTCTAGATGATCATGCTTGAAGGATTGAAGGTCGCCTCTTAACAGAGGAGAGGACACTGCTCCCAAGAGGTGACTCCGCAAGACCAGGAAGCAGCTCCGAGATCTCTTGTCAGCCTGGATCACCTAGGTCACTGTATTAGTGTTTCTTTGTATTCTGGCGCTTTTCCTCCTGGGGCCTTGCCAACCTGGAGGCACCGTCCCTCACAGGGCTGGCCGGTTGCTGGCGATAGTAAATGATTCACCCGCAAGCATACTTTCCATGAGTAAGTCACTCAATATGGAGCCCATCCCCAACCACCCACTTTACTGGGCTCTCACACTCCAGGCCACTGTCCCCCTGCTCTTATCCCCCTGGGATCAAGAATCAAACGACCAGAGACAGCCCCTACCCCCCCAGAGCCCACCAAAGTTACTCAACCTAGCCCATCCTCTGCCTGTTCACTCTGCTTGATGTGCTCCTTCCTCTGGAAACCACAATAAAGGACTCTTGCCCGGGTCCTTTCCCTGTCTCTCTGCCTCCTGGGCATCCCCGCTGCTTCCCATATAGCCCTGCATGGGGTGGCCTGGCCTCTGCTCTTGGGAACTGTGAGTGACACACGGTGATTTCGATGGCGGTCATCTGATCTGTCGGCTTCACCGTACTTGAAAAATAGTAAAACCTGCATTTTAAAATAGTCGTGTCCCCGACAAGTTCTGCAGATACTCGTGCTCCTGAAAAAGATGAAAATGACCCAAACCTTCATGCATCAAGTATCTTCTAGCCCAAACGTGTAAAGAAATGGCCTGGAGGGGGAGACACACGGGCTTCAGCGTCAGAACCTGGGGGCTTGAGTTTGTCTTCTGCTCTTTCCTCTGTGGAGCTGGGTGGTTACGGCATCTTCCAGTTTCCTAATCTGCAACAAGGAGGCTCAACTGGGTTTCAGCTAAGAAATCTGAAAACGATATGTCAAAAGTCGTGTCACGCAATCAACACTAAAACCCTTTTCGTGGCTGGCAACTTTACTCTTCCTCAATAATTGGTTACCCGCACTTTTTTTTTAACCAGCAGCCCAAATCTTATCTGAATGAAGACAGTCATTTTTCCCGTTTCCTCAACTATTCTCTTAAACATTTGATTTGCATTTGGTCATTAGAAAGCGTATAGACCTGTTTAATCATTAAGGGTTCAAAACCTATTACCGCTTGAGTAGAAACTAGAGTGAGCTCTGTTTCCCCGACTTGAAAGATAGGGCATCCAAGAACCCATCTGCGGACAGACCCCAGTTTGAGAAACACAACATTAAAAATTAAACTCTGGGGGCACCTGGGTGGCTTAGTGGGTTAAGCATCCGACTTTAGCTCAGGTCATGATCTCAGTTTGTGAGTTTGAGTCCCCCATCAGGATGTCTGCAGTCAGCACGGAGCCTGCTTTAGATCTTCCGTCCCCTCCTCTCTCTCTGTCCTCCCCTGAACTCTCTGCCTCTCAAAAATAACTAAACATTAAAAAACTTAAACTCTGTCCATAGCATTGATTGCTTTATGCTGACAGGACCATAAACCCAACAAATGGGGGCCAAACACAAGCGGAGCCCTGAAATATCACAGTAATGCAGGAAGTTATTGCCCAAATAATCTCTGTTATAACATAAATATATAGAGGTAGATGGAGTTTAAAGGAAACCACAAGAAAAAACAAACCTTCTCAAAGAGGGATCCCCAGGGATAGCTATAAAATAGCTTTAAAGTAATTCGGATCATCTTGTAGATTCCAAAAACCCCAAGGTGAAACCTCTGCAAATAGACCGTTTTCTTCTGGACGCACAACTTTTATTAAAGTCAGCTCTCTGGACTAAAGGACGTATCCGGTCTCCAAATTGTAAACCTCGAGTCTCTGGCATGACAAGTGACTACATCCGTATGGAGGAAGGATTTGCTCGTCCCCCACGGACGCCACCGACCTCAGCTTCTTGGACGCGTGACCTGTGCGCTCGCACAGGGCCTGTGCTCAAAGGCCTCCGTGCTTGATTTCATTCTCTGCTGTCCCGAAAGTCTTACACTTTTTGAACAATGTGCCTGCGTTTTCATTTCGCGTTGGGCCCCTCAAATTATGTAACCAATCCTGGACACCCTCATTTTCTGTCCGGGGGAGGAAGGGTACCACCCGGGCCGATAGCCGCCCTGGCAGGCTGCCTTGCGGGTTGCGCAGTACCTTCACCCCGACGGGAGGCCGGCTTTGCGGAGAACCTCCTTCTGCTGGAATCATAATGAGCAAATTTAAATCATTAAAAATTTAGCGGCTACCGGCTTAGAAAAGATGAAGCATCCTAATTCAATTGAAAATACCAGAACAAAAGGAAAACGAAAAGCTTGCAATTTTTTTTCAAACCCTACCCAGCTGGCTGTTCTCTCTTGTTTATCTTGGCATCTGATTCTTTATTTGGTGGCAAATTAATCTGGGTAGTGATCCCTATCGTAAGTCTTCTCAATGGTTGAAAGGGCTGATTTTATTACAAGAGGCTAATTCTTTGATGCCTGCAGCCTGGTGGAGGATATGGGGCTGGCAGAGCGAGGACTTCCTGTTCTTTACAAGGTCAGGGGTCCAGAGAACTAATGTCTTGTGTTAAACGAACAACACAGGTGATTCCAGCCCCCAAAACCTTTCTCTTGGTCTTTGGCATGGTAAATAGCCAGCTGGATCACTCTGGTTACCATTAATGAGGCAGGAACAGAGGCAGAGAGCAACTTTGTCCTCTGTGCCTCACCATCTCTTTTTAGGGTCCCCGTTCCCTTGTAGCGAGATGCCCCTAATCCCCAGGTCCTCATTTCCTCGGATAACGCCGTTGGGTCTCTGGTGCTTTCTTCCTAGGTGGGGTGCCTGGCTGCGTTTCCCAACCTCCCTCTTGCCAAGCCCCGCATCCTGTAACCTCAGGACTCTAACCTCAAACACTACTGCCTGGAAAACATTAGGCAACTGATGATGTTGCGTGATGGTCAAGGAATGATTGCATTTCACAAAACGGGGGTTGGGGGGGGGGGACCTCCCGGATACGTAATCCACAGGGACTGCTCCCCATGTGGGCATTTGAGGACATGATGAGGACAGGATCTGGGAGTGAGAGGGGCTGAGAGAAAGGCTGTCGAGATTTAGTTTAAAAAATAACATATTTTGTTTAAATGTTTGAAAACGTAGGTCAATGGCGGGGGGGGGGCGGGGGAAGATGGTTTCTTTTGCTGAGGCTGTGTCACATCTCCTTGCACGAATTTTGCTAGCCATTGGGAGAAACTGGAGGGTTTCCAGGGGCGTGGCCTGGCCTCCCAAAGACGCATCTCACTGACATTGGCATATTTAAGCTGCCGGTTTCTTATCTGAAATAAAACTAAGAAAATTAAAACGCTTTAGTAAGCTAGGCCATCAGAAATACCAAAGAATAAAGGTTATTCCCAAGCACGTATTTAAAGGAGATCAGCATCAAACTAGAGTTTGGACAGTCAGACCAACTGTGAGAGACTTTGAAAAAGTGGAAGGTTGGCTGAGCGAACCGGCCGGTGCGCCCCTCTGGGCTGTCCCCTCCTTTCACTGTCCTTGGGCTCCCTTAAGGCTCCTTAAGTGACAGACGGTGTCTGTAATGCAGTTGATTTCACCCATAAAACTCAAATGAATCGTGTCCAGTGGAAATGCAGTTAGTCTTTGCTCTGGAAATGTTAACCCATTTTGCATTTATTTGTAAATTCATGTCAGGGTCTCTGATTTCCCCCGCACGCGCGCGTGTGTGCATGTGTGTGTGTGTGTGTGTGTGTGTGTGTGTGTTGAATTCTTGTTTGAACTGATGGTGGCATTTTAGTGGTTCCCTCCTTAGTTAATAAGTTAAATCTTTACACATGTTCATTTTAAAATTCTATGAGAATCATTATTTTATCCTTAAAAAAACAACTCTCTTGTAACCAGATTCCTACTCAGTAATCTGAGACGGTCTTAACAAAGGCACCGTTTCTCTTAAAGCTGGTGTTGGATTGTTCAAACTTATCCGGAACATCCGTCCTTGAAGTTCAAAGTCCTTCCAAAGGAGACGTTCCTCGCCAGATCTGTCAGTGGCCAAAGACCCTTTGTTTCTTCATCTGCAGGCGAGGGGTGAGAGTGTCACAGCACTTTTTTTTTTATGTGTTTGCTTATTTTATGTTTGTCTGTATTTTTGTTTTTGGGAGATACCCTGTATTGGATGAGAAAGCCACCATCTGTTTTTAGTTTACTTCTAGTTTTTATGAGGAATAATATTGAATTTTATTGCCTTTGCAGCATTTGTCGAAGTGGTAATATGGTGTTTCTACACGACTTTTTTAATATAGTGAGTTGCACTAACAGATTTTTTGGGTGTCAAGGCAAACCTCATTCCCGGTCACAACTGATTTTTTAATATTCAGTGCGCTAATGGTTTATTTAGGATTTTTCACATATGTTTATAAGGAGATACTAATCTGTTGTGGGTTTGTTTTTTTTTTTTTGCATCTGTGAAGCTATAATATCTATGTTATACTATGTTATACTATGTTATAGTACTATGTTATACCCCACAGAATGAGTTGAGGACTTTCCATTTTTTCTAGGCTTAGAATACGTTTGTATATAAAATTTTACCAATTAGTGGTTTATTCAGATCTTCTTCTTAAGTCAATTTTGGCAAATTATAACTGCTAGAAAATTATCTAAGAGTCACAGTTATTGGCATCGTGTTCCCTAGTGATGTTAAAATTGACTATACAGGGGTACCTGGGTGGCTCTGTCCATTGAATGTCTGACTTTGGCTCAGGTCATGATCTCACGGTTTGTGGGTTCAAGCCCTGAGGTGGGCTCTGTGCTGACAGTTCAGAGCCTAGAGCCTGCTTCCGATTCTGTGTCTCCAACCCTCTCTGCCCCTCCCCCTTCACACTCTGTCTCTCTCTCTCAAAAATAAACATTAATTTTTTTTTTTCAACGTTTTTTTTTTTATTTTTTTATTTTTGGGACAGAGAGAGAGAGAGCATGAACGGGGGAGGGGCAGAGAGAGAGGGAGACACAGAATCGGAAACAGGCTCCAGGCTCTGAGCCATCAGCCCAGAGCCCGACGCGGGGCTCGAACTCACGGACCGCGAGATCGTGACCTGGCTGAAGTCGGACGCTCAACCGACTGCGCCACCCAGGCGCCCCAATAAACATTAATTATTTTTTTAATATTGATTATATTCCATGCTTGTATATTCTTTTTCATTGTTAATAGTGTTTCTTTATGTCCTCTCTATTTTCTTTTCTAGGATAATCTCACTCGGAGTTTGTCTCTCTTTTTTTTATATAAATTTTTATTCATTTTTGAGAGACAAAGAGACAGAGCGTGGTCAGGGGAGGGACAGAGAGAGAGGGAGACACAGAATCTGAAGCAGGTTCCAGGCTCTGACCTGTCAGCACAGAGCCTGACGCGGGGTTTGAACCCAGAGCCATGAGGTCATGCCCCGAGCCTAAGTCGGATGCTCAACCAACCCCCCAGGGGCCACAGAGCTTGTCTCTTTTTTAACCTTTTCAGAAAAACAGCTTTCCGTTCGTTTGTCTTCTTTATTTGTATTTGTCTCCTTTCATTAATCTGATGTTGTCTCTTGTCTCTTGTTCATGGTATAGAATATAAGAGGACAGCTCTGTGCTCCGTAAAATGTTTTCTACTGAAAGAACTTCATCTTGCAAACATGAAACAAGCTCAAGGTCAACAAGTATTTCCAACAAGGATTCGTTCTATTTTGGTTGATATTCAAGTACAGTTTGATGGAGATTATACATTCAGCCAGTGATGGTTTCACCAGAGCATGGATTACATTGGAAATGTCACTGGTAACAAGATAAACAGTAAATGCGAGTAGGTACTAGGTGAAACCATGAACATATATTCATTCTGACAATGTAAACACTCATTTTCCAAATTCATTTATTCAACATTCATACCAGAAGTCTTTATGGAGTACTATCAGGACAATGGTGGCTCACTGGTAAATAATACCAACGTAGGGCCCCCCGGGTGGCTCAGTCGGTTAAGTGTCCGACTTCGGCTCAGGCCATGATCTCACGGTTGGTGAGTTCGAGCCCCGTGTCGGGCTCTGTGCTGACAGCTCAGAGCCTAGAGCCTGCTTCGGATTCTGTGTCTCCCTCTCTCTTTCCCTCCCCCACTCGTGCTCTGTCTCTCAAATATGAAATTTAAAATAATAATAATAATAATACCAAGGAGTCCCTGCCCTCCTCAAGACTACATTGTGGTAAAAGAAAGAGATAATAAAAAAAAAGAAGAAGAAAGAAAGAAACTAAAAAATGTGTCATGCAATTTCAGAATCAAAGGACAGGGGATAAGTTGGTTTACATTCTCTCCTGATGTTGATGGATATCTAGTAATGAATTTACTTTTATAAGTTGTGTGGACTTTGTAAGCCACATCTAGGCAGAATCAATGAATATAGTGATGGGGAAGACAGTTGAAATTATTATAAAGTTTTATGAATTTTTGTAGACTAGGTTAACTGTATAAAACCGATAGACTTCACTTGATCGTAGGACAAGAAAACAAAATGTTAGGGAAAAATCTGTTCTATGATGGCCAACAGGACTGATAAGGGAATTTCAGTCCCTGCCTGAAGACTTCCCTTCCAGATTCTTGTTCCCACCCTGCTCGCTTCAGGTGCCAAATTAGTACCGTTGGGAAAATAAGTGAAGTTCTGCACCATAAGATGGCCGACAGGACTAACACAAGCTCTAGTTGGTTCCCAGCAGAGAGACTCCTCTTCTGGGTTCTCCCTGCCCTGTTTGCCACGTGTGCGAAAGCCGCCACGAATGCGGAAGATGATGCTATACCTTACCCTTCCCACCTGCATTCGGGCTCAGATCTCTGGAGAATGCTCTCCTCTGAGCCCACCGGTGTAAAATAAACCTCCTTCCTTCCAAGATCTCCGAGTGCCGCTTGGTTCTTCTGCCGGGTGATCCAGACCAGTTTCCGTAACAAAAAGAGCAGACCACTTTATCTACTTTGTGAAAGAAGTTGAGAGTTTCAGCTAAACACTGAAGATCTTAAAAGATCGAATTCACCAAGAGCACTATAAGTCGAGTACTGCCTAATCCCTCTGCTTGTATCTTTGTTCAGAGACCTCCGCAGAAAAGCATTATTTTTAGGCTGCAGTGGATTCTGCTATAGTTAGGCCCCAGCCCATGTTTACTAGGTACGGCCTGGGTTTATCCACCTAATCCCTCTCCTCCTTACCCCCTTTCTTCTGTGCTCTCTACTGATTCCGTCCCAAAGACATTTTCCGAAGGCAGCGGTGGGGTTGATGTATGTACAAATTAAATAATCAATACACAAAGCCCTTCCACTTAAACTTTCTCCCTTCGAAGGCGAACACACTGATATGTTTGTGGTTTCAAAATACAATGTGCCTAAATTCTCCACTTTTCCTTGAGGGATAGTAAGCCAGATCTCAACTGACAAAACAAAGTTGGAAACATAAGGTATTACTGGTTAATTTAGTTAAACAAATGAAACCAGACCTTCTAAAATTATGTGGTAATTTAAGGAAAGTTTCCTCCCATTGTGACTGGATTGTGTGGGCGATTGTCCCAATTATCTCACAAACTGTGGCTGCAAATGTCCAATCCTTTTGAGCTACGGTCACGTCTTTGTGATCTCAGCTCGAATTTAGTAGCAGGAAAACCAAAATGACATCGATGTTGGAAGTGAAGAAAGAGAAACACAGTTTCAGGAACCGTGTATTTTTATTTGAGTTGAACATTTTAACAACTGTATTGAACGCAAAGAATTACAGGAATTCCTCCTCTAAAGCACTTAAGGAGATAAAATGCAAAGAAGAAAAGGACTAAACATGAAGAGAGAGGTCTGACCTTACCAATAAAACATTGTCTCCTCCTCCATAAGTAATTTGACCTCTGGATCTCTCAGTTTAGGTCATCTGCCTCTCAAAAGAATAAGTGGGTGGATAATGGATGGATGGAAGCAAGGATGGATAGATGGAAAGATGATGATGATGAATGGATGGATAGATGGACGGATGATGGATGAATGGATGGATAGATGGACGGATGATGGATGAATGGATGGATAGATGGATAGATGATGGATGAATGGATAGATGTGTATAGATGGATGATGAATGATGGACAGATGGATGATGGACTAAAAATAGATAAATGGATGAGTTACTCACTTAGAATGACTGATTTTGGATCGTTGGAGAGTGAATGAATGATTTTTGTCAGTTTCTCCATTCTGTACACCCCTGAAGTTGTGAATGTATTTGCTGAGTATCAGCCTGAACCATGATTGTGAACTCTACATACCAAAAAAAAAAAAAAAAAAAGACAAATATTCTCTACCTTATGGGAACCTATATCCAAGTAGACGGAAGTTACACCACATACACAAAACCATAAAAATGCAAGTCAAGTGAAAAATTATGGGACATAGACTTGGGGCCCTGAAGGCATTCAAAGATTGGTGAAGTCTATTCCCTCATTCAACATTCTTGCCACTTTGCTCCTGATCCAGAAGGAGAAGTAGAAGAAAGAGCAGATCAAAAATGGAATACGTGGGCCAGACCCTCATAACAGAAGGAAAGTCAAGATGGGAATGGAACTGATAGGGAAGCTCAGGCCTTTGAGTCTTCTGGGTGTCATCCAGCTAAATGGTGTCACTCCATTGTCAACTGTCCTAACAAACATTCGAGCTTGATGCCTGTGATGGTTAGTCTTATGAGTCAACTGGACAAAGCTAGAGTACATAGTTATTTAATCAACTACTATTCTAAGTGTGGCTATGAAGGTATTTTTTAGATGTTCCTACATTCACAATTGCTTGACTTTAATTAAAGTAAAGGAAATTATCCTCCATAATATGGATGGACCTCACCCCGTTGAGGGCCTTAGGAGCAAACACTGAGGCTTCTTGAAGGAGGAGAATTTCTACCGTAAGACTGCGGTGTTAACTCCTGCTTGAGTTTCCAGTCTGCCAAGCTGGCCTACAGACTTTGGACTTGGCTAGCCCCCACACTGCACGAACCAATTCCTTAAAATAAATGTTTAAAACAAATTTTGTTTAATTTTTAAAATGTTTTCGTTTATTTTTGAGAGAGACAGACAGACAGAGCACGAACGAGGGAGGTGCAGAGACAGAGAGGGAGATACAGAATCCAAAGCAGGCTCCAGGCTCTGAGCCATCCGCACAGAGCCCGATGTGGGGCTCAACGCTCATGAACCACAAGATCGTGACCTGAGCCGAAGTCAGACACTTAACCGGCCGAGCCACCCAGGCACCTCTTAAAAAAATTTTTTTAAGTAAAATTTCAAAAATCTATATCTATTTATCCAGCCATCTGGCTAGCGATCTCTCACTGGTTCTGTTTCCCCCGAGCACCCTGACAGATACAGTGCCTTATTTCAACATAAACAAGGTCCGCACATTTGTGGGATCCAAGTGCCAACCAAGGTGGCTTGGTGTGTGTGACAATGTTCATGGACATATGAAGACAATATGGGAAGTTTGGAGGTGATGTGACAGGGTTCTGAAATGAAGCAAAGCGGGCAAAATGATTGGAAGTGAGCTTATGTGCGTGGCCCTTCAGGAACGCTTTCCACCCAAGCTGCCGTGAGTTCTCGGTGTTGATGAAGTTTACAGGAGATGAAGAAACACATTCCTCTCCAGTTCTTTCCACGATGTAATTAAAGCTTTCTAAGATCAGGGACTCAAACACTTGAAAGATTTTTTTTTTTTTTTTTTTTTTTTAGGGAAGGCAAAAAATGTAAAGCATCTCAATTTTTAATTACAGAGAAGGACCTCATTACGTAAGTGAATACGCCCTGGTGTGGGTAATTATCCATTCAAAAGAGCAAAAATGGTAATTTCTAGTTGGGAAATAAGTACTGGTTCACCCCCTTCTTTAATCCATCAAATTTTAATTTTCTTCTTATTTCTATAATTGAGGCCCGGCTGCCAGCTTTGGAGATACAGAGCCGCATCCTTCTGTTTTGAAAGGAGGGGGCTTTCTGCTCAACTGTCACAGAAGCAATTAAAGCCTCTGAACTGGGCTCTCTCAGATGGATTTTTCTCCTTTCCACTTACTCATCCTGCCAGAAATGAGGGGGTTCATTAACCTCACACTGTTAGGAGACGGAGCTCATCACCGAGAAGTCTGGGCCGTGTTCCTTCCGTGTGCTGCGAATGAAAGGTTGCTTTTCCTAAGCAGGGTGCTGGTCCAGGAGCCCCCAAAACAGGTGCCATCCGATTTTGTCCTTCTTTAGTCTTCCCCGTGGCTCGGTTTCCCCACCCAGAAAGTGAGAGGCTTAATGAAGCAACAGACAGCCTCTAAATAATAATGTCCAATAGCGTAGCAATGAAACATTGCCAAATAATGAGCATAGCGTTGGATTTATCTTACTTACTACCGTGCGGTGTTGGAGACTCTGGGGCTCCTTCCTAGCAGAGCGTAGGGCCAGAGGGGAAACAGCTCGCATCCCCCCAGCTTATTATGCTCAAGTACAGTACAATTCTCCTGAAAAACCATTTTCAGTCGCCAGCCACTAGGGTTCCCAGCTGCCATAACATTGGATAGCTGTGTTTTTCGTATTGGCATTATCTTTTCAGCTATTGAGATAATTAATGATACTCTTATTTGAGCCCCATCAAGCTTTGGAAATGTGTCAAACGAAAACAGCTTTTTTATTTTTTTCCCCCTTTCTTCCTCATTTTTCCTTTTCCGAAGCTTCCAGGTGGTAGTATCCTTCAGAGTAAAATCGGGCCTGCCTCTGGTCTGAGCGTCCTCAGTCAAGGATTAATCAGAGTCGCTACAAAATACCAGGGAAGCCGACTGAGAGGGAGCTAACAAGAGGAAGGACATTGAAGCATGATCTCCCAGGGAGTGTGGCAGGGACAAACCACACTTCCCTGGACGCAATGCCCCTGTTGGGCACGAGCAGGAAGGTGAAATTCTTCTGAGATGAACACTCTGGTCATGACACTTTGGCCATCTCGGACTCCGTGAGGCTCAATGGTGAGCTGTGGGTTATCGTAAAGGAGGAATCGAACTGCTTTTTCTAGCAGTTCAGGGTTTCTCAGTCTCAGCACCTGTGACATTTGGGGCCAGATGACTTTTGGGAGTGGGGGACCGGCCTGCCTGCGTGTGGCAAGGGGTTGAGCAGCGCTCCTGGCCTTCACCCCTAGAGGTCAGGAGGACCCTCCCTAGCTGTGACAATCGAAAATGTCCCCACACACTGCCAAATGTCCCCTGGAAGGTTGGGGTGGGACAAAATCAGCATGGGGCTAAAACCACTGGGCTCAGGTTGAACACAGGTGAGAGACATTACCGTGAATTCTAGATACAAGACGTAATTAAAGCTAGAGACACATTTTCACATCTCCAAATACTCCTTTGTCGCTCCCTTTGATGGTACCTGCAAATAATCACAACCATCCGGGTCACAGCAGTTCTGAAATAGTGATACTGACAGCATTTGCCTCGGACACAAAGACACAGAGTTTGAAGTCTTGTGCTCAAAGTGCACGTGATGAGTGTGTCTATTTACTTCTTAGGAGAAGAAGAAGGAATTCGTCTCAGGAAAATGAGCATAAAATAAAAACTGGTCCACCATCAAAATACGTGAAGTATCTCACGCTGCTTGTTTTTTTATGTAATTACACCTGGAGTTATGCATGAGGTCACTTCATTGATCCCTCTTTATTTTAGTTTATTTAAAAAAAAAATTTATGTGTTTATTTTATTTTTGAGAGAGAGACAGAACGTGAGTGGGGGAAGGGCAGAGAGAGAGGGAGACACAGAATCCGAAGCGGGCTCCAGGCTCCGAGCTGTCGGCACAGAGCCCGACGTGGGGCTCGAACCCACGAACTGTGAGATCGTGACCTGAGCCGAAGTCTGACGCTCCACCGACGGAGCCATCCAGGAGCCCCTGATCCCTCTTTAAGAACAAAATCATCTCCCTGGCTGTAATATATGTAATATATGTGGACACTACTGGGGGTTGCTCCCCACAGCCGAAATGGAGAACTGTCTTCTGTCCCTGTCTGCACGCTTCTCTCTGGAGAGCACGGTGGGTTGTGGGATGTCAGTGCGGTTCAGTAAAGGGTAACGCTACCCCAGCGAGGGAATGTTCTCATTGCCTAAACCATCACATTCCCTCAGCCTCTGGATATACATAATCGTGCTTTTAAAAATTAAACTGAAAATTTTTTCTGCTGGTTTAAAAAATTCAGTTGCCCGTACCTCTAACCTGCAGAGCTTGGGGTTTTTGTGAACCTGCATGGGGGGAAAGGCTTTAACAAGAGCATACTGGATGGGAGGGATGTCTAATAAGACTGGAGAAAACCCGAAGTTGCCAGGTCAAACTCCTCCCGTCCAAGGGAAGGGAACTAGGCGGGGATGTGTAAGGAAGGTCCTGGAGTTAACAAATCCAGGGCAGATGATTGTATTGAGCACCAAGACACCTGAGTTTACGGAGCGTCTCTGGGCAAGGCACTGTTCTGGGACCTGCTAGACATACAAAGGAGGATAAATTATGAACCGTGCCCAGGGAGCTAACAACAATCCTAGAAACAACAACGACAACAACAACAACAACCAAGAAACGATGCAAGGGAAACCGAGGCAACAATTGAAGAGATAATTCAGGAAGCCCTCAGTGATGCCAAATAGAATTATATGTATGGCATTAGTTTGGTTCAAGACAGGTACTTCAGGGGCGCCTGGGTGGCTCAGTCGGTTAAGCGTCCGACTTCGGCTCGGGTCACGATCTCGCTGTTCGTGAGTTCGAGCCCCGTGTCGGGCTCTGTGCTGACAGCTCAGAGCCTGGAGCCTGCTTCACATTCTGTGTCTCCCTCTCTCTCTGCCCCTTCCCTGCTCATGCTGTGTCTCTCTCTGCTTCAAAAATAAATAAACATTAAAAAAAAATTAAAAAAAAAAGACAGGTACTTCAGATCGGTTTCGGCTGAGGTGCTTGGGGAAAAATGATAACAGCTAAAACTGACTTTAAACTGGACCTCAGGGGCGCCTGGGTGGCGCAGTCGGTTAAGCGTCCGACTTCAGCCGGGTCACGATCTCGCGGTCCGTGAGTTCGAGCCCCGCGTCAGGCTCTGGGCTGATGGCTCGGAGCCTGGAGCCTGTTTCCGATTCTGTGTCTCCCTCTCTCTCTGCCCCTCGCCCGTTCATGCTCTGTCTCTCTCTGTCCCAAAAATAAATAAACGTTGAAAAAAAAATTTAAAAAAATAAATAAATAAATAAACTGGACCTCATAGGATGAGCAGTGAACGGGTGCAGAGGGGAAAAGAGAGAAATCCCGAGAAGCCAACAGCAAGGTAGGGCTGGGACAAATAAATGAGCCGCCGTGCTGCCGTGGAGGTGCAGGCGTGTGCTAGAGAGCAGAAGGTTTGGGGTTCAGATCCCGTTGCTGGACTTGCCCAGCTCAGCAACTTCCCCCCTGCCCCGCCCCCAGAGCCTCAGCTTCCTCCCAGGGAGTGCAGGGAGTGACCCCAGCAGAGAGGACTCAGTGAGACTGTGAGTATGCCAGCCAGACGGCAGCAGCAGCCTCTTTGCGCTTTGAGTCCCTGACTCCATGTCTGGGGGAGGTTCTGGGAGCGCCCCAAGATTTCTCAAGTATCCAGTGGCTTAAATGACCAGCCTCGCTTTCCCGCCTCAGAATCCCTCTCCAGATTCTTGTGCCCCTCCCATGACCGAGTTCGCTGCTCAGCACTGACCCGTCGCTGAAAGCCAGGCACGACAGTTAATGCACATGACTCCAACCTGTACCTTCACTGTCACATGGCCTTCTCCTTGTGCGTCCCCGTGTCCAAATTTCCCCATTCTTATAAACATGCCAGTCATTGGATTAGGACCCACCTTAAGCCAGCGTGACCTCATTTTAACCTCATTGCATCTACAAAGACCCTGTTTCCCGATAAGGTTCCATTCACAAGTATGCCAGGCTTAGGACCTGAACATATCTTTCTGGTGGACACAATGAACCTACCACCCTGGCTGTGACCAGATCGAAGTCTGGAGCAAAGGCTCCAGGGAGAAAGGAAAGACGTGAGCAGATAAAAAGATGTCTTAAGGACAGAATCAGTTGGTCCTCTTGGTGTGGATTTGAACAACGGGAAAGAGAAAAATGATGCAGATTTTGAGCCCTGTGCGTTTATACGTGAGCAAGCACTGGCCTCTTACTTGGCAATTCCTCAATAACAGTGACAGCTTGTGGTAGTAAGTTCCGCGAGGAGAGGTACCCTATCGTCCTGTATCCATCCTCCGTACGAGGCTTTCAATAACAGGGGGGCAGAACAGAGTAAGGAGGAGGGAGGAAAGAGAGGACCAAGCGAGGTTCCAGAGGAGGGAGAGAGAAAGGATTGAAAAAGTTCGGAACTTAGAACCATTTCTGGAGAAGGTTACATCTTCAGTGTCAGTCATGCTTAACATAGATTTGTGATTCCGATCTTGACATAGAATTCGTGATTCTCGTGGATATATTATGCGAGCTCGCACAGGTGTCTCCCATTCATTTGGCTTTTAGGCTAGAAATCAATCAAATAAACAGTGGCTTTTCTCCGAAGTGGAAACAGAAAAGTAACAAGGAGTTTGGGAGTCTTTGGTCTCCAACACAAGCCCTCTCCTCCCCGGAGAAGGAAAGGTAAGATCTTCCCTCACAAAGGATGTCTGCGGCGTTCTTCCCTGGGACTTGCCCCGACCCACGTTTATCCAGCGTGACAGACTGGGTGACGTGAACTTGAGCTACGGGCGCTCTGGAGCCCCTGCAGCGCCCGCAGGTCGAATGGATGGTGGGAAGTTGTCTCTTCCTTATCCTGAACCCCCCACCCCCAAACCTGAGAAACATACGTAATAAAGTCACTGTGAGTCCTTTATTTGTTACTGCCTCGGATGCACTTGAACTGCGAATATACTTAGAGAATTCAGATTGCCACTGTGACTAATTACACTCAGACTCATAAAACAGCCAAGCCACACCCAAAGCCAAAGGGGAGGAAGGTGGAGTCGGGTTCCACAAAAGTGGATTTACTCTCCGCCTTGGTGCCTGCTGTCCACCAGCCCCATCTTACTACTGTGACGGTTTTGGGGGGCCTTAGCCAAGCCTGCAGTGGGAGAGCGAGTGGACCGCGCTGCTAGTTTCCAAAGCATTCCGGAACAGAATTCAGCTTTTCAACTGACTCCTTTTGTTTAGTTTCGTTTTGGTTGTTTGGTTTTTTGGTTTCTGGTTTCTGTGTTTGGTTTTGTTTTTTATTTTGTTTTGCTTGTTGTTTTTGGTTTTGGTTTTTATTTTGTTGTTTTGTTTTGTTTTGTTTTTTGTTTTTGTCGTGTTGTTTTGTTTTGGTTTTTGTCTGCAAAAATGCAAACGAACCCAGGGAGACAGCGGCTGTCTGCAGCTCTCCCAGCTTAGAGGGTGCCAGCGTGCAGCCCGGCCAGCCCGCCCGCTGGGGAGAGACAGAAGCTGGCCGGAAGCGGATTGGGAATCTTCAACCCCTCTTCGTGGAGGTCTAGAATCACCGCGGGTCCTAGCATGGGAACTGCAGCTTTTCAGGAATGACCAGAAAATTGCGGAGGCTCAGGGCAGCTGATGAATGGTCAGCAAGTGAGAATTTGCAATGCTTTTGTGCAAAATGCAGTGGATAATTGTGGGGAGTCAAATACAAATGAACACTTCCTTCAAGAAGCTCAAGGTCTGGTAGGAAAAGAAAATACATACACACACCTCAAGCGGTAAGGACTGTGGAAGTCTGTCTCCTGCCTTTTCAGAGCCATGAACTCATTGGTTGCGACCTAAAGACCTAACGGTGAGGTCAGGAGGGAGCCTTCTTTCTCATTCATGTAAACAGATGTTATCTCTAAAGAAAACACTACAGCAATGAGGTTCCAAGTGGTTTTGTTATCGTGTAAAGGGTTCGTTCACTGCTGGGCCCATTCACCTAGACCAGACCTGGAACCTGGTGGCCCTCAATATAGACGGGTTGAGATGAGTTAAATTGTTCTTTGAAATGTCCAGTGAAAAAGGACTCTGTCATCTGGAAGCATTAGAAGCAGGTGTAAAGTCCAGTTACAACCCCCTCAGAGTTGAAGACATTTAGCGGTGTTTATTGAATGTGATATATTTTTTTAAAGTTTATTTATTTGAGATAGAGCACAAGCAGGGTCGGGGCAGAGAGAGGGAGAGAGAGAGAATCCGAAGCAGGCTCCGCACTGTCAGCTCGGAGACCGACGCAGGGCTCGAACTCACAAACTGTGAGATCGTGACCTGAGCCCAAATCAAGAGTCGGACGCCAAACCTACTGAGCTACCATGGCGCCCCTTTGAATGTGATATTTTATAAATGTCTCTGTCCCTAGAGGGCTAAGTGATGGGAACACTTTTTCTGATTTGGTGAAGACTGCCATGATGGGTTTGTAATCACGTATAAGAATGTTCCATATTTAGGGGCGCTTGGGTGGCGTCGTTGGTTAAGCGTCCGACTTCGGCTCGGGTCATGATCTCGCGGTCTGGGAGTTCGAGCCCCGAGTCGGGCTCTGTGCTGACAGCTGGGAGCCCGGAGCCTGTTTGGGATTCTGTGTCTCCCTCTCTGTCTGCCCCTCCCGTCTCACACTCTGTCTCTCTCTGTCTCAAAAGTAAATAAACATTAAAAAAATTTAAAAAGAGGAATGTTCTATATCCAAAAAGTAAAACAAATTAAAAAACAGAAAATAGCAAGTGTCGGCAAGAATGTGGAGAAATCGGGTCCTTGGTGCCCTCCTGGAGGGAATGCAAAACAGCACAGCAGCTGTGGAAACCAGCATGGCCACTCCTCCGACATTAAACATACAATGCCCATGTGACCCAGGATTCTACTTCTGGATCTATACTCGGAAGGATTGAAAGCAGAGTCTCAAAAGTGAATTGGAAGATAAAAGCAAACTGAATGTCAATCTTTGCAATTATAAAAAAATCTCGATTTTGAAATAAAAGAAGAGCAGATAAAAGTAGCCAGTCTTGGGAGGCTCTGAGACAGAAACCTCAAATCTTCCGTTAAATGAGACAAACCTCATGGCCAGATTTCACTTCTTCTCATTGCCAAGGAGTATTCCATTGTATTATGCTAAGTGAAATAAGTCAGGCAGAGAAAGAGAGATACCGTATGTTTTCACTCACAGGTGGATCCTGAGAAACTTAACAGAAGACCATGGGGGAGGGGAAGGAAAAAAAAAAAGAGAGGGAGGGAGGCAAACCACAAGAGACTCTTAAATACTGAGGCAAACTGAGGGTTGATGGGGGGTGGGGGAGAGGGGAAAGTGGGGGATGGGCATTGAGGAGGGCACCTGTCAGGATGAGCACTGGGTGTTGTATGGAAACCAATCTGACAGTAAATTATATTTAATATAAAAAAATAACTACGATTTATCAGAGAGGAAAAAGGAAGCCAGAGTTAATGGGAGACGTTAACAGTTCACCGGTAGTTAAATAAACTGCTGAATCACAACCCGTTGCTCTAACCAGTTCTTCCAGTTCTCAGGAAACAACTTGGGGTCTTAGAGGCTTTCACAAGTGTGTGTGTGTGTGTGTGTGTGTGTGCGCGCGCGCGCGCGCGCGCGCGCGCGCGCTCTTGGGACAGGACAGGGGGAACATAGGTGAGTGCTTGTATTTAATATTTCCCAACTCTCACGGACTGCCCTCTTTTTTTTTTTAATTTTTTTTTCAACGTTTATTTATTTTTGGGACAGAGAGAGACAGAGCATGAACGGGGGAGGGGCAGAGAGAGAGGGAGACACAGAATCGGAAACAGTGCCCTCTTTAAAAAGCTGAAACTCGTTCTGATTTTTCCCTCTTTGAGCTGCAAGGTCAATACGCCCTGTTAAGGGCGATTTAATGGCGTGGAAGAGATTCACAATCTTGATCAACGAGGAATAGAAGGGGCCCTCAGGTCAGTGCGTGTGGCCCAGACCAAAGCTGAAAAATGCTCCATTAGTGTGCGGGCCGGAGACAGACGACCCTCTCTGACCAGGAAACTGAGCTGAGCTAATGAGGACACTAGTCACCAAGATGTGAGAAGCCAGCTATGGATGTGGAAACGACATCCAGGAGCAGCCACCGTGGGACAGCCACGACTCCCCTAGAATGAGGAGACAGCAGGTAGAGAGGACACCAAAACCCACAGAGTCTTGTGACCAGGATAGCAGAGGACTGGGGGACAGTGGCCATTAGCACAGGAATACAGCCATTGCCAACCCATGGCCCGGAGGAACATAAAAAACCCCCAACCACTTTGTCCCCAGCTTCCTCTGCTGCCTTCATGGGCCAAATCCCGCGAGAAGCCATGGACAAAGGGACCCGGTGAGGGGGGGGTGGGTTGTTGTTCATAGAGATCACTCTCCTGGGGGGGCTCCAAACATGGCGACGAGGGTAGAAATAGAGGGGGCGGGGGAGGGGCGGTGGCACAGAACATCCAACACATTGTTACTTTGTGTTTTCATCTGATACTCCTAAACCTAGTTCGTAACATACTACGTTTTAAAGTACCTTTTACCAAAAGTTTACATTATGATTATTTAACTTCCATTTGTATCAGTAAAGCCCAGGGAAGCCCCAGGTATCTGATTAAACACTATTCTGGGTATGTCTGTGAGGTTGTTTCCGGAAGAGTCATGACATAGTTGCCCATCATGCATCACAAAGGACAAAGAAGATAAATTCCTGAAGAAGAAGACCTCTGCAAAGATCATGCCTTGGCGTCTGTGCTTACCCAAAATATTTCGCAGCTATTTTGCTAGTGCTCCTATATATATATTTTTTAATTTAACGATCATCTTGCCGTTCATTCATCATCCGCAGTCTTGAGTTGTTCAGAATTCCCCACTGGTGGCCAAACTCCCGTCTGGCAGGTGTCTGAGCCAGTCTGTGTCTTCCATGATAAGCTTCCAAAGAAACGTTACAGGGGAAGAAAGAGTTACTCCTGACCAATGACTGTACAGGAAGCGGCCTTCTAAGGGGGTCATGTGCTGTCTGGGACAGGTGGGAGAGCCCGTATGGTCGCCAGCCTGAATGGATGAAGCCCCTTCTCCCCGTGAAAGGGACCGACACAAGCTTCTTCGTTTTTGTGCGGTGCGTGGAACTAAGGAAACAGAAGCCCCCGTCCACCAAATTATCTTCACAAGTGTTCCATTCTTATTCTCCAGATCCGTGGCCATGCTGACCACGGTCCCTCCCGAGTACCAAGAGGCAAGATCCTCCCCCAGGCGGTCTGGGCCCCAGGGGACATCCCTGGCAGAAAGAAGGGCATTTCTTCTCCACATACGACACCGAGCAGACCGACTGAGATGCATCAGTGACACACAGGAGTCTCTGGGACCCCAGCCAGCGTTCTTCCAGGAGACGTGAGCTCTTTTGGCCTTTGGAGAAGGGCCACTGCTTGCATCACGTGTTTCCTTTATGGCCCCATCGTGTGGTACTTACGCCCTTCTTCTATGTGTTTAAAATCGCGGATATTCCAACATGCGGACGACACAAAAGCTGAACGTGTTAGGAATCCGAACACGACTGTAGACACACCCCCCGTGACGTGTGGCCCAGGTGCCGGCCATCAGGACTGACGGGCTCATCACTCCAGCTCCCTGAGCTCTGCTGCCCATGGCCCTGGCTGTCAGCACCCCACGGACAGGCCTCAGCGGAAGAGCGGCCTCACCCTGGGGACGTCGTCCTTCCAGGGGCCCTGCCTCCTATGCTCCACTGATGTGGGATGGGTAAAAGCCAGCTGTGCTCGGCACAGCTCTGACAGGCCAGCCCGTGTTCTGATCTCCCACGACCATTGGCCCCGGTTACCCTTCTCCTTCCCAAACCCTGGTGCCCCGCACCCCCCTTTCCCAGCTGTGGATCCCATGAGTAATCTCTGAAGAGTCCAGAGTGCTAATCTCTATCTTGGGGTCCACTTCCCAGGGGACTCAACCTGCAACAATTACCAACTGACTTTCTTTTTTTCACTGTCCTTTTTTAAAAATTGAAATACACGTTTTCAAATGTGTAACGCCTGTATGACGATTGGTTTTCTGTGTGTACTTGGATAGACTAGTTGTTCAATTAAACACAAATCCAGGCGTTACTGTAAGGGTATTTTGTAGACGTGATTAATATCTGCAATCGGGGGTGCCTGGGTGACTCCTTTGGTCAAGCCTCAGACTCTTGATTTCAGCTCAGGTCACGATCTCTGGACTGGTGAGTTCGAGCCCAGCGTCAGTTTCTGCGCTGACAGCGTGGACCCTGCTTGGGATTCTCTCTTTTCCTCTTTCTCTCTCTCTCTCTGCCCCTACCCTGCTTTCATGCGCTCTAAGAATAAATAAATAAACTTAAAAATATTTTTAAAAATACCCACAATCAGTTGACTTTAAGTAAAGATTACCCTCATGAATGTGGGTGGGCCTCACCCAATCAGTTGAAGGCCTTAGCCCAGAAACTGAGGTTCCCCCAGAGGAGAAAAAATTGTGCCTCAAAACTGCAACATCAGCTTCTTCCTGAGGTTCAGCCCGCCAACCTCCCCTGCAGACTTTGGACTTGCCAGCCCCACAGTCATGTGAGCCAAAACCTTAAAATAAATCTCTTAATATATATATCCTTTTAGTTCGGTTTCTCTGGAGAACCCAGACTTACATAGTCTCCCATCACGACTGGATTTTTTTTCTCTTTGTAGACTTGTCCTTTTCTCCTTTTTTTTTTTTTTTTTTTTTTTACATATTTGAAGGTTATCTTATTAGGAACAAACAAAAAAAAATTAAAAAGAAATTAAAAAAAAAAGAAACTTCTATTGCTCTGAAATGAACTACTGTTGGCCCTGACTTGGTAACTTTTGTTTTGCATAATGTATTTCTCATCCTTTACTCATTGATATATTTACATATAAGGTGTGTCGCTTATAAACAGCATGTTAAACTTTGTTTTATTTTATTTTCTGGTCTGAAGAACTTTATGTTTCAATTGAAATACTTAGTCCATTTAAATATACTGTAATTTAAGCTTAAACCTACCATCTCGCTATTTCTTTTCTATTTGCCCTGCCTAGTCTATATTTTCTGCCCTTTCTAAAGATTTTTTGGATTTATTTAATATTTTATAATTATTTTTTTTCCTCTATAAGCTTCTTAATTATACTTAAAACGTTGTTTGTTTGTTTGTTTGTTTGGTATTTTCCCTGGAGATAACAACAGGTATTCCTGATTATTCAAGTGCTATTGTTGGGGCTCCTGGGTGGCTCGGTGGATTGAGCGTCCGCCTTTGGCTCAGGTCATGATCTCACAGTTTGTGAGTTCGAGCCCCGGGTCGGGCTCTGTGCTGACAGCTCAGAGCCTGGGCCTGTTTCAGATTCTGTGTCTCCCTCTCTCTGTGCCCTTCCCCACTCTAATGAATTAGGGCATGTGAAATGCTTAAGGCAATGTTTGGCACCTCGTACGTGCTCTACAAAGGTTCAGGCTGGCCATCACCCTCCTGCCTCCGCTCTGCAGCTCAGGGACACGCCGCCCTCGCCAGCACCTTGAGGGAGGTGGCATTCAGCAATCCTTGAGAAAGCTGTGCTCAGGCACCAAGGGTGACTACTTTGTATTACTGTTATACTCATAAAGCCCTTTTCCATTCTGAGATACACAAATATTCTGGCACATATCCTTCCAGGATTTTTATCAAGGCTGATTTTCAACATTTAAATCTTTAATCCATCTGGTATTTATTTGGGAGTAATGCATCAGAATACATGTTTAAATTTATCGTATTAATGTACTTACTCTGCTTCTGGAGTTTGTATTTCATTCCTTGTTCTAGTATTCTCTTCTATGCCATCACCACCTGGTTTAATTTATTAAACTATGTTTTTGCATCTAGTAGGACAAATATCACCAGTTAATCTTTTTCTATTTTGTTCCTATTTTATTTTTTTCTCAGCTTTACTCATGAATTTGTTCTTCGAGCTGAATCCTAATTTTACTTGAACATGTTTCAGAGTAAATCCCACTGGGAATTTAAATGCAGTTGCGTTAACCCTATAAATGAACTTGAAGAAACTGACATCTTTACAATGTTAACAAATAGGGTGATTTTCATTTAATATATTCTTTTTTCATGTATCTATCAGGTTTTTTAGAAAAATTCCTCATGTGTCCTTTTAGGCACTCCATGTTTTGTGATACTATTATAGAAGGGAAATTATTTCTGTTAAATATTATACTTAGATTTTTCTGAATTTTAGAAAAGCCATTGATGCTTATGAATTCATTGTGTGTCTAGCCCCTTAATTTTAAAATTTGGATGTTGGGATCTTTCTAGAGAATCATCATTGTCTAAAAGCAATAAAAAGGTAAATTTGTTCTTTCCAATGCTACATATCTTGCTGCGCTGGCTAAAATTTCTAGAACATTAGATGATGATGGTGGCAGAAAACATCCCTCTCTCATTCTCAGTTTTGGTGGGACATGTTAATATCTCGTTGCCAGGTATGGCTTTGGCTGTTAATTTCATATATGTCCTCTGTTGAGAGATAATGCTTACATTTCTGGTTTGGCTGCCTATTATTCCTCTCCCTATAATAAAAATACTACACTAGTAATATGGTAAACTATAGGAGGTAGTTCCTAGCATATATTTAATACTAAGCAATACTTTCCACAGTAGACATTAATAAACTCATCTCAATACTTAGAATGCAGGTAAATATGAAGCAATGGAGATGTTAACTCACTGTGGTCAGAGGCTAAGTGCTAGGGCTCAGCTTTGAACCTTGATCTATAATAGTCCAAGTATCACTTACATATTTTTTGCCGTGCAAAGAGCTTGTTCCTCATGAGCCCTCTCCCACGTGGACTTCCCACCCATCTCTGCTCAGCTCTGTGCCTCAGGAAGATAACTTTTTCACACTGCACTCCCTGGCCTCATTTGCTGGTTGCTTTCTATTGGGTTTGGCCAACTAGGGTCACTGACATGACCCTGAAAGAAGAAAAAGTGAGGTTATTTCTTCCTCAGCTCTCTCCCTGCCTAAATGTGAAATCTTTAGTAGTAGTTGAGTCCACGGTAATAGCCCTTTAACTGTAGCTTAGCCAGGACTACCCCCTCCCTTTCCCCATCAGCCCCTGGGGCAGTCATAGCTTACCATGGGTGCTATCTCTAGGTGCCTCACCACCCCTTGTATGTCTCCTTAGCTTTGCGAAGCTTGAGTCAAGTTGTCCCTTCACTAGTGTCTCTATTTGAAAAATTGGGTGGGAACCCTAACTTATTCAGAGCTTCTATTTTTTCTAATTAAAAAATGTGTCTTATAAAAGTCCAAGAAGATAATATAGGAGGAAAACCTAGATGACCTTGGGTTTAGCAATGACTTCTTAGATCTGGTTTTAAGTAATCTCTCCACCAAATGTGGGGCTAGAGCCCACAAGTGAGATCAAGGGCTTATGCTCTACCAACTGAGCCAGCCAAGTGCAATGACATCTTAGATTTAAAAGCATGATCAGTAAAAGAAAAAAAATAATAATTGAATTCCATTAAAATTAAAAACTTCTGTTCGGCAAATGACACTCTTAGGAGATTGAATAAGCAAGCCTCTTTTAGGGGAAAGTTTTTTTCAAAACACATAGCAGATAGAGGACTGGATTCGAAGTATACAAACAACTCTTAAAAGTCAAGAATAAGAAAGCAAACAATGAAAAAATAGGCAGAAGAGCTGAACAGATACCTTATCAAATAAGATATACAAATGGCAAATAAGCATATGGAAAGATGCTTTACACGATTAGGGAATTGCAAATTAAAACAAGGAGATACCATTTTACACCTACCAGAATGACCAAAATGGAAGCACTGACAACACCAGATGTGGGCTATGGAGTAACAGAAACTCCTATTCATTGCTGGTGTGGAAACAGAATGATAGAGTGGCTTCGAAAGTCAGTACGGTGATTTCTCACAAAATTAAACACACTCTTACTATATGACCTGGTAATCACACTCTTTGCATTTACGAAACAAGTTGACAACTTATATTCAGATCAAAATCTGCCCATGAATGTTTATTCATAACAGCAGCTTTATTTGTAAGTGCAAAAAAAAAGAAAAGAAAAGAAAAAAGAAACGAGCTACAAACCATGAAAAGAAATGGAAGAACCCTAAATACATGTTGCTAAGTAAACGATGCCAATCTGAAAAGCTACATACTGTATGATTCCTACTATAAGGAAGGAAAAATAATTTTCCCTTTACCCTTTTGAGTTCCTAGATGAGATTCCTGTAAGAAAAGACAGGTTAGCAAGAGAAGAACAAAAAGAAGTTTACTAACATTTCTATCTCATGTATAAGTGGGAGATACCCAGGAAAAAATGAGTAACTCTCCGAGGTGGCTTAGAACTCGGGATTAAATGCCATCTCAATAAGGACAAAGGAAGCGATAGATCTCTCGGGGGAGAGAACATGGCTTTAGGAAGGTCAAAGGAGCTCTCAACAGACTCAGTGGGGGTTCTGACAGTTTGGGACCGAGTGTATCTGGGTGCAGTGCTGACTTCTAGTCTTGTCTCTAGTGGTAAGAGTCCATCCTCCCTGCTGATGACACTCCCGGGGAGGGGATGGATGATGACCGAGTTCCTTTTGGAGGATCTGACTTAAGGCAGATGAGGGAGTTCAAAGAGAGCCTGTCTTGCATCTGCTGTTTTCCAGCACCTTCAGCTCAAGGTAATCAGTGTATCATAGTGTCATTTGCTGGGGTGGCATGTCCTGAGTTCCTTCAGTCGCAATTTTGAGGCAGCATATTCTGCTTCCCTTTACTATGGGATGACATTCTGGAAAATTCAAAACTGTGGAGATAGTAAAAGGATCAGGGCCTTGGGGGAAGGGAAAGATGAATAAGTGAGGCACAGGGGAGTCTTAGGGCCGTGAAATCTTCTGTAGGTTGCTGTAATGCTGGATGTGAGGCATTATGCATTTGTCCGAATCCATGGAAGGTCCATCACCAAGAATGAATCCTAATGTGAACTATGGACTTGAGTTAATAATAATGTTTTCAACACTGGCTCATCACTTCTAACAAATGTACCACCCTAATGTAAGATGTTAATAGTAGAGGAAACTGCAGGAAGAGAGAGTATTTGGAATCTCTTGGTACTTTCCATTTATTTTTTGTATACCTAAAACAGCTCTAAAAGTTGGTTAAGCGTCCGACTTTGGCTCAGGTCATGATCTTGCAGTTGGTGAGTTTGAGCCCCACATCAGGCTCTGTGCTGACAGCTCAGAGCCTGGAGTCTGCTTTAGAGTCTGTGTCTCCTTCTCCCTCTGCTCCTCTCCTGCTCGTGCTGTCTCTCTCTCTCTCTCTCTCTCTCTCTCTCTCTCTCAGAAATAAGTAAACATAGAAACAATTTTTAAAATACAGTCTATCAATTTTTTAAAAAAATGAGTGCATTTTCAGCAGAGGTAATTGAGAGGGTAGAGCTACCCTTTCCTTGGAACTGTAGATATGATGCATGAAATTGATCGATTTCCTAGTGTAGCATTGTCCTTATATTCCTGGAATAATTCTCTTTGGTCATGGTATGTTCTCATTTTTACTTAGCACTGAAATTGATTTGTTAGAATTTCATTTTGAATTTTTACACCTATATTCATAAGTGAGAGTGTCTCGTATGTTACTTTTTTAAAGTTGGGTAGTTTTGGTGCTGGTTTTCTCAAGCATTAGTATCAAGTTAACATAACTTCATAAAAATACATTGAGATTTAAATATAACTATAAACTGCACATATGTGCTATATTATATACAGTGGAAAGTATTTTATGTGAAACCACTGGACCTTGAAAAATTTTGGAGCAATTTAAAAATTCTTTTCAGTAGCATGCATAGTAATTGGGCTATTCAGGTTTTCTGCTTCTTTTTGAGCAAAGTTTTATAATTTATACTTGGCCAGAAAATTGTGCTTTTCACAAAAATATCAAATTTATTTATAGACTATGTATTTTAAGGTTACCCTTATTTTTGGAGTTTCCTCTGAATCTGTACTCACATCACTTTTTTACTCCCGCATTTATGCATCTTTATTCGAATCAAATTTACTTAATCAAAACCATAAAAATTAAAAGCGAATGCGTGCCTGTTGTTGAGTTTTTTTTTATTTATGTTTTGCAGGTTTAAACCGGTGTCTTTATTGTTCAGTGTCCTCCTCTTCCAAGTACAAGAGAGAGACACACACATCTCTCGACAAATGTAAATTTCCTTTACGAAAGAAAAACCTGTACCCTGTTTTTGGAGCTATTGTTCTCAATAGCCTGTAGCTCAAAATAATCCCTAGGCTAAAGAGGTATATCTTGGGGGGGGGCATAATTTGGTACCCCTCACTGATAATTTTTAAATGAGATATGATTCACACGTAACCTTGTATTTGTCTTGTATTGTGTGTACAATATAATGATTTGATATATTGATGTGTATATAAGTGAAATCATACAGTGTTTATTTTTCTCTATCTGACTTATTTCACTTAGCGTAATGCCCTCAAGGTCCATCCGTGTTGTTGCTAATGTCAGGATTTCCTTCTTTTTTGTGGCTGAGTAACCTTCTGTTGTGTGTCTGTATAATTGTCTTTATCCATTCTGGACACAAGTCCCTTATAAGATGGGTTATTTGCAAAATTTTTCTCCCAATCTGTGGGTTTTTTTTTCTTTCCTGCTTTCTTGATGATGCGTTTGAAGAACAAAAGTTTGTAATGTTGATGATGCCCAATTTATGTATTTGTGTTGTTATTGCTTGTGCTTTTGATGTCATCTCTATGCAACTGTTGCCAAATTCAAAATCATAAAGATTCACATTCATGTTTTCTTCTAAGAATTTTATAGCTTTTAAAAAATTTTTTATGTTTATTTATTTTTGAGAGAGAGACAGAGTGTGAGCAGTGGAGGGGCAGAGAGAGAGAGAGAGAGAGACCCAGAATCCAAAGCAGGCTCCAGGCCCTGAGCTGTCAGCACAGAGTCCGATGAGGGGCTCAAACCCACGAACTGTGAGATCATGACCTGAGCCGAAGTCAGACACTTAACCGACTGAGCCACCTAGGCGCCCCTATAGTTTTTCTAAAAAATTGTTTAATTTACATCCAAGTTAGTTAGCATATAGTGCAATAATGATTTTAGGAGTAGAACCCAGTAATTCATCCCCTACGTATGACACCCAGTGCTCACCCCAACAAGTGTCCTCCCTAATGCCCCTTGCCCATTTGGTCCATCCCCCTCCCACAACCCCTCCAGTTTGTTCTCTATAGTTGAGAGTTTTTTATGTTTTGTCCCCCTCCCTGTTTTTATACTATTTTTGTTTCCCTTCCCTTATGTTCATTTTGCTTCTGAAATTCCACATATCAGTGAAGTCATGATATTTGTCTTTCTCTGACTAATTTTGCTTAGCATAATACATTCCAGTTCCACCCACAGTGTTGCAAACGGCAAGATTTCATTCATTTTGATTGCCTAGTAATACTCTATTGTACATATATACCACTCTTTTATCCATTCATCTGTCGATGGACATTTGGGCTCTTCCATACTTTGGCTATTGTCTATAGCACTGCTGTAAACATTGGGGTGCATTTGCCCCTTCAAAACAGCACACCTGTATCCTTTGGATAAATACTTAGCAGTGCAATTGCTGGGTCATAGGGTAGTTCTATTTTCAATTTTTTGAGGAACCTCCATACCGTTTTCCAAAATGGCTGCACCAGTTTGCATTCCCACCAAAAGTGCAAGAGAGATCGTCTTTCTCTGCATCCTCGCCAACATCTGTCATTACCTGAGTTGTTCATTTTAGCCATTCTGACAGGTGTGAGGTTGTATCTTGTTGTGGTTTTGATTTGTATTTCCCTGATGATGAGTGATGTGGAGCATTTTTAATGTGTCTCTTACCCGTCTGCATGCCTTCTTTGGAAAAGTGTCTATTCATGTCTTTTGCCCATTTTTTCACTGGATCATTTGTGGGGTTTTTTGGGTGTTGACTTTGATACAGTTTTACTAACCCTTTATCTGATAAGTGCTTTGCGGATATCTTTTCCCATTCCGTCGGTTGCCTTTTAGTTTTGCTGATTGTTTCCTTCGCTGTGCAGAAGCTTTTTATATTGATGAGGTCCCAATAGTTCATTTTTGCTTTTGTTTCCCTTGCTTCTGGAGACGTGTTGAGTAAGAAGTTGCTGCGGCCAAGGTCAAAGAGGTTTTTGCCTGCTTTCTCATCTAGGATTTTGATGGCTTCCTGTCTTATGTTTAGGTCTCTCCTCCATTTTGAGTTTCTTTTTGTGTATGGTGTAAGAAAGTGGTCCAGGTTCATTCTTCTGCATGTCGCTGTCCAGTTTTCCCAGCACCACTTGCTGAAGAGACTGTCTTTATCCCATTGGGTAGTCTTCCCTGCTTTGTCAAAGATTAGTTAGTTGACCATATATTTGTGGGTCCATTTCTGGGTTCCCTATTCTGGTCCATTGATCTGAGTTTCTGTTTTTTGTGCCAGTACCATATGGCCTTGGTGATTACAACTTTGTAATATATCTTGAAGTCCGGAATTGTGATGCCTCCAGTTTTGGTTTTCTTTTTCAGGATTACTTTGGTTACTCAGAGTCTTTTCTGGTTTCATATACATTTTAGGTTTGTTCTAGCTCTGTGAAGAATGCTGGTGTTGTTTTGATAGGGATTGCATTGAATATGTAGATTGCTTTGGGAAGTATAGACATTTTAGCCATATTTGTCTTCCAGTCCACGAGCATGGAATATTCTTCCTTTGTTTTCCTTCATAAGCTTTCTATAGTTTTCAGTGTATAGATTTTCCACCTCTTTGGTTAGGTTTATGCCTAGGTATTTTATGGTTTGGGGTGCAATTGCAAATGGAATCAATTCCTTGATTTCTCTTTCTGCTGCTTCATTATTGGTGTATAGAAATGCAACTGATTTCTTGTACACTGATTTTACAGCCTGCGGCTTTGCTGAATTCACGGATCCGTTCTAGCAGTTTCTGGTAGAATCTTTTGGATTTTCCATATAGAGTATCATGTCGGCTGCAAAGAGTGAAAGTTTGATTTCTTTGCTGCTGATTTGGATGCGTGTTATTTCTTTGTGTTGTCTGATTGCTGAGACTAGGACTTCTAACACTATCTTGAATACCATTTGCAAGAGTGGATAGCCCCATCGTATTCCCGACCTTAGGGAGAAAGCTCTCAGTTTTTCCGTGTTGTGGATGATATTAGTGGTGGGTCTTTCATATATGGCTTTTGTGATCTTGAAGAATGATCCTTCTATCCCTCATCTCTTGAGAGTTTTTATCAAGAAACGATGCCGTATTTTGTCAAACGCGTTCTCTGCATCTATTGAGAGGATCACGTGGTTCTTATTCTTTCTTTTATTAATGTTACATATCACATTGATTGAGTTGCAGATATTGAACGGGCCCTGCATCCCATCCCAGGTATAAATCCTCACTTGATCGTGGTGAAAAATGTATTGTTGGATCTGGTTGGCTAGAATCTTGTTGAGAATTTTTGCATCCATGTTCATCAGGGAAATTGGTCTACAGTTCTCCTTTTTAGTGGGGTCTTTGTCTGGTTTTGGAAACAGGTAATGCTGCCCTCATAGAATGAGTTTGGAAGTTTTCCTTCCATTTCTATTTTTTGGAACAGCTTCAAAAGAATACGTGTTGACTCTTCTTAAAATGTTTGGTAGAATTCCCCTGGAAAGCCATCTGGCCTGGTCTCTTGTTCTTTGGGAGATTTTGATTACTAATTCAATTTCTTTATTGGTTATGGGTCTGTTCAAATTTCCTATTTCTTCCCGTTTCAGTTTATATGTTTCTAGGAATTTGTCCATTTCTTCCAGATTGCCCAATTTATTGGCATCTAATTGCTCATAATATGCTATTATAATTATTTGTATTTCTGTAGCATTGGTTGTGATCTCTCCTCTTTCATTCTTGTATTTATTTGAGTCCTTTCCTTTTTCTTTTTGATCAAATCGGCTAGGGCTTTATCAATTTTGTTAATTTTTTCAAAGAGCCAGATCCTGGTTTCACTGATCTGTTCTACTGTTTTGTTTTTGTTTTTGTTTTTTTCGATAGCATTGATTTCTGCTCTAATCTTTGTTTTTTCCTGTCTTCTGGTTTTGGTTTTTATCTGCTGTTCTTTTTCCAGCTCTTTAAGGTGTAAGGTTAGGTTGTGTATCTGAGACCTTTCTTCCTCCTTCAGGAAGGCCTGGGTGCTATGTATTTCCCTCTTATGACCACCTTTGCTGCATCCCAGAGGTTTGGGGCTGTGGTGTTATCATTTTCATTGGCTTCCTCGTACTTTTTAATTTCCTCTTTAACTTCTTGGTTAACCCATTCATTCTTTTTTTTTTTTTTTTTTCAAAGTTTATTTATTTTTGGGACAGAGAGAGACAGAGCATGAACGGGGGAGGGGCAGAGAGAGAGGGAGACACAGAATCGGAAACAGGCTCCAGGCTCTGAGCCATCAGCCCAGAGCCCGACGCGGGGCTCGAACTCACGGACCGCGAGATCGTGACCTGGCTGAAGTCGGACGCTTAACCGACTGCGCCACCCAGGCGCCCCAACCCATTCATTCTTTAGTAGGATGTTTTTTAATCTCTAAGTATTCATTGTCTTTCCAAATTTTTTTCTTGTGGTTGATTTTGAGTTTCATAGCGTTGTGGTCTGAAAATATGCACGGTATGCTCTCGATCTTTTTGTACTTGTTGAGGGCTGATTTGTGACCCAGTATGTGATCTATTCTGGAGAATGTTCCATGTACACTGGAGAAGAATGTGTGTTCTGCTGCTTTAGGATGAAATGTTCTGAATATATCTGTTAAGTCCATCTGGTCCAGTGTGTCATTCAAAGCCATTGTTTCCTTGTTGATTTTCTGCTTCTATCATCTGTCCATTGCTGTAAGTGGGGTGATGAAGTTCCCTACTATTATGGTATTATTATCAATGAGTTTCTTTATGTTTGTGATTAATTGATTTATATATTTGGGTGTTCCACATTAGGGGCACAAGTGTTTATAATTGTTAGATCTTGGTAGATCGACCGCTTAATTATGATATAATGCCCTTCTTCATCTCTTGTTAGAGTATTTTTTTTTAATTTTTTTTTTCAACGTTTATTTATTTTTGGGACAGAGAGAGACAGAGCATGAACGGGGGAGGGGCAGAGAGAGAGGGAGACACAGAATCGGAAACAGGCTCCAGGCTCTGAGCCATCAGCCCAGAGCCCGACGCGGGGCTCGAACTCCCGGACCTCGAGATCGTGACCTGGCTGAAGTCGGACGCTTAACCGACTGCGCCACCCAGGCGCCCCATAGAGTATTTTAAAATCTACATTTTCTGATATAAGTATTGCTACTCCAACTTTCTTTTGTTGACCATTAGCATGATAGATGGTTCTCCATCCCCTTACTTTCAATGTGAAGGTATCTTAGGTCTAAGATAGGTCTCTTGTAAACAGCTTATAGGTGGATCTTGTTTTCTTATCCATTCTGTTACCCAATGTCTTTTGATTGGAGCATTTAGGCCATTGACATTTAGAGTGAGTACTGGAAGATATGAATTTATTGCCTTTATGTTGCCTGTTGAGTTGGAGTTTCTGGTGGTGTTCTCTGGTCCTTTCAGGTCTTTGTTGTCTTTGGTCTTTTTGTTTTGTTTTGTTTCATCTTTTCTTCCCTCAGGGAGTCCCCCTTGAAATTTCTTGTAGGGCTGGTTAAGTGGTCACAGACGCCTTCAGTTTTTCTTTGTCTGGGAAAGAGTTTCATAGTTTTAAGTCCTCTATTTTGGTGCTGAGTCACATTGACTGTTTTTTGTATGTAATATGAGAGAGGGCCTCAACTTCATTCTTTTTCATGTGGATACCCAGTTGTCCCAGCACCATTCATGAAAAAGACTATCCTTTCCCCCATTGAATTGCCTTGGCACATAATTTTAACATCCAGTTTTTCAGGGTTATTTATAAATGGTTTATAGTTAGTAGTTTTCATTTCCTAGTGAGTGAATATTTGAAAAGTTTGCTTTTTATTCTCAAATGTATGGATTTTTTGAATGTTTTACCAGCATTAATTTTTATTTTTATCACATTGTGGTGATAGACTGTCATGTACAAACAAAATATTATTAAAATCGTATAAACCATATGAGGGGCACCTGGCTGGCTCAGTCAGAAGAGCATGCAACAATTGATCTCAGGGTCATGAGTTCAAGCCCCATGTTGGGTGTAGAGATTACTTAAACAAAAACTTCTTTAAAATCTTATCAACTATATGAGACATGTGTTTTAGTTCATATTTCCAAAAATAGAAAGGTATACCGAATCTTTGCAAGGCAAAATGTTTAACATCTATTAATATCTTAATGTCTTATTAATTACATTGTTAAAATCCTCTGCAGACTTTTTATTTTAGGATATTTTATTTTGAGACTATTGAGGATAACGTCTTAAAATTCTCTCACTTCTTGCATTTCCAAATGCTTTTCTTTTCTTTTTTTTTTTTTTTTTTTTATTTTAGGGAGAGAGAGAATGTGAGTGGGGCAGAGAGGCAGAAGCAGAGAGAGAGACAGAGACAGAGAATCTTAATTAAGCAGACTCCATGCTGATTTAGGTGCCCAACAAGGAGCTCGATCCCACGACCCTGGAATCATAACCTGGGCTGAAATCAAGAGTTGGTTGCCGACTGATTTGAACTGACTGAGCCAGCCAGGTGCCCTTATTTTATTTATTTTAGAGACGCACTGTTACATTAAATTTCATGACAATTTTATTTTCACTGTGACTTTTCCCCTTGTCCGGATAAAATGAGCATCTTTGCATGGTTCTGTGCTTCTTCACCTTGGATTCTCCATTGTTGTGCTTTCTTTCGGTCTGTGTTTATTTGATGTATCTTTTCACACACTTTACCTTCCAATTCTCCTGGTTATTTTGCTTATGGTATGAACATTTTTCTTGGACTAAGCAAGATTAGTTTCTCAAATTTCATCCATTTAAATTTATTTTTATGGGCGATACGTATTGTCATGCCTTATTGTTAATGATGATAATTAATAATGGTAATAGAAATAATCAGCAGCAGGGGCGCCTGGGTGGCTCAGTCGGTTGAGCGTCCGACTTCGGCTCAGGTCACGATCTCAAGGTGTGTGAGTTCGAGCCCCGCATCGGGCTCTGTGCTGATGGCTCAGAGCCTGGAGCCTGCTTCCCAGTCTGTGTCTCCCGCTCTCTCTCTGCTCCTCCCCTACTCATGCTTTGTCTCTCTCTGCCTCAAAAATCAATAAAAACATTAAAAAAAATTAAAAAAAAAAAGAAATAATCAGCAGCAGCATTGTTTGAGTTTCATGAGCCAGGCACTGCTAAGTACTTTTTGAGCATTATCCTATTAACCCCCCAAATTAACCTATGAATTAGGTTTAGAGTAACCCACATTATAGATGAGGAAATCAGCTTTAGGGAGTTGACATTTTATAGCTTTGTTTTCCTGTTGGCCTGCTATTTTCTTCTTGCTTTCTCTTTAAAAAAAAAAAAATTGATAATTTTTCATGGTTTTTACCTCAAATAATTAGAAAGGTGTAAACATATATTTTTTAATTATCTGATAAATTTCTTTGAATCTTAAAACACGCACTTGAAGCTATATTTATTTCATTACTACTGCCAAAGAAAGACAGTTTTTGTTGATGCTTCTTGATATAAAATTAGAAAATTAACAGCTTTTTATTTCCTTGCTCTTTTCCTCCATCTAATTTTTTACTTTGGTTGCCAATAATCTGGAATTTAAAAGTGCATGTGTGTATGTGTGTGTGAGAGAAAGAAGGAGACAGAGGGAAGAGGGTGAGAGAGAAAGAGAGAGACTCCTTTCACTTTTAGGAACACTTGAAAAATATATGCGCTATGTTTCCAACTATTTTTTTCAATAATGATAAAATATCTAAATTGGTCTCTCATTTATCTGCTATAATTTTCACATCCTCAAGTTTTTTGCTTTGCTTTGCTGCAATGCAGATTCAGTTTGGGGGGCGTTGTTTTGTGTTATTTGGTTGTTAAGGGAAGACACGGAAATGAACTATTTCCTAAAGCCTTGACTATTTGTTTTTGCATTTACAGATGAAGGAAAACTTATTTAGTCTAGATTCCTGGTTACAACCTTTCCCCTTTAAATCTCTGTAAATGGTACTCTTGTTTATATCTGATGTTCATTACCATGGAAAAGTCTGAAACAAAGATTTATTTTTCTTTATTTTAGGTAAATTGACTTTTTCTGCCCGAATACTTGGATCATGTGCTTTTTGCCCCGAGATGTATACATTTCACAAGGCTGCATTTGGGTATCGCTCTCTGTTTTTATTCACCTGAAAATAGGTAAAGCATTTTGATTTGCAAACTTAAATTCTTCAGGTAAAATGCATGTTCTTTTATTTTAGCTTTAGTGGTTGCTTCTGTCCTATTTGCCACATCAAAACACATGCTCACATGCACACATGGACCGAGTTGATTTTAACAATCTTTCACTATATCTGGATTTTGCGTTTTTCCCCCTTCCAAGATTATGTTCTTTTCGAGCATTTATATGGTTTCAGTGTTACCTTTAGATCACTAATCATCTGGGGATTCTTCTTATGTGAAGTAGAAGTCCAATTTTACTTTCTTATCAATGGATCTCGCTGTTTCAACACCATTTACAAGAAAGTTCACAACGTCCCCAGTGATTTGAGACGCATCCTTTATCACGTACACGTGTTCCATGCAGTTGAATCTATTTCTGGACTTTCTACTCTGTTCCACTGGTCTGTGTGCTCATGGGACATTTCCACATCGCTTTAATTGCAAAAGCTTGATGGGATAATTGCAATACTTCATAGAGTTAAGACCCCGTTACTTTCTTTTCAGAGCTTCTTTGGCTATTATTCCACATATATTTTTCAATGTTTATTTATTTATTTTTGAGAGGGAGAGAACGCAAGCAGGGGAGGGGCAGACAGAGGGAGGGAGAGAGTGAGTGCTAAGCGGGCTCTGCGAGGTCAGTGCAGAGCCCGATGTAGGGTTTGAACCCACAGACTGTGGGGTCATGACCTGAGCTGAAATCAAGAGTAGGATGCTTAACTGACTGAGCCACCCAGGTGCCAGTATTATTCCATATATTTAAAGAATCCATATGAATTTTAGAATCAAATGTTTAGCCCAAGGGAAAAAAATCCAAGCTTGTTAGTATTTTTGTTTTGATTGTGTTCAGTTTGTACATTGATTTCGGAGGAATGGGCAAGTTTATAATATTGAGCTGTTTCCCGGAACAAGGACTATTTTCCTTCTCATTCAAATCTGTTATGTGTCTTCCAGGAATGTCTTATACTCTTCCTCATTTTCTTTTTAGCCCGTATTTTAGAACATTTACGTCGAAGTATTTTTCTTTTTTCTTTTTTCAAGTTTATTCATTTGTTTCGAGAGAGACAGAGACAGCGTGAGTGGGGGAGGGGCAGCGGGAGAGGGAGAGAGAGAATCCCAAGCAGGTTCCACGCTGTCAGCGCAGAGCCCGATGTGGGGCTCAAGCCCACGAAACCACGAAACCATGACCTGAGCCAAAACCAAGAGTTGGACGCTCAACCGACTGAGCCACCCAGGCGCCCCAGTATTTTTCTTTTCTCTCTTTCTTTCTCCCCTTGGAAGCAGGGTCTGCTTCTTCATTGTCTTCTAACGTATAGGGGTGGTCAAAGTGCCTTGTGATGAATAGTATGCTTTTCTTCTTGTAAGGTAAGCCTTTTGCTACGTTTTTTCCCCTTCCCCTTTGGGCCTCCGGGTTGGCTTCTTCTCCCCTGGAACACGCACAACGCCAGTCCGATGGAATTTTAAGCTTCCTCTTTTTGATCCCACACGAGCCAGTGCTCCGAGCCCCAAGGTCTCAGCCCGGTTCTCAGTATCTCCCTACCCAAGAGAGACCTCTCTTCTCCTGGAGATGTCTTCCCGTTCCACCACTGTGACGAGGAACACACGGGACATACGGTCCCCAGACATGGCACATTCCCATATTACACATTCTAAGCTGAAGGAGTTTGAGAAAAGGGCAGAAGCAGGAAGGTCACTCTGACCTCCACACTCGTCACCTCTCTCTCTGCCGGAACAGGGCCTAGAGCTCTCATGTGAGAGATCCCCTCTGTGTTCTTGGAAAGTACCCAGAGGAAAGAAGCTTCATCACCTCCAGAGACAAAGGGACACCTATTTCCCACCCTCGCCTCCTTCTCCTTAACCCATCCTGTTCCCCCATGACTGTCCACTCTTCCTCAGACCTAAAATAAAAGTACACAACTCTATTTCCTTGGAGCTTCATTTCTTCTGAAGGCTGCCCTCTTATTTCCACCTTAAATTAAAGAAACGCGTAGGCTTTTCTCCTGTGAAACTGCCTCTGTCAGTTTAATTTTCCAACCCAGCCGGAGACCCTAAGAGGGGAGAGGACAACATTTTCCTCCCCCGCCGCCTCTACACCCGCACTGCGAACTTTCTCTGACATTCAACCCTCGCCTCTCTCTGCTGCAGCCCGGGATCTGGGACCGGCTCTGCTGTTTGGAACACTCTCCCCAGTCGCATTTACAGTTGAGACTGTTGTCTCCTTGTTTTGTTGTAGGTGAGGGTTATAGGTGCCTCTTGCAGTCCTCATTGTCCTGTGTGCCCTTCGAAATATATGTGGAGAGATATGGATTTAGGTAGCTGCTATTTGGAGCGTGTATGTGTGTGTGTGTGTGTGTGTGTGTGTGTGTGTTTGGGGAAGGGTGCCGCCCTCTGCTCTGTAATTTGAAAGAGCATACAATAAATGCTTGCTTTTGTTTACAACGGTGGCACAATTGAGTCACTACTCTATCAACACTGGATAAGGAGAGACCAATAAACCTCAAACAATTTGCTCGGCCAGTAGGCTAGAAATTAGAGATTAATTTTCCACAACCCATTGTTATTTTCTGCTTAATTTCAGTTCTCACAATAAGCTCAGCCCCGTGAGAGGCAAGAGTGGTTTCTGCCCCCTGCTCACCCCTCCAAGAAGCTTCTAAACTACTGGATATTAAGCTTTGCATTACTCTTGATGACTGACTACAGAGAATGAGGACAGAACTTATTCGAGATTCTGCACATATTTGTGAGTTAAATAACTCACTTGGCAACTGCCATGGAGATTAGGGTGGTACATGAGATGATCATCAGTCTGTAACTCCAGCTGGGAAGAGCACAAAGAAACCAAGTAATAGCCGTGCGTATACGTGATAAGATAAAATATGCATAAAACTCGTCTTCTTACATATTCAAAATTAAAGACATGGTCCTTCAAAGTAAAGCACCAAGAACTGTCTGTTTTCTGGCCTGCCTATAAAGGAAGTAAGCTGGGTTTGCAAATTCTGAGATAGAGGTATCTTATGTCAAAAACAGCTCAACAGAAATTCAGTCAGGTTGGGGCCCCGGGGTGGCTCAGTCGGTTGAGCGACCGACTGAGGCTCAGGCCGTGATCTCGCGGTTCGTGGGTTCGAGCCCCACTTCGGGCTCTGGGCTGATGGCTTGGAGCTTGGAGCCTGCTTGGGATTCTGTGTCTCCGTCTCTCTCTGCCCCTCCCCTGCTCATGCTCTGTCTGTCTCTCAAAAGAAATAAATAAAAAGAAGTAAACATGAAAAGAAATGCAGTCAGTTCGCTTCCGAAGTTTCTAGATGTCAATTTATCAAAGCAAATGAATCAATAAAGAAAGCCTACTTTAACTGTGTTCAGTCAAAAGTGAGGTTAAGGGAACGCTATGGGGCTACGCCAACTAAATTCCCTTAAAGATGGAACATTTTAGCGACGGAAGCACCATTTTCTTTTCTCAGAAAGTAATTACTACCTATCGTCATCCACTCATTATTTTCTTCAAACATGATCTTCCCTTATGACAAGTGAGTTTGAATTTGAATCGTCACGAAGACATTATTATCCATACCACACTCAATACTTTAAACAAAATGACTCATGTTTTGGTTGGAAGAATCAATCAACTTGGATTCTGGGAATGTGCCAGAGCAAAATCCTCCCGCCTGTTCTGAATTCCTTGAGTTAATGACACTGCGTCGGAAATGAGCCGTTGTCTCTTTCCCCTTGTGCGTGTGGTCGTCTGATCACTTGGTGCCAAGCTGGGCTTGTAGGTAAGCAGAGCTCAGGGGCTGCCCTGACGGACCCCTTCCTGGGTGCTCCCTGCTGATTTCCGGACCTGGAGCCCGCTCCGCCACGGCTGCTGTTCCTCCTCACCGTTGATCCCAACTGGACGACACTGAGAACCTCCAGTGCTGAAGGGTGCAGATGCTGGCTACACTGGACCTGAGCAGAACGTACAGAGAAGCTGAATCAGTCCGTCGTACGGCTGAAGCCAATGTAACACCGCGTATCAGCTCTACTCAAATGAAAAATTAATAAAAAAAATACTACTAAAATGACACACACACAAAAACCCCACACAAACCCCAGCCTTGTTTCCCAGGGCCATTTTCTCTTGGATCCATGTTTTCCCAAGCCTTCCTCTCTCCATGTTCCTCTTTCCACACCAACATGCTGCCTTCTCCCTGTTGGGCTCAGACGTTGGCCGAGATTAGAATAGCCTACCTGAAATCACATTCAGTGCAATAATGTCTCCATGCCTTTTGTTATTCCCAAGTTCTTCCAATTCCAAGTCCATTGTCTTTCTGAAAAAGGAAAAAAAAGAAAGAGAGAGAACATTCTGGGAACTAATTTCTGTCTCCCCTATCACGATTAAATGTGAAATTCTTTCTGTAACACTTAATCTATTGTGCTCTCACTTAATATACTCACAGCTGCCAATTTTCATGTGTATCTTAATAGTTGGAATTGAAAATGCTTCATTTAATATAACTCCCCATTTCCTCTCAATTAACATTCACTTAACACTGTAAATGAGAAAGTGGTCCTTAATCTGCACAAACTGGAGGCAGATTCCTGCCTTGAGGTCCCTCAGGGATGGACATGTGTCTATTCCCTCCTTGGGGAGAAATAAAGACATTTCTCTGTGCTGTGTTCCAAACTTCTCTCAGCCAGCTTTATTTATAGGTCAGTTTGCTGAACTCCTTAAATCACAGGGGCTAGGCATTTTGTTTCATCTATTTTGAGATTCCTGAAAATGAAAGAAAGAATTGTCAAGTTTCGTCCAAGATTTTGTCTCAGAAAAATGATGTCCAGCAGTACAAAATCCATATGCGGGCTAATCACTCAATTGTCAAAGATATTTATTTTGTGCAATCATTGACATCAGTTCATGGATTGATAGGAAAATAACATTGGGTTCAGCAAGAGAAAGAGCTTTCTAACAACCAATGCCCTGAAACATAAAACAAGTTGGCCGGGGATTAATGAGCCCCGTGGAGCTGGGGGCTCAACAGAGGTCACCTGGTCCCTAGCGATCCAAAGGATTCGTGCGCAGCCTGAAGAACGTTAAACAAGATTGACTTTTGGGTGGCTTCCTTTTCTGACAGCTAAGACTTTAAGACAACCAAGCATATGACAAGTTATATAACATTCCAGACAAACAAAACAAAAATACCATTTTCAAAACTATCCTCGGATGACTCATGTTGAGGAGTCTAACGCCCTGCATAAATATTTTCTTACTGCACACTTGTGGCCTTAGGTTTATTATTCGTACTGTGCCTCATCCCTCTGCCTGTCTTATTACAGTCTTCCTCATGGTTTAAACCAATGAGTAAGAAGACCATAAACTGTCTTCCTCATTTCTCTTCCTGACCCTGACCCAGAGGGAATGGAGAGGTGAGGGAGGTGACGGCAGATTTATGATATACATAGGGTTACGACATGTTCACAAGTGCCTGGATGAAAGGAAATAAGTTGCCTGCCTTCTTTTTCCCATTATCACTGATGCTGTATTTTAGAAAGATATTGTACACCTTTATAAAAGTCTACAGGATTTAAACAACATAAAGGACTTCTTTCTATCCTGTTTCCAGTTCCAACATGCTCTGATGTTTGGATTTTCAGAGTTTCCGTGATTTTGTAGACAATAGGTCCATAACTGGCCAGGAAGCAGGAAGTGTTTGCCTGAATCTCTGAGGGTCTTGCTCCCCGACAAAATGCCCTTGATTATTAAATGCCCCTTTATGTGGTACACCTAAGTTTTTATGCCCCCAAACTATTTCAGCAACTTTCTGGCTGGCTTCTTTCCTCTATAAAGAACAGGTAGATAAGGAAGTTAATACATTGGCATTTCCTTCCTCTTTACTAAGACACAAATTAGCAATGAGTAGACGTTGGACTGTTTTGTAGACTTGGCTTTTGCTTTCTTAGAATCTGGTGAAGGCTCTCAGGTAAAGGGAAAGATTTAGAACTTCTGGTTTCAGCCCTGACACCTAACAAACTTGGAAATCATTCCATCCTTACAAGAAGAAGAAGTTGAACTCTTTCTTGGAAGATCAATGACATTTCTCAGACTTGTGAGAGAATTGAAGTTGCAAGGCAAACCGTCAACCCCAAATCTGGAGAGACACAGGCCAGGTCTGCTCACTTGGAGCAAAAGCCACTAGATCCATACTCAAATGGTAACTTTGATGAATTGCTCAGAGCTCAGTGTGGACTTGCATGAGTGAGAAACCATGGGGGGGGGGCACAGTCTTGGGGGGAGGGAGGAATACTTTCATGAGCTTTACCTCAGGAAACTCACAAGTTCTCAAGATGAAGATGTGAGAGAGTCACTCATGGCTCTGGGAGGAAAGGAAGAGTAACTTTTGTGAAATGTGTCCATAACAAAAGCCTTTGCTCCATCAGAAAAGACTTGACTAGAGCCATAGCCCAGCCAAGGAAAGGGCATTCTTCCCAAAAAAGCACAGTCTGAACTTCCTGTATAGTTGAATATGGGATCAAGAACAACAACAACAACAACAACAACAACACAGCCAACAAGGATCATGGTTTCAAGGGAAAAGATTTGGAGTGCTTCACTCAGGAAAGAGTAGGTCAATAGAAGAAGCACTTGTGAAAGTCACAACTCCGTGACCGAAACCCACGGAGAGACTGAGGTTGATTCACGAGATTGTAGAATGTTTCTCCTCCTCTGCACATTGTCACCACATCAAAGGACTCCAGTATGATAACAGTAGAGTACAGCTCCGAGAGCCGCATGGCCTCTCTCTGAGGAGGAGTACTTAGGGAAGCCTGAGTCGAGAGCGGAGACAAAAACAAGGACACTAGAAGAGTTTGAGACCTCTGGCATCTACAACACTGCAAATAGTAAACAACTAAACTCCCAGCCAGCCAACCATACATTTTCATACCAAACGTCTATTTATCTTAATTCCTATTACCTAAAACAACATGTCTGGCTTTCAACAAAAACATTACCAGACATGTCAACAGACAAGAAAAACGGTCCAAAGCGAAAAAGCAAGCATCAGAATGGGACTCAGAAATGATACATATGTTGGAATTATTAGACAAGGAACTTAAAATAACTGTTTGATATGTTAAGGGTTCTAATGGAGAAAATAGGCAGGAGGCAAGAACAGATGGGCAATGTAGGCAGAGAGATGGAAACTCTAAGAAGGAATCAGAAGGAAATGCTGGAAATCAAAAGCACTAAGCAAAATGAAAAATGCCTTTAATGGGCTCCTTAGTAGATCTGGAACAGCCAAGGAAAGAATCACTGAGCTTGAAGATAGATCTATAACAGCTTTCCAAACTGAAATGCAAAGACACAAGGAGTGGGAAAACAGAACAGAACATTCAAGAACAGGGGGATAATTTCAAAAAGTGTAACATACATGTAATGAGAATCCTGGAAGGAAAAGAGCAAACGGTGAGAAAAGAATATTTAAAGTAACAATCGCCAAGGACTTTCCAAAGGTAATGAAAAATAACAAATCACAGAACCAGGAAACTCAGAGAACACAGTGCAGAATAAGTAACAAACATACAGACGCATATCATACTCAAACTGCAGCAAATCAAAGACAATCTTGAAAGGAAAAGCCCTGGATTTTGACAGAAATGGGTGCTGCCTGAGCTGTCCTGCTTCCTAGCCAAGAAATACCGGACTTTGCCTCTTTTAAACATTGGTAGTTTTCTTTTGTAATGAATGCAAAGATACATATACAAAAGCCTCAATGCAGATATTACTTTCTTCCTTACGTAAGTGGAAATCGGTGAGGTCACACATGTATGAAGAAGCATTTTTTAACTGCAGCATTCTGTGACTATGAAGAGTTACGATTACAAACCAAATGCAAGCTCATGACTCTTCCAGGGACCTTGAAACAAGCTTTCCCAGCAAGGAGGATCTTGGGGTGTATTTTGAATCGCGAGGCATTACCCTAATGGATGTAGAATTAGATATTGTTTTTGGCTTAGATGGGAGTGGAGCTGAGGTTTCCAAGGCAAAAGGTGAAAGAAGGTTGAGACTCAGGCTCATGAGATAAAGGGTTAGGGTAGGAGTAAACCAATTAAGATGCTCTGGAATCAGCAAAGAGATGTAGACACATATTTCAATATTCAGTTGACCCTCCAGCAATGGGGGAGTCAGGGGTACCTGTAACCTGTGCAGCTGAAAATCCGGATATAACTTTTGACTCCCCCAAATACTAATTACTAAGAGTCTCCTGTTGACCAGAAGCCTTACCGATAACCTAAGCCATCAATTAACATACATTTTGTATGTTGTATGTATACTATACTATATTCTTACAAAAATACCCGGGGAGGTACGTGAATCCAAGAATAACGCACTTCAATTTTTTCTTTCAACTTACTAGGACAAAAATATATCAGCAGCGACAATATTAGAGAAATGGGTTCTAGTAAGTGAGAGAGGAATTAAAACGAATACATTTGTATTAAGCGTTAGAGTTTACAAAACACTGCATTGTATCATTGGGGTTTCATAACCGAGGACATTCAGACTCCAATAAATTAAGAGATTTTCCCATTTTGCCTGACAGCAACTGTGCTTGAGTAATTGTTCTTCCTGCCTCTCTCTTTTACACTCTGAACTACACAGCTCCTGAAAATGTTTTTCTATAAGGGTAGGAAGTAGCAGTGATAAACAGAGAAAATTTCCTTGGAGACCTTGTTGTTTCAACTTCAAGATAACATCCAAAGAACGAATGAGTGATGTGTAGAACATTGCATTTATAAAATGCTTTTGTGCAGTGATCTCATGTTATCTTTGCTCTCCAACCCACAAGGCAGTGAGGGGCAATTGTGCCCCTTCTCTTGTAGACCGGGAGCCCAGGCACAGGCTGGTGAAGCGCCACGCTCCGACCCCACGGCGGCTGAATGCCAGGGCTGTGATTCAGAGAATCTGAGTTCGGACTTCCGAGCTGCCACGGTCAGTCCAGGCTGCCACAGCGAAGTCCAGACACTGGATGGCTTAGCAAATGCAGAGTTTTATTTCTCACAGTTCTGGGGGCTGGAAGTCTGAGCGTTAGCACGGTCAGGGGCTGCAGAGAGCGGTCTCCCAGGTCGCAGACTGCACTATTCTTGTTGCGCCCTTACTCTGTGGAGAAGGGGCACGGGCAGGGCACTCGCTGAGGTCCCTTTGTAAGGGCACCGATCTCATTCACGAGGGCTCCACCCCTCGTGACCCAATCACCTCCCAAAGGCCCCACCTCCTGATACCATCGCCTGGGGGGTTGGATTTCAGCATATGAATGTTGGGGGGACACAGCCACCCAGGCCTTTGCAAAACCCGGTGTTGCTTTTTTTATGTTGCTTTACTTGTATTTTTCCTTTGTGATTAGAACGCTCCCCATTTGACCTTTACAACAGAAAAGTGATTGTTTTCTTTAAATCTTTATTTATTTATTTTGAGAGAGAGAGAGAGAGAGAGGAAGGGAGAGGGAGAGGGAGGGGGCAGAGAGAGAGGGGAAAGAGAATCTCAAGCAGGCTCCAGGCTCAGTGTGGAGCCCAATGTGGGGCTCGATCCCACGACCATGAAATCTGAAGTTACGAGTCAGATGCTTTAAGCAGCTGAGCCATCCAGGGACCCCAGAAAAGTGATAGTTTTTCCTTCAATCATTGTAACACTTAATGTAATCTGCCTAATGGGCATCACTAATCAAATCTCTTTCTTCACTAACTTATTTAAGGAGAGACTGCTTTTCATTTTCTTTTCCAGCATGCTTGTAAACTCTGCCTTAAAAAAAAAAATGTGTTCAATAATCTTTGATGAATAATTTGCCTAAAGCTAATCCATCCTTCGCTACTTGATTTCTTTTTTTATTTTTTAGAGTCTTTTTATTAATGTTTATTTATTTTTAAAACTTTTTAAATGTTTGTTTATTTTTGAGAAAGAGAGAGACAGAGCGTGATTGGTGGGGAGGCAGAGGGAGAGGGAGACACAGAATCCGAAGCGGGCTCCAGGCTCTGAGCCGTGGGCACACAGCCCCATGCAGGACTTGAACCCACAAAGTGTGAGATGGTGACCTGAGCCCCCCCAGGCGCCCTGCTCCTTAGCTATTGTAGACACATTCCCCAGAGGGTTCCTATTGCTCTAAAGGCAAGGGCTCTAAATGCAAGGAAACAACGTCTCTCCCCTTGCCTTCCTTCCCACGGGGCTCCGTCAACTCTGTTATCAGTTCTGTGGCTCAAAACTCAGTTCCTGCAATCCGACTGCATTCTACTTCGACGCGGAATCCAGCCTACAAATTACATGCCCAGTCTTTGATCAGCTACAAAGGTGACAGCAAATCTCTTTGCATTTATGGAGCACGTTGTCTCTGTCAATTCCAAAATACAGCCCACGAATCCCGTTAGGCCCTTTTGCCGCTCTGGCTGTCGGCACACGAGACCTCCTTCCCGGTTCGATTTGTCACAGCGATGCTGAGACACAGCCTTGCCGCCACTGCAGCCCATGCAACATCACCGAAACTGCGCCGGAAAGGTGGGTGTTACTTCTAACTGACTGCATCGCTTCTCGGTGCCAGGAGACTACATTGCGCGTTCCACCTGGGTCATTCAGCCGTGCCTCAGTGCCTCTCGGGGGGCGTCCTACCCCGCCCTGAATGAGAAGGAAAGCATCAGCATGTACTACCGGCAGATTTTAGTGTCTGAGGCGTGTCAATTCCATGAACTACCTTATTAGCCAAAGGATTAGTGAATGGAAGCGTCAACAGGCGTTTTGAACGTCACAGATACTTCCGGGAATGGGGGGCGGGACTGACCCACGTTTAGGTAGCATTAAACTATATTGCCAAATCTCCCTTTTAAAATGATAAACAGGACACACCCCCCCCGGGGGGGGGGGGTCAGTCGGTGAAGCATCTGGCTGCGGCTCAGGTCACGATCTCGTGGTTCGTGGGTTCGAGCCCCACGTCGGGCCGTGTGCTGACAGCTCGGAGCCCGGAGCCTGCTTCGGATTCTGGGTCTCCCGCTCTCTCTGCCCCTCCCCTGCTCACGCTCTGTCCCTCTCTGTCTGTGAAAAATGAATAAACCTTTAAAAAAAATTTTAAATGATAAACATTTGGTGAGAATTTCAGAGTTCACGAGCTCTCTATTCATGTCTGTTCCATGGTTGTTGCAGGAAAAGGCTAAAATAGCGACAGCATTGCGGAGGGGACACTCACACGCAGTTGGGGACGGCCATGCTGGGCCCCCGGCATAAGGGACAAGGGGGCTTCCAGTGTGCCCGGTCCTTCCTCCTCCTGCATCACTCACTGGGGGAGGGGTAGCCCACTCCAGCCTGGTGTCTGCAGACAGAACTCCCTGGAACACAGGGCTTGGGGGTGGGGTTGGGGGGGCATTCCAGTCCACTTGTGTATTTTACAAACTCTCGGGTCGCGCTCATCTTTAACCTTTTGGGGGTCAAGGACTCACCTGAGGAAGCGATGTGAGCTCTAGATCCATTCCTAGGAAAAGTCAACGCGCGGCCCCCATTTTATATAGGATTTCAGGAAGCTGGTTATCCGGGAACGGATTCCAGCCACTTCATTGCACTTCCCTTCTTTTTTATCTGATGCCATTCCTCCCTGTCGCTGCTTCCCACATCAGACCGGAAATGAAATAGGAAAGTCATTTAAGTCAAGAGTTAATTATACTTGGTCCCCCCTGCAGCTCTAATTCTAATACCCCAAACACCTTCATTTAGGACCTGTGTAAACACACATCGAAATGCTATAAAGAGAAATAATAGTATCCCGAAAAGCTATAGAGGAAATGAAAAACCTGGTTCATTGTTGTGAGTTTTCCAAACAGGCCAGACTGACATGTCTGTTTACCACTTAATAATCTTTCCCATCCCTTTCTCTGTAGAGATGCACCCGGTGTATAAAATGCGGTCCCGGGAGCATTTCGGGCTAAACAGAGCTATGTAACCTTCACCTGTAGGAAGAAATACAATATACATTACAGACTAACACACTAACTAGTTTCTGTGACATTTTCACCTTCTAGAAGATCAGCCTCGATAGCCTTCTGTGTCTGTGTGAGAATGACACGTACTATAATATTCCATAGTCAATCAGTGGAGTCCACAGGAGTGAAAAGATCTTACCTCTCCCTCAGGTAAATCGAGTTTCCTCTTCTATAGGCTGGAGTTCTGCTTGTCTTTCCCCAAGGCGAGAGTCTCAGGAAAGGTGCCTGATCATGTCAGGGTAAGCCTTCCTTTTTTTACCAAGAGTCGGGGCTCACCCAAGAAAGGAGAGGTGAGCGTCTAAGTCAGGTCATTCGACAGCCTAACCCACTCAGTCCCCATTCATTTTCAGCCTGGCCACTGGGCTTTGCATCAGCTGTTCATATCAAGCCAGATTTAAAGACATTGTGTTTTCAAAGAAATACGTTTATTAAGACAATGGGTTAGTAGATCAGGATTTTCGCCCTCACCCCTTCAACCCTGAGTCACCACATCGTTCAGCAGATTAACATGTGAGCATCGATTTGGAGTGTGTGGACAAGCGAGAATGTGGGGACAGAATAATAGCAGGCAAAAAAAAAAAAAAAGAGAAGATATAATATCACTTAACCACCTGAAAGTAGCATGCATATTCGGATTTTATAATCTCACCTGCTGGGAGTAACTTAAGCCTTTTTTTTATTTAATGTTCATTTATTTATTTTGAGAGAGAGACCGGGCACAAGCAGGGGAGGAGCAGAAAGAGAGAGATAGAGAGCGAATCCCAAGCAGGCTCCGTGCTATCAGTGGAGAGCTCAATGTGGGGCTCGAACCCACAAACCGTGAGATCATGAAATCAAGAGCTGAAATCAAGAGTTGGGTGCTTAGCCGACTGAGCCACCTAGGCGCCCCAAAACTCTTAATGCTGATCAACAGGGATTTAATTTAAAGTCTTCCTCCTCCCCAAAATCTAAATATGGGCAGGGTAACTCCTACCTTCTTTTGAATACATTTGGAAGCAAAAGTATGATGTGATTCAAATATATATGAGCTTGGAAGCTCCCCCCCCCCACACACACACACATGCACACGCACGCACGCACAGCTGTTCTGTTCGGGTTATGCAGAATGACAAAACTAAGCAATTGATCCTTTAGGCACACTGAAATTAGCCCCCTCTGCTTTGCAAACTGCCTTAATTTTTCATGTCACATTTAGCAGGCAATCATCCATCACCCAGTCTAATAACATTGGGTACATTTTATAATTAGCCCTAAAAGAGATTTTTTTGCCAAGCCTGAAAATTAAGTTTGTACTTCAACATTGTACAGACTGGAAGCAGCCAGAAAGGGCCTTTCCTTGGTAGTTCACAGCGTGCATTTTCTGTTGCCTTGACAACGGTCTGGCTGGGGCTTCCTAGCTTGCAGAACGCGCCTGACGCAACCCTGCAGAAATGATCATGAACACCCAGCAGACCGATACCGATGGCAAGTTGGGAGACATAAATATCAGAATTCTGCCTGCGTTACGTCCTACCGGAATTGCAAGGATAGAAGGGAGAGATAGGGAAAAGGTTGCAATTTTGATCAATTCTAATTAAAAATGGAAAAGTACGGGCTAAGGCCAGCAGCTGGCCCTGCTGTGGAGCCAGGGCTGACCGAGACGTCTGACGGCTCTACACCGTTTGCAAGACTGATTAAGGCCTCTGACAGTTTTGTCAAAATATAATCAGTACGTGCAACCCTGACATTTCACTACCTGAAGACCAGAAAGCACGAGAGGACATGAAACTCTCTTGTTCTTTTGGTCCCAAACATCCCCGGCTCAGCCTGTAGCTCTTGTTTGGGTCCGTTCCCCCTTTCGTCCTTCCGGGCAGTGAGCCTTTGTCGCCTTGGGCTGGGACACCCCGACCCCACTCCCAGTTCAGTAGCCCATGCCTACTCCTAATAGGGAGGGTTAACAAAGATTTCGCTTTTCAGCTGGAAGTGTTGACTGTGGAGTTTCTTGAAGTCTTGCTTAGAAACCGATCATTTGGAGTAGTAAGCACAAAATCTAGTTTACCAACGTTCCTGGAATTTGAATTCAAAATGCAGAAGGACAACCCCACATAGGTATGTAACGTAACCGTTAGTATGGCCATTTTACCCTCGTGACCCTTTGCTAACGCCACAGAGCCCTGCGGCCGTTGCCATTTTCAGGCCAGGGGTTAGGAAAGGGAGGCTTACAGCTAGTCAAGGCCTTACAGGAGCCGGTTGGACTAGCTTTGGGGCTCATAAACAAGATTCCTTCTGGAGATGAGATCCTTATTCACAGAAGTAGACCCCCAGGGACCAAGTGCGCCATATGGTGTGCTGGCTAATTTTGTGGGTCAACTTAGCGAGGCCCTGGTGCCCAGATACTTGATCAAACACCAGTCTAAACGTGAAAGTGGTTTTAAATGACATCAGTATTTAAACTGGCGGACCTTGAGTAAAGCAGATTACCCTCCACAATGCAGGTGGGTCTCATCAAATCAGTTGAAGGTCTTAAGAGAAAAAAGACAGAAGTTTTCCAAGGAAAAGAGAATTCTGCCTCCAGGCTGCCCTTACACTTGAGCTCCAACATCAACTCTTTCCTGGGTCTCCAGCCTGCCAGCCTGTAGTACGGGCTTTGGACTTGCCAGACTCTAAAATCATGAGACAATTCCTTAATATAAATTCTAGGCCATGTCCTTTTCCCTTTATACTTTGAAGATGGAGAAAGAGACATAAAAACCAAGGGGGGGGGGGTAGTCCTGGGCCGTAGCAACAGCAGAAGTCTACAAACTTCTATTATTAAGGGTCCTAGGACTGTGTTGCTCCTTCCTTCCCCAAATCTCACATCTTTAGAGTTTCCTTCATTTACTAGAATCTTCCAGTGTCTTCCTCCTCAAAATGAAAAACACGCTCGCTCGCTTGCTCGCTCTCTCTCGCTCTCACTCTCTCTCTCCTTCCTTCCCCCACTTTTCCTGTTTGTTTGTTTCCTTAAAGTTAGCCAGTATTCTTTTCCAGTCTTTGCAACCAAGAGAAACTTTCCCTTGGAGCATATTTTGAGAATACTTCAATGTTTCGTTTGGGGCTAGGTTCTCCCTCTAGTCTGTGAGCTCCCTGGAGAAAGAAACTATCTTTCTCATCTCTGTACCTTTAGCACCTAACATCCCCTGACACACAGACGGCCCTCAAAAATGAAAGCATTCCTTTCCTATTGCTGCCCTAACAAAGTGCCACGAATTTAGCAGCTAAGAACAGCACCCGTGTATTATTTCAGAGTTGTGTCCGTCAGAAATCCCACACATTGTGTCTCAGCTACTTCTCTGCACTGGGTCTCCAAAACCAGTGCATTAGCAAGGCTGTGTTCCTTTGCTAGAAGTTTAGGGGATGAGTCTGCTTCCAAACTCAACCGACTTGTTGGCAGAATCGCATTCCATGGTTTGTAGGACAGAATCCCTCGCTGTCTTCGCTGGCTGTTTGCCAGGAGCTATTCCCAGTCCCTACTGGCCACCCATGCTCCTTGGCGTGCCGCTCCCTCCCTCCGCCTTCCCAAACCAGCAATAGCACATCCAGCCTTTGGCCTGTTTTGAATGTCTCCGACTTTCCCTTTAGGCGTTATCTCTCTGACTTCCTTTTCTGTCCTTCGGGGCTCATGCAATGACACGGGGCCCACGGGATAATCCATTATGCAATCACCATATTTTAGAGTCGGCCCATTAGCCCCTTAATTCCATCTGGAGAGTGCTGTACTTCCCAGCGCTACCAAGATTGATGTTTGATTAAATAACCCGGGGATGGCATCTTCGGGAGACAGCTTTGGAAATCTGCCTCGCGTAGGAGATGAATGAGGTCCAGCAAGACCGGCGCTGTTTCGGAGATTTCCAGGCCAGTCAGGAAAGAGTTGCAGCATCTTGCCTTCCGGTCTTGGAGAGCCCTGTTTCCAGTCACCCGGCTCTGTATGACTTCTAGGCAGAAGTTTGATTCCCAGCAGTACCTTGGCCCCTGTCTTTGGTTTGTTCCAGGACACTGAGATCTTTACCGCCGACAGTGAACCTATTCTACCAACGTATTTATTTCCTCTAAAAAATACACGAAGCAACATAAGAGCAAGTGAGGTTTTTTTCCCAAGGAGGACATGGCTGGTTTCATATTCAAAACTCAGTCAATATAATTTACATATTAACAGCCTAAAAGGGGGGGGGGAAATATAATCACAGCAACATTTGTAGAAAAAGCATTTAACAAAAGTCACGATCCATTTTTTTATAAAACCTTTTAGCAACCTAAGAACTGTTCCTTAGCCTCTAAAGGATATGGAAAGATTAAGTATTTTGTACTTACTGGTGAAGACTGAACGCTTTTGCCCCCTGGTCATCAGTAGGCAAGGATGTCCTCTGTCACCATTTCTATCCAACACTATACTCGATTCCTGGCCGATGCAATAAATACACAGACTGGAAAGACCTAGGAAGTGAGTTCAGCCAGGTCAGAGTATACAATGCCAACATACAAATGTCAACTTACATACGTTAGAAATGAACCACTGGAATTTTAAAAAACTGATATTAGAAATCCAAAAATACACATGCAGGACCCGTATACTAAAAACTACAGCAATCTGATGAAAGAAAATAAAAAGCAATCTAAATAAATGGAGAGTGATAGTGTGTCTAAGAATTAGAAGACAATATTCTTAAGATATCAATTCTCCTTAATTTGATCTATAAATTCAGTACATCCCCAATCGAAATCCAAGAAGCCTTTATTTGTAGCCATTGGAAATTTAATTATAAAATATATACGGAAAAGAAAAGGAGCTAGAATAGTCAAAACAATTTGGGGAAGGAAGCACAAAGTTGGAGGACTCACATGACCTTATTTCAAGATTTACTATAAATCTACAATAACTAAGACAGTGTAATATTAACAAAAGGCCAGACATATATAGAATATATATAGAATATAGAATTGGGAGTGTAGAAATAGACAAAAAAAATTGATTTGTTTGTTGAACAAATCAGTTGATTTGTTCGATTGATTTTGAACAAAGTTGCAAAAACATTCAGTGTAGAAAGAACTGTTTCTCAACAAGTCTGTAACTTGTCTGGGACACCATACGCAAAACAGAAGCTTTATCTCATACTTTATAGAAAATAAATTATAACTCAAAGTGGACAACGGACTTATTTAAATTATAAAACTATAAAATTTCTACAAGAAAACATAGGGGCAAATTTTCATGACCTTTGGTCAGACAGTTTTTAATTATAATAATAAACCTCAATCCATAAAAGAAAAAATGATAAATTAGACTTTGTCAAAATTAAAAACTTTTGCTCTGAAAAGGACACACTTAAGAGATTGAAAAGACAAGCCACAAACTGGGAAAAAATATTTGCAAATCCCATTTCTGACAAAGGACTTGTATCCAGAATACCTAAAGAACTCTCAAAACTCAAAAATAAGAAAATAAGCCAACTTAATTATCTTAATGGGCAAATGATCTAAACGGGCATGTTGCCAACAATGGCATCTAAGCGTATGAAGAATGATTGATATTATTGGTCACTAGGGGAATGTAAATAATCCCACAATGGAATATCACTACCCACCTGTTCGAATGGCTCAAACCAAAAAACTTGACAAGACCATATGCCAGCAACAATGCAGAGCAACTAGGATTCTCATATATTCCTAGTCTGCTGATAAGAAAGGAAAATGGTAAACTGCTTTTTACCATTTCTTAGTGTTAAATATACACCTACTCTATGACTCAGCAATTCCACAACTAGTTATTTACCCAAGAAAGGGATAATTTAACATTCACAGAAAGACCTTTGGTGAATTTTTATAAAAGCTTTATTCACCGGTTTCAAAAGCTAGAAATGAACCATGTGACCTTCCCACAAAAATGGATAAACTATTGTAACTCTCATACAATGAAATATCACAGAGGAATAAGCAGAAACAAACTATTGATTGACACTGCAATGTGGATGGTTAAATGCATTTCCTGTGAGAAAGAAGTCCAGCCCCCTCAGCTACGTATTATACGATTCTATGAATGTGAAATTCTGGAAAAGACCAAGCTGCAAAGATGGAAAACAAGTCAGTGGTTGCCGGGAGCTGGGTGATTGTGGGAAGGGTTCACTGTGAACAGAAGTCATGAGAGGATTTGGAGGAAACGAAATTATTCTCTAAGGAACTGTGGCAGTCGACATACGACTATTCATTTGCCGCAAATCCATAAAAATGTACGTCACCAACAGCGAATCTGCGATGTGTGGCTTACATTTTGAAAACACCTTAACTCACACTTTTAAAACATCTATGTTACATCTGTGTAACATCTATGTTAGGTAGATGGGGCACTCAAGAGAGAAGGCCGACTGTGAGGAATGACTGTCATAAGTGAATCACGTAAGCTCACTGGTCAGACGGGGGACGAGCTGGCCTCTGTATCTATGGGAATTCTGTTTTGACTGGATACTGAAAGGCCAAAGGCAGAAAGGACTGTACGGGGCATTGTACCTTATTTGGCAAATGTGTGTTCCTCTGGGGTACAGGTTAGCAATTTTAAACTCCCTTATGTGTGCGCCAGAACTGAACAAGCAGGAAAGGTACTGCGTATCATGAGAGCCACGTTTCTCGGGGGGAGAAAGAAGCTAAAATAAAGAAGAGGGTGGAGAGACTGCACCATGCGATGCTAGACTGGACTCAGAAGGATCAATATGGACTCATCTTTTATAAAATATACGTATGTGTAGGTACACGCAGAAATAAATACAGATACGTGCGTCTGTACAGGGTGAAGTCATGACACTCCAGTAGCAGTGAGCACACCCAGTGCCCAGATCTTGGTTCCTAAATTCTATTCTGCAGTACAAGAAACCAGGGCTCGTGGAGAAGTGGTTGATTGCACGCCTGCAGCAAAGAGTATGCAAGATGACTGTGGAGGCTTTGTAATGCCAGAAAATGGGGCTGTGCTCAAACGAAGAGGACGGAAGCGTGTAACAATACACGGGCTGACGGAAGCGTGTACCAATACACGGGCCACACTGAAAGAGTTCCCAGTAGCCAAAGCTGAAACAATTTAGCAACAAAATAAATATAGTACTGGATTCTAACACAAAGAATAAAAGAAATAACTCTGAGTTCATACTTTTGCAAATAAATAGCTGAATGGATGAATAAATGAGAGAGAAGGGATAACTCTTCTTCCTGGAGAAATTTCAACGGGAAAAAGTAGAAAGGACAAGGAAAATAGAGAATCGCGACTGGGACCCCACAATGAAGACCCACCAATAGCTGGTAGAATTAGCAAAATTTTAAAAAGAAAGGGAGTATTCTCATAGCCTCAGAGGATGAACCAAATATTGATGAATTACAAAGGGAACTAGTAAGTTTACAGGGGGGAATCCTGGTGGACACCACCCTAACATAGTGGTCAAGGTTAAGTCACCAGCAGTAAGACAGGTAGACGTCATGTACGTACCTCCTGTTATGATGCACTAAGAAGGGCCCATCGCCTCTGTGACATTCATCCCCAAAATGCACAAGCTCCATCTGATCATGAGAAAACATCGTACAAACCGAATCCAAGGGACGTTTCACAAAATAACCGGCCACTACTTTCCAAAGTGGCAGGGTTGTGAAAGACAAGGCAAGACAGGGGAATCGGTACTGATTGGAAGAGACTGAGCAGACATGACAAATGAATGCAAGGTGACATCCCGGATTAGATCTCCAGTAGAAAAAAAGGGCATCAGTGGGAACATTGGTGAAATCTGAATAAGTCTTCTGTTTAGCTGGCAGCCTTGCGCGAATCTTAATTTCTTAGTTGTGAGCATTGTACTGTGGTTTGGTTAGATGTTGGCATTAGCAGGCACCGAATGAAGGGTCCCAAGAACTCTGTACTATTTTTGCCATTCTTCTGCATGTCTAAAAGTATCTCAAAGTTAAAAGTATTTTAAAAAGCGTATGGGTTAATTTTCACTATAAATGTCTTAATTCTTCAAGCTACTGATCTCCTGGTGAGGTGCCTTCTCTGCTCAGAAGGCACATTGATTTTCTCCTGCTAGCCTGCAAATACACATTAATGCTTTGGGCAGATGTATTTGTCCCTTTTTGAGATTCCGTTATTCACTCAGTGCCCACATAGCTCGTGTTCATCACTGCATAAACAAACACGCTAAACATGCCGTCAGTTCCCTGGTTTCTATTTATAGTCCTTATATTTTGAACAGTGGCTCACCATTGATCCAATAGATGCTATTAAGTCTCATGAATCCAGACCAATTGTTCAGGAGTCATTCTATTAAAACGAGGAGGAGTGAGTGAAGGAGTTCAAAAATCTAATTTCAGAGGGACCAACACAAAACCCATTTGATTTCAGGATTGCTGATTTTTACATGCTTTTGACTTTGGCCCTGGCAAACACAGTCTCCTTCCCCAAGCAGGGTGAGACAGGCAAGGGCTGCTTGGCTCGGCATGGGTGTGGGTGTCAGTGGGGCGGACATGAAGGAGGGAGCGTGGCACTATTCCCCGAGCCCAGAACCATTGTTCTACCTCCTCCGATAGTCCCAAGGCATTGTGTCATGAAAAACTCCTGTGGATTTTCCCAAAGTCTTAGAAACTGCCAAGGTGGATGGGGATAGGACTTAGGTGTTTGGGGGTAGGAGTGAGGGACGTTACTGATAAGACACACATGTTGACTGGCAGGTAACAGGCAGGAACCGACCATATTACTAATTGATCTGCTGAGTCCTTCTGGTCGACCCAAGGAACCAACTAGCAAACCACACGGTGGAGTAGTGCAACATGTTCCATCCAGATTTTCTAGAATTGGTTCTTCAAGTTCATGAGCAGGCTCATCTTGGGGAGAAGAAAGACATTCTGGAAGCTTAGCCTCTGCCCAAGACATGGACTTGGTCAGTGCCACCTATTTGGCTGACATTCTCTGTCATCTCTTAGTCTATTCTGGCTTGGGTTCTTGGGAAGAGGAGGGTGATTTGAACCTTAGAACATGAGCGTAAATGAGAAGATAGAAAGACCGAAAACTATCGGTGGTAAAGTTTACAACATAGAGAAGAGGTACCCAGTGTTTGATTCCCTCAATGACATCCGGCTCAGAGTCTATAACAAATCAAGTGAAGTTGGACGTTTGATGAGGAACTTCCTGCTAATTTGAGCTCGCTCCGAGACAGCATATCTGACTCTTTTCCTTCCTCCTGGAAGCTAGAGAAGGGCTCTTAATTGTATCTATTTGCATGTATGTTAATGTATTGAGTTCTGCCCATTTTTCTTTACAGCATGCAGGGAGTGGTCGGTCTCTCCCACCACAAACCATGGAAGTGTCCTCTAAAATCTGCCACGCCACCAGCACGGGCATTGGTGATGCATCGCCTCCCCCCCCCCCACACACTGAACTGGAGTTGAGGGCGAATGTTTGATGCTTTGAGAGACGCCACTGGTGATAGGAGAACATTTTATAATTAGGAGAAACCCAAATGGTCTGTAGACCTCTCCAGACAAAGTATGCCCATGACAGCAATTTTTAATTCATTGGAATTCAGTATGTGATTCTTGCCGTTGAAAGACGACTGGAAACATGCAGATGACATTGTCCATCTCTCTTCATGTTGTCTTTTAACCGGGAACATGTCCGCCTGGTATCATCGTGACCATACGAAAGAGAGCATGTCAGGGGCGCTTGGTCAGTTGAGCATCTGATTCTTGATTCCAGCTCAGGTCATCAACTCAAGGCTCATGAGATCAAGTCCCACATCAGGCTCTGTGCCGACAGTGTGGACCTTGCTTTGGATTCTCTCCCTCCCTGTCTCTCTGCCCCTATCCCACTCATGCATGCCTGGATGCGCACATGCTCTCTCTCTCTCTCTCTCTCTCTCTCTCAAAATAAATAAACATTTTTTAAAAAGAAAAGAAAGCACAAAAGCCTCTGCCATGTTGAGGTCTGCAGAGGTTGGACTGAGTCTTCATTCTCTGCAAAACAATGCTTTAAAGAATCAGACTTAGTTTCCGTACTCTACGGGACATAGCCCTCAAAGCAGTGTTCTAGTGCAGGTGTCTAGTTCTAGACTAGAATTCTAGTCTAATTCCCGAGAGTGGCTATCAACCCACCACCACCACTCACCGAGGAAGTGATGCCTTTCTACCGAGATATCAGATTCCAAGGCAGGGACCCAGGTCTGAACACACTACCAGCGGTAGTGTGGGCTGTGGGGGGGAGGGCGTGGGTGCTGATAGATGACAAGCACGGAAGGAAGTTCCAGATGAAAACTTCTATTCATAATATTTAAGTCGAGCTTGTGGTTATGTGAAATAGCAGTTACATCGAACGTCTCCCATGCCACCCACAGGTGTGTGCTCTCTTTCTGTCTCTGTCTCTGTCTCTGTCTCTGTCTCTGTCTGTCTCTCACACACACGCACTCATGCACACACGCTCCATCTGAAGTTTTGCACATTCTACAGTTTCTGCGTGGGACGCATTACCTTTCCTCTTGACAGTCACCTAAGAGGCTGATGTGTGGAACAGAAGAACGTGCAGGGGGAGGCCCGTGCCTCTGGAGTGGCTCTAAAAGCAGGGAAAAGTACAGATCCATGTCCGCGGGAGTGAGAGTGAAAGGTTGTGCCGAGTGCTGTCCGGGGTTTCCATGAGTGTGGAAGATTCAGCCCCCAGGAGCTGACAGTCGAGCGTGGGTGTAGACATCTGGCAATTTAAGCGGAAACCCTGAGCTATGAGTAAAGGGTAATAAGGTAAGCCTCCGGTAGCAAAGAATTCACCCTTCCTGGCCTAGGAGACAGAAGTGTCAGGGAAGAGAAAGCTTGGTGGAGGGGCCGGCACTTGAGGCTGGTTGTGACAAATGAACACAGTTTCTACAAGGACAAAGGAGGGAAGAGCACTCCAGGAAGACGGAAAACAGCGATCACATAACACCCATGGATTCGATGTGGTTGCACGCGGAGTGAGGTGTAGTGAGAAATGCATCGCGTTGGATGCTTGGGGTTCTCATGACTGTGGTCACCGCACCTCTGCAGAGGCACGAGCCTGATCATTTCATATATTCGGTATGTGGCCAGGATTCCCCGATCTTTGGAAATCCCTATTGTATGCGACCACGATTCTCCGATCTTTGGAAATCCCTATTGTGTGCGGCCAGGATTCTCCGATCTTTGGAAATCCCTATTGTGTGCGGCCAGGATTCTCTGATCTTTGGAAATCCCTATTGTAGGCGGCCAGGACTCCCCGATCTTTGGAAATCCCTATTGTTTTGTTGACCATTATGGTGGCCCAGTGCACTGGTTCCCTGCTGCTTTCAGGCGCGGAATGTGTGCTGCAGATCGGACCCTTTGAGAGTAACTGCAGCTCAGTCCACAGTTGGGCTGCTGGGAGAGAAACATGAAACTCAGCCACGGTTACCATCATGTTTGAAACCGGAAGAAACAGTCCTGAGCACAGGAGCACTGTCCTCAAACTGCCAGAATTAAATGTTCTCCGGGTGGCTGCATTTAAACGCGGTGCAGATCTTTTGGTGTCTAAAGGCCTTAAATATCAAACAGCAGGCTCTGGTTTAAGTGTCCAGCTGCTGTCGTCTTCATAGTCTTGATAGATAAGAGGTAAAGGCCACTGGGTTCTGAATAAATGTGGGAAGTTCAGCCGTGTTGCTTTCTCAGTGTCTGGCTGGCTTACTTGGTTAAAGAGAGCCAAAATGATAACACATTCAGATGACATCATTGTCCTTAAAATGGCATTGTTATGCTGAAGACAGAAACCAGGCTGTGCTTCCATCCAGTGAGATGAGAAGAAGAGGTTTGAAACGGAATGCCTGGCTGTCTAACAACCCGAAATTTCTGAGGAGAAGGAACGAAGAAGTCCCTACACGATGTTGACTTATTTCTATTTTCGAGATGAAAAGGCAATAGACCTCAATGGAATATATTTATTTTCATCTGGGTTTTTTTTTTTCCATTAAAGTTAGGGTCCTCTTACAAGAATAAGTGAGTCAGACGTACCCGGGATTTGTCAACACTGAATCCCTGGAAATGTTTTCTGTAAGAATGGAGATGTTACATGTCTTGGTACAGAACTCCCGAGGGCTTCTGACTTGCCATTTTTCCCCTGTCTCTACACTGGGGGCTCGGACCCCCTTTTCCTTCCTGTTTTACTTCCCGCGACTGTGTCTTCCTGTTCTTTGGCTTCCTGTTCTCAGTTTGTTTTCATCCTCACCAAGCCGAGATGAACATGTGTCATGCAATGAACTGACACACGTTAGTTCATTTGCGTTAAAAGGAATAGATGTCGTGGAAATTAACGTGCTTTTAACATCTTTAAAAGAAGGAACCATGAGAGAAACATAGAGCACTCGTCTGAAAACATGGTAGAGTTGGAATATTTGGTCTGAAAAATAGAACATACTGGAAATAGGAAAGACCCAAATCCTGTGGGTTCTGTGTTTCAGGATGGAGGATGGATGGATAATGGATTTGGGAAACATGTCCTGGGCATTGTCCAGGCAGTTCTTGTTCCCAACAAAAAAGAACGTAGAGGGCTGCCTGGGTGGCTCAGTCGGTTGAGCGTCCAACTCCTGATCTTAGCTCAAGTCATGATCCCAGGGTCATAGGATTGAACCCCATGTCAGGCACCACACGGACGGCATGGAGTCTGCTTGGGATTCTCTCTCTCTCCCTCTCTCTCTGCTCCTCCCCGGCTTGTGCTCTCTGTCTCTCTCAAAATAAATAAAGTTAAAAAAGAAAAAAAAAAAAGAATCTGTGGCCATTTAAAAAAAGAACTTAAGAAATCATTGTAGGGACGCCTGGGGTGGCTCAGTCAGTTAAGCGTCTGACTTCAGCTCAGGTCATGGTCTTGCAGTTTGTGAGTTCAAGCCCCATGTCAGGCTCTGTGCTGACAGCTCGGAGCCTGGAGCTTGCTTTGGATTCTGTAGCTTCCTCTCTCTCTCTCTCTCCCTCTCAAAAAATAAACATTTAAAACAAACAAACAAAAAGAAATCATTCTAATCAAATGTCCATGTTTGCAGAGACTGAAAGGAAAACCCAGAGAAGTTAAGTGTTTTCTGCTATGTCCTGGGACCTGTTACTGTCTCAGCCTCAGGCTTTAGGGCTTCTGGTCCAAGGCTCTTTTATAACCAGTTCCCAAATCGAAACATAAAGTCTGAAAAACAAATGTTTGATTTAACGAAGTGGTGGCTTTTCTAGGAAGGCAGTCAGATGATTGTTATTTATTGTAAAATGGGCCTGAGCCTCTTCTTTGTTGTTGAAGCATAATAATAATGATGATATTTTAAGTGGTTGAAACACTGGTTTGAAGAACCCCTATTTTCTCCTGAGACAGCCTTCTCGTCTTTTCCTAAAACACGTGTATGGAACAAGCCACAAATTGCATGTTTTGGGAGTTTTCATCTCACTTTTCCTTTCCCTTTTCAGAAACTCAAAGACACTTCTCTTTCATCCCCTGTCTTAGAGCCAACAAGAGTCTGGATAGCACTAAGCCATGCAGGATAACAAAGAAAAATGCACAAGGGAATTTCAGATGTCACCATAAATATACAACTGGACATATAGTTACAATCCTATGATTAGGGCTGGCATGAAGGGGTAGCACAAGGAGCTTGTTTGGAAATGAATCAACGGTTCTGGGTCTTGATTTTGATGGTGGTTACACAACTCTATGCAGTTGTCAAAATTCATAAAACTGTCTAGATAGGTAGGTAGGTAGGTAGATAGATACATAGATAAAATAGGTAGATAATAGATGATAGATAGATGATAGATAGATAGATAGATAGATACTAAATAATAGATAGACAATAGATAGATAGATAGATAGATAGATAGATAGATACTAGGTAATAGATAGATAGACAATAGATAGATAGATAGATAGATAGATAGATAGATACTAGATAATAGATAGAAAATAGATAGATAGATAGATAGATAGATACTAAATAATAGATAGACAATAGATAGATAGATAGATAGATAGATAGATAGATAGATAGATAATAGATAGATGATAGATAAGAGATAGATCCATGATTATATGTGGTCAACTGGTGGTACTCTTTTAAAATGTTAAATCTTATTACAGTAATCATCTCTCCATCTCTCAGACTTCTACCTCTCATGTGAATGTTATTTGTGGGAACATTTTTGAGTCTAGATTGGACCTTCTCTTGAACCTGGTCACCATTCCTTCAAGGCATCTTGAATTTTCCTTGCCTTCACATCCTCACTTCTGCCTTTCTCCTTGGCCTCTGCCATCTCCCCCACATCATGGGAGGCACCCCTGATCCTACCCCAGCTTGGTACATCTCATTGTCTCGGAACTAGGAGTCTCAACCTCTCTGTGAAGCTTCCTCAGGCCCCTCCAATCCATAAATTTCTGGACTTACCGAATTTACCACCCTTATATTTTTGTCCATTGGTTCTCCCGTGCTGCCTCGTGACATATTTCAACCATTATTTATTATATTATTTATTATATTATACACCATCTCGCTCTTTGTGAATTTATCTTCACTTCCCCAGTTAGATCAACTATTGCACCTCTAGGGATGAATTCAGTGCTGTGTATAGTATGCTCGTGGATGGTGAACCAAAATGCTTAATTGATTTGAAGGTTTGGGGTTGGACATGCGGGCATTTGAACGATCATGGGTAAGTGATTGTCTTCACCTGTCAGGTGGGGATAACAGCAGCGTAGGGGTGACATGATATTAAAGGTGGTAATTGTGTCAAATACCAGCAGAGCAAATAGCACATAGCAAGCAGTAAACTCATGGCTGTGTATTTATTCAACAAAGAATAACCGAGCAATTGCTGGATGCTTGGGACATGGCAAAAACCAAACAACAACAACAAAAAAACAGATGTAATCCCCGATTCTGTAAAGTATACCTTCTGAGGGGGCAGAAGCTCAAAAGATAAGTTCCTACACTTTATTGTAGGAACAGGTGGGCAGAATAATTCTTCCCAGACATAAGCAATTCCTGAAATCATCAATGTCAGTGTGGATGCCCCAACTTGCAGGGCTTTGTAAATCCAGAATGACTACGTGTGCAGCTTCGAGTCACCTGGAATGCATGAGGCTTCTGAGACAGTCTAGATGAAATCGAATCCTGAGGCCATCACTTAACAGGTGCAAGCAAATCATAAGTGCCTGGACCTCTGTTCCCTTAGCTTTTTTTTTCCATGTTATCTATCTATCTATTATTTGTTTATTTACTTATTTATTATTTTTAAGAGAGAGAGAGAGAGTATGAGCAGGGGAGGGGCAGAGAGTGAGAGAGAGAATCCCACGCTGGCCCCACACAGCGTGGCCGTGGGACCCGATCTCACGAACCATGAGATCATGACCTGAGCCGAAATCCACAGCCCACGAGTCGGATGCTGAACTGTTCTCTTAGCTTTTAAATTAGTTTAGAAAAAGAAGGCTGTCAAAGGACGGATCTGAGGGTTAATGCAGCACGGTGCTTGGTGCGGAGCAAACACGCCTGGCTGTTAGCTATTATCGTTAAGAAATCTTTGGGTGCAGGCCCTTGGGTTCAGACGGGTGCCATCTTGATAACCTCGTTTCGCAAGTGGCCTTGCTGAGCACAGAGAGCGCAGAACCCTGGAAACTGGCAAACAGCCACGCAGCCTGGCTCCCTGGCCACTGGGCAGCTGCCGCCTACATCGGCCAATGTGTATATACCCGCCTCGCAGGTACATATACACAGCATTGTATACGCTAATACTTGTATTAAGATCGCAGGGTCATCATTTTAGCTCGAATGCTGTACAGAAATGCAAACATTCTTCCTTTTCTGTAATGGTTTCAGTTATCCTTATGAGCCAGGGAGAGTCACAAGGAGACAAGCTTTCAACATGTCAAGCAAGCATCCGTGTTTTCTGTTTTAAATCAGTGAGGCGGCTCCCACCCCTTTAGATAAGGACTCCATTTTCCAGGTTGTCACCTGCTTTTAGGGGAGGCTGGTCTGACCCTGTGCCTCAGGTGGAGCACAGAAAGTCCGTTGAGACCAGGCCAGGGGTCCTTGTCATTCGTGCTGTACCACTTCTCTTTGCAGCCTCGCTCTCTGGTCCCCAACCTCTGCTGGTCCCCAGCCTTCTGCTCTCACTGCCTGTATGAATCAGGGCACCAGAAGCGGCTCCCCGTTCAGCCATCAGCCTTCCAGATGCTGAGCAGGGACACCCTGGAGAGCCATCCAAAAGTCCTTCCAGCTCTCTCTCTCCATCACTCAGTCCTTATTGGGACTTAAGCCTGGAAGGGCAGGGCCCTCTTTCTCCAAGTCCACCCCCATCGCACCGCTTTCTAGGGGGGAACGGGGTGTCCCTTCTCCCTCTCTGGCTGGGTCCCCCCACCCCTTTCCTCCTTCCCCCCAGGAGCCAGCCCCTCAGGGTGTCCTCCACCCTCTGTGGAGGGAGATCCTCACTGATCCAAACCCATCAGGTGAGACTGTTGGAAGGGAACCACCAGGAAGGAGAACAAAGATGAAAATCCACTGTTGTGTACCCGCAGCCACCACGCCCAGTGTGAGTGTGTGTGTGTGTGTGTGCGCGCGCGCGTGTGTATAGTGTTGTTAAATAGTCACCTTCCCACTTCAAATGAGCCATAACTTCTGAATGCAAAGAAAAAGAAAAAGAAAAAATTTGTAACCACGTATGGCGACAGGTGTTGACTTGTAACGAGGTTGTTGGGGTGATAGTGGGGTTTGTGGGGTTTGGAGCCAACCACCAAGAAAGAATTCTTGAAGACGTGTTTGGTGCAAAAAGATGATTTTATTGAAACTCACCTCTTGGGCAGGAAGAGCTGCCCCGGGACCAGGAGGAGAGACTGGTTTTATACTATGGGGCTGGGGGAGGTGAAATCCCAGGGAAGTTTCCAGTGAGGTTTTCATATGCTAAAGGAGACTCCCAGGACAGTGGAGGCCTAGCTATTGTCAAGCTAAGTTGATTTGCCCTCTAGCAAAGCATTAGCAGTAAGACTGTAGGGAGTTCCAGGGGAGAAGTTTCACTCTGGGGCCTCAAGTGTTTGTCAATGGCCTGTAGGTTGGAAGGAAATTGCGTTCTATCCGCCATTTCCTTCTGCCTTTGTTTCCCACATCGCTGTGGAGGGTGATGGAGACTCCCGGTCCTGCAGGACTGTGATCTCTATCAGTTAACCATTTGTTTTTCCCGTTTCCTTTGTTCTCGGACAGCCAGGAGTGCCCACGGCAAGTCACACACATCCCACCCGGTGGGGGTGGGGGTGGGCGGTGTTTGTGGGCTGGCACCTTGCCTTAAGCTCCCTCATCAGAATGGACTTATTGTTATGATCGCTTTGCAATATATACAGATATCAAATCATCTTGCTGTACATCTAAAACTAACATGATGTTGTATGTTAATTACATCTCAAAAAAAAGAAAAAGAAAAAGAAAGAAAGAAACAGGTGAAAATTTAGGGAAGGCGCTCCCGGTGGTCTGGTGATGAGAAGCTACCAGGTAAAGGCACCAGCAGGGGTCTCCGCAGAAGAGAGTTGGGAGCCAGGCTGAGAAGGAAGGTAGAGAGGGGGGCTGGGGTGAGCAGGAGAGGAGAGCCTCCTCAGCGGGGCGGTGGGCTGCAGGGAAGGCAGCCAGGCCAATGCTGAGAATGGAGATCGGATGGGAGGTCAGGACAGCGCGTGCCCGTGTGCGTCTAGGACACAAGCTGGGGGGAGCCGGGAGCCGTTGGGAATGAGAAACGGGGTGGTAAGGTAGGTCGGGGATGCGGGGGCTGGGGGCGCACAGTTGTCGGCAGGGCTGAAGAGCCAGGCAGCAAAACTGAGACTTAGTGCATTGGGCAGAATGGAGTCTACGCAGACGGAAGCCTGAGCAGGAGCTTGACGGAGTCCCTGGGTGGGGAGGCGTCTTCTCCATAGGGCTCCCCGGCAGGGGTCCGAAGACGCCTAAGATCTGTGGTTGGGTGGCGGGGGGTGGGGGGGGGGGGGGGGGGGCCCTGTACGCCGAGGCAGTCAGTCCTCACTTTCTCACTGTGGCCTAAGCCCCAAAGTCAAGGCTCAGTGTCATGCGCTGTCTTGACCTCTGGTGAAGCCAGGAGGGCCCCGAGTAATCCAAGTCTGGGGTGTCCTCCCCACTCTGCTCTCGCACATACGATCTCCTAGCCAAACCACCCTCCTTATAAAGGGGACCCAGGCCCAGCTTTTGCTCCCCTGGGAGAAGAGGGTTTCACTTACTGCCCGGCTGCAAAACTTCAGACAGCCAATCACATCCCGCCTTGGGAACAAGGGGCGGCCCCACCCTCTTGAAGAAAAGTGAGAATATCTCAGCCCCTTGGCTTAGCTATTTATGGTAGGGGTCCGCGAACTACCTGGACCACCTTCCTTCTTGGGATGAAGGTTTGGAGCACAGTCGCTGCTACATGGAGTTTTATTGGGCCGTAAATTGCATGTGTATATCTTATTAATATTTTGTATACACTGTGATATGTAAACATTTTAAAGGAGTAAGATAAAAGCTACTATCATAAAAACTCTTAATATTTTCTCCCCCCCCCTTAGAACCCCTAAGACCACGCATGGTACTAATCATCCCAGATAGTCCAGTAAGCCTGTCCAAGGAGGGACAAAAGACGTGTGTATCTGAGCCACCGCCTTTAAGGTTGACACATCAGCTCAGGAATGACTATCCCCAGTTTCAAGTGCATCCGGGAAGACAAGTGGTTTGACTCAGTTCCCACTACCGCTCCTGGGATGACAGCTCAGACAGCCTGGTCCCTTGATATAGCCTCGCTGGTCAGCCTCTCAGATGCCCCACCGTAAAAAGACTAGAAGAAGCCCAAGGCAAGGGGGGTGAGTGTGGCCGTCACCGCTGTCGGTAGAAAGGTCCACATCCTCTCCCAGTGGTGTCATTTTGCTCAGCATTCTAGACTCTCTCCTTACAGATGTCATAAACATATTCCGTGCAATCATAAAAGAGCCATTGGGATCAAAGTGACACAGCATCATCTCTCTGCCAGCTTCTAAGTGTTTCGCTTATGACTCCCAAGCTGACGTGGGCTGCCAGGAACGTTGGCTGTCCCTCACCCTCCCGCCGACAAGCCTACAGACCCACCGTGGTCCATCGTCCTTACTTCCAGCGAAGCCAGGAAACTCCTCTGGCTGTGTGCTGGGGCCATCTGCTATTCCCTTCCCAAACCATCCACTCCTCGCTGATTCTCAAGCTCTCTCCCTCCCTACCAGATCATTCTTACCAGTATAAAAACTGATCCGTCGCTAAAAGGCACCTCCTGAGCCCTCGCCCACCCGGCTCAGGCTTCTCCTTTCTTTGCTCCTCTTTCTTGTGAAGCAAGCTCTATGGACAACATGCTGTCTGGACTTAGTCACCTCACTGGCCCCCTAGCCTGGTCCCGTCCTCCATTTTCCCCTCGACTCGTGTGGTCTTGCCAAGGCCTGTGACCTGCCTCCCACTGTCCAGTGTAGTGCGGCCTCTCAGCTGCATTTGGGGTAGTTGACCACCTTCTCCTTTCCAACACGTGCCCCTCTCTTGAATTTCTGATGCTGTGCTCCCCTGGCTTTCTCCCGAGGACTCAGGGGCTCCTTCTTTGTCAGCTTTGTGGCTTCCTTCTCCTTCTCTATGCAACCTCTGAGTGGTGCATTGTCTTGGAATTGGGCTTTAGGCTCGCTTCTCCATCTACACTCCTTTCTTAAGTCTGTTCGGCTAGTCCCGCACAATCTGTGTTCTCTCTAATCCAAAAGTTCATCCTTAGCTCAGACCCCTCCCGTGAGTCCCAGATTTGCACTAATAGTTTCCTGTTTGGGACCACCACTTAAATATCTAACAGGCATTTCAAACTGAATATGACCGAACCATAAGTCTGGTTTCTACCCTCCAGAGTCTACTTATCCATGATGTCCTGAATATATCATTGCCCACTGGCCGACCAGATTAGAAACATTGGAATCCACCCTGCTCTCCTGACCTCTCTATCCAATCAGCCACCAAGCCCCATGTATTAGCTTCCTGCTGTAACAAAGTAGCACCGAGTTGTGACTCAAATAGCACAAATTCATCATCTTACAGTTGTGGAGGCCAGAAATCTTCCGTGAGTCTCCCTGGGCCAAAATGAAGGTGTTAGGAGGACCGTACTCCTTTTTGGATCCTCCTTGGGAGAGTCATCTCCTTGCTCATTCAAGATATTGGCAGAATTGTCTTCCTTGCAGCTGTGGGACAGAGAATGCTTATCCTGGGTGGCTGCCAGCTGAGAGCCTGTCCCTGTTTCTAGAGGCCACCCACACTCCTGCCTTCCTTCCTTCCTCCCACCACCTTCTCACAGCCCCCTTCACCCATCTTCAAAGCCAGCGATGGTGGGTTGAGTTGCTCTCATGCTCCAAATCTCTTCTTCTTCTATTTTGTTTCTCTGATTTAGCTAGGAAAGATACTCTGCATGTTTAGAGTCCATTGGATTAAACCTACTTGGTAATCCAGGGTCGTATCCCCATCTCAAGGTCTGCACTCTTAGATACATCCATATAGTCTCCTTGGCCATGCAGGGTGACATAGTCACAGGTTCTGGAGATTAGACACAAACGTCTTCAGGGGCCATTGTTCTGCTTACATCCCATCTGTTATGTACTCAATGCATATCTCTAATTGGTTCACATTTCTCTCTCTACCCCACCACCTTCAGCCATCCCACCATCCTCTATCATTGGGCTGGCCCAATGGTCAACTCACCGTGCTTTCTGCTTCCACCATTACTCTTCCCCGCAAAGTAGGCAAAATGGTAGATACATGATCTTCTCCCATCTCAACCTTAACCCTTTACCGGCTTCCGTTTATTGCTGAGACTCAACTTCAAATACAAAAAGGCCTTTGTGATCTAGTACTTGCTCCCCTCCCTAGGCTTCTCTTCCAGCGGTCCCAGTGCCTTGCTCAATAGACTGTTGTCCTTCCTGCTCTTGGAAGATTCTTTCCCTTTCCGCTGTTCTTTCAATGTTTGGCTGGATCGCATCCTTAGGCAGTAGACCAAAATGCCGTTTCCTCAGCTCCATCTTCCCTGGCCATCTTATTTAAATCAGACCGTTGTTCTCATCCATCCCAATTATAATCACATTGCCCTATTTATTTCCCACGTGGTAATGATCACAGTCGTATTTATTTTACCTTTTTCATTTATATTTGACTTGTTTCTTGTCTCTCTCCCCAAGTTGAACAAAATGGAGGTGACCATTGCATCTATAGCGACGTCCAGTTTCTCCAGCGAATAGCGCAGGGCCTCACAACACGGCAGATCCGCGATAACTATCTGCTGACCGAATGCACCAGTGAATTACGACCACTTGTGAAACCTGAGTGTGATCCACAGCTGCACACTCAGTCAGAGAGGAAAATCCTCATGGAGGTGTTGAGCCATGCCCTCATTTTATTAGCGTAAACAGGGAGAAACAAATCTAATCACCATGAATCTCCCCCGTCCCCCACCCCAATTCTGGAAGGCAGAAAACCAAACCAAATGGACAGAAAAAAAATATTGCTTCTGCCGTAAGAACTTAGAGCACCTGAACTTTTTGCTTCAAGATAAGCATAGGTGAGGTGGGCAACAAATTACGTGACTCCGAGCTGGTTCAACTCCAGAAGATCTATGGCGACTATTATCACAGCGATGGAAGGATCCTGCTCACCAGAGGCCCAAAATGAATGGTTACCACTGTGAGCTCTGGCTTGCCCATGCTTGGTACACAAGGGCATGTGCTACATGTGACTATGGGCAATCTTTTTTATTATTGACTTTTACAGTCTGTGTTGCCCTTCTGGAGATAATTTGTTCATTGCTTTGGAAAAAAGAATGTAACTGTTTTACTCAACCCGTTAAGGTCTCTATTGCTTGGTTATTTGGCTTCCTACCCTGCACACATCTTCTCTGAGACAACTTTATGGCTGGGTCACTTTTCATCTAAAATCTATTTCTATGTTCTGGGCTCCTATCCTGACAAACAATTCAACAGGCACAGTTTGATCTCCTTGCTATGGATCTAGAGCGGTTAAGGCTCTCACTGGTCAATTTTCCCCGCTAGGGGACATTTGGTATTTCCTGGAGAAACTGTTGGCTCTCACAACTTGCGGGGAAAGGTGATGGAAACTGGCACCTGTGAAAGGTTAGGTTGCTGCTACACCTGCTACAGGACATCCCTCCACAACAAAGAGGTATCTGGTCTAAAATGTCAGTGCTCCTGGGGTTGAGAAATCTTGCGCCAGAGCAGGAAAGAGCACATCTCTGTCATGTGCTCAATCATGTCCAGGCAGCAGAACAGGTAGTTGAGAGGATGTAGGATGTACCACCCAAGAAAGGGCACATTTGGGCACTCAGAGATGGGACCCAGAGTTTTATTCCTCTTCACAACAACCCACTTAAAGATTTGCATCCTCAGTCTAAACAACTCACAATAATTTTCGTATCTTTATTCCAAAACAAGACACAACAGCAGTGGAAATCCACTTGACCCTCTCTGTGGCATGTGGTGCCACTGACTGCTTCTTCCTTCCGGAAGCCCCTATTCCTTTTGTCTCAGGACACACATTCCCTAGGTGTCCCCCTCAGGTGTTCTCGCCATCTCCTTACCGAGCTACTGTCCTCTTGCCCTCCCATGGATAGAAGTATCTCTTCATTCCACATCTCTCCCCAGACAATCACAATCACTGTCTATTTTTAAACGTTATTTATTTTTGAGACAGAGAGAGACAGAGCATGAACGGGGGAGGGTCAGAGAGAGAGAGAGGGAGACACAGAATCCGAAACAGGCTCCAGGCTCTGAGCTGTCCGCACAGAGCCCGACGCGGGGCTCGAACTCACGGACCGCGAGATCATGACCTGAACTGAAGCCGGCTGCTTAACCGACCAAGCCACCCAGGCGCCCCAATCACTGTCTATTTTTAACTCTACCTCTATGCTAGCAACCCCAGAAGTACATACTCGGGCCAGACCCGCTGCTGGGCTTCTGAATTCACTGTGCAGCTACTTTTGATCATTTATGTGAATGTGCCTCAAGCATCTCAAATTCAGTACATGTATGTAACATGGAGTTGTTATTCCGTTTCCCATCCACAGTCTTGTTTTTTCTCCTCTACCTTAATGAATGGATCACTGTCTACCCAAGACCCAATGATGGTGGTCAGTCTTGCCTCTTCCCTTCCCTGCACAACCATTTCCAAACCTCAATTCAAATCAGGGATTGAGTCAGGTCAGTGTTTCTCCTCAAGGCCCCTCCATGCCTCCCCTCTCTTGTCCTCACTGACTTTGCCTTTCCTCAGGGTAACACCATTTTCACCAGCTGCCACTGGAGCCTCCTCCTAGTGGGTCTTAGGGATTCTGGTTTCTCCTTTTCTCATCAGGGATCTTTGCACCCACCAAAGTGACTCTCCTAAGACAAAAATCTTATCATTTCAATCCACCACTTAAATACTTAGATGACTCCTGTGTACTTGGCATATCAATTCCAAATGCCTTGCTATGGCCTACCGGTCTGCCAAAGACTCGCCCAACCTGCTTGCCTAGACTTGATTCTCTTTGCATGTCTCCCCACACCCAACATTTGAGTCTCACTGAGCTGCTTGCGCTTATCAATCCACCTTGCCTTTTTCTCATCTCATATCTTTTCCTTACACTGTAGTTTCTGCCCAGAATTATTACACACACACACACACACACACACACACACACACTGAGAGAGAGAGAGAGAGAGAGAGAGAGAGAGAGATTTGCTCTAAAACCTTTCCTGAACACTTCCTACTTCCCCATCTTCTTTCCACTTGAAGAACTCAGTGTCCTTTCTATGGGATTTCACTGCTCTAGTGGATAACTGTCTCAGTGTCTGTGATTTATGGCTCTCATTTGTATACATTTATGTCTTCTTTTAGACTATATCCTCTTTGATGGCAAAGGGCCATGTTGTGCACTACATGCCTAGCAAAAAGCCCAGCACCAGGGACGGAGTGAACACAACAATTATTTGTTGAGCTAATTAATTGAATAAGCAGTTACTTTGCTCCAAACACCTCTACAGTTCTCGGTGCAGCCAATCTTTGGGACTGAAACATCAACCACTCTGGTATGAAATCCAATTTGCCATCATCTTTTTCTTTTTTTTTTTTTTGTATCATGTGAAAGTGTAATGTTCACTAGACTTGGGAAAAATAAAATAGAAGTAATACATTAATAGCCCTTCTCCATAGAAATGAAAGGCTGTTATAAACATTCATGTAAGTCAATTCTCTTCTTAAATCACCTCATTTTTTTCCAATTATAGTCTCAGTGAAAGTCAATACCATAGATCTTTCAGAATTCCCTGACCATAAGTAACTTGTAGTTTCTTGGGCAAATAATTGTTAGTTTTATGATCTATAGCAAAGCTAAAAGCATCCGATGCCTATTAATACTGTTCTATTCACAAGCGTGCTTACATACCATTTCTCCATCCTTCCACCCCTTAGGCCCCTCTCCCCCAAATATAATGAGCAATTCAACACAGGGAAGGATGACTTTGATAATTTATTCAAATATTCCTTTATGAATAAAATTGTAGCTAGTAATACCTTTGGGCTACTCCATCAAAATATAACCAATGACTCAAATATGTCAAAAGTCATTAAAGTATCAACTTCATCTCAGAAGCCTATTAACCAACGAGAAGCCTAAAAATATAACTATGATATATTATACATGGAGAACTGATAAAGTCTGTAGGCCTTACCCATTAAGTGACACAGCAGGCAGATGTATTCATCAAGATTCTGAGGTCATAAACGACAGACCGTAACTCTGTCTACTGTAAACAAAGGTAGGGGACAGTTTATTGGAAGAATATCAAGACCCCCAATATCAGTGGGGGAGGTTACAGACTTGGGCTCAGAAAAAAGGCAGTAGGATGGGAAGCTCCAAGAAACAAGAACACAGGAATAGTAGTGATGTCCTACAATGGGAAGGGTCTGGTCAGAGGGCCTACATCACAACCGAATGAACTCCATTTTCACTTTTTTTCCCTCTCTTCAAGACTTACTTCCAGGGACAACGTGTCCCAATAGCTTGGGTTGGATCCCATCTGCCCTTTTATAGAGAGGGGAACAGAACACTGTATTATACTCTTAGCTAGCTTGCGCCACCATAATAGAATACCACAGACTGGCATCTTAAACAACAGAAATGTGTTTCCTCTTGGCTCTGGAGCCTGGAAGTCTGCGATCAGGATGTCAGAATGGCTGTGTCCTGGTGTAGGGCCTCTGACGGGCTTGCAGATGGCCGCCTTCTTGCTGTGTCCTCACGTGGCAGGAAGAGAGAGAGCTCTGTCGTATCTTTTCTGACAAGGGCACTAACCCCTTCGTGAGCCCCCCACCTTCATGACGTCATCGAACCCTAATCACCTCCTAAGGCCCACCTGCAAATACCATCCTATTAAGGATTAGGGCTTCAACATGAGTTTTAGGGAGACACAAACAGCAAGTCCACAACACGGTCCTTCCGGATTGTAATCCACCAGGAAGAAGTAATTGACCAATGGCCAGAAAATAACTAATTCAATGAGTGAGTAGATTGATGGAGAGTCTGAGGTCATGATATAGCTAGGGAAGACCATGAAACATTGACATATTTAATTGAATTGAGAATAAGGATTAGCTGAATTGAAATAATATTAAAGACAGCAAAACTGTACTTATACAAGTCTATGTATAGTCCTATTGTAAGTCTATTGTACAGATACAATTCTATACATAATTCTATGAAAATGCGAATTGTTAAAATACGCATTATCACGTCTCTTTCCCTATTTGTCTTCTCCCCTCTCAGTAGTTTCCCTAACAGAGAAACAATGACTAAGCTCCAAAAGGTTAAGAAAAATAAATGAGGGGCAAAAACATGAACGCTGACAACATCTTTTTTATTATGCTCATTTTGCGACTTGGTGGGAAACAAAACATGAATTCCTTTAGGCAGCAGAGTACCAGGGCTCCAAGCAAGCAAAGCCAGAGGGGCTTGGTGAGTGGAGGGGACATTGCTGAGCTCTTATTATGGGTCGGGCACTATTCTAGGGCTTTACAAGTGCTAACCCACAACAACCACACGACCTAATGCTATTGCTGTCTCCGTTTTACACAGGGCGTATGCCGGCAACACCAAATGGTCCCCTCAGGTAAAATCACACCCAAAATAGTAACGAGCATGTGCTTGCTGAGGGCCGGTAAAGTGGGAGTGGTCCAGGGGCCACGGAGGGCAGGGGCAGTCTTAAACAAGATGGATAACAGCACCACGATTCCTGTTGAGAATTGACCTGCCAATATTTAAAGGGGGCAGAATCAGGCCCTGGTGAACCATTTCTCACGGGACCTCCAAGTATTACAGGAAACACCAACCGGGCGAGAAGCTGTAGGAAAATCTGCCCACATCTTGCCCCTCCAGCTACCTGCTTCTACACAGGCGTGGGGTCAGGGACCGGCCCTTCTGCAACTCTTCGCTGCATGAGTTATACATATTGAGAGACTCTGCTCCGTACACTCAGCGGCTTTCACACATCCAACTAAAGCTTTGGGCTCCGCCAATGGGACACAGCGCCGGTGCTGATCTTTGCCTCTGGGGTCGGTGGTCATTTCGTATTTCTACTCGAGCATCTTTCCAGCAATATCAGAGCTAGACCAAGACAGAGTTTTCAGGCTCTTCTGCCGTGATCGAGGGTGGGAGTGATCCCACGTCCTACGCCTCTACTCATAAACTTCTACTGCATTGCCTATCTAAAAGTTTTCTGGCTCAGCATTTTTCTTTTTCCTCAGTTGGCAACTCCACTCCCTACTGTCCACACGATGCCTCTAAATTCTTACTATCCTTTACCCTCAGGGCTCCCCAAAGGCTATTGTTCATAAATACATTAAAAACCCAAATGATGACCTCTGAAAACAAAACAATCCCGACAGCACTCTCCCCGAGCTATTAATGCAGCCGAGCTTTGCCATCTAATTTCTGCTTTTCTGGAAGCATCAGATTTCCCTGAGGAGCCTGGCCTTTAAACACTTAGAAGAAAATATCTTTTGCAGTTCAGAAGGTGCTTCTGAGCAACTGGCAGCCGCTGAGAGCACCACTAGGAAGATCCGATGACTTGGGTATTGTGCCCAGTGAATGGAGGGAGTGTCTTCACCCGAAAGGCAAGGGGGCCTTGACTGGCCATCAGTGGTAGAAGAGACAAAGAGAATTGACAGGAGAATAAAGAAGCAGGAAGGAGGAAAGACGCGGGAGGGTAAAGTGAGTGATGAGAATGGGCAGGTGGGCTGGCAGCCAGGCCGCGGGCAATCTGGCACAGCAACATCACTGTCACCAAACACCGACAGAGCGTGGCTTCTGTGGGGTCTGCCCACGGGGCCTTATACGTCTTGGCTGCCGACTGTGGCGCATTGGGTTGTGTCCCCAGAAAGATATGTTGAGGTCCTAACCTCTGGTATGTGTACATGAGATCTTGTTTGAAGGTAGGGTCTGTGCAGGTGAATCAAGATGAGGTCACACGAGATGAGGGTGAGCCATAGGTCCAGTGACTGGCGTGCTTGTAAGTAGAGAGAGATTTAGAGAACACAGACACGTAAGGAAGTTCATGTGTCACCAAGGGCAGAGATTGAAACGATGCAGCCATAAGCCAAGGAATTCCAACATTTGCCAGCTGCCATCAGAACCTGGGAAGGCAAGAAGGATGCTTCTCTAGAGCCTTCCGAGAGTGTGTGGCCCTCCTGACACCTTTATTTTGGACTCCCGGCCTCCAGAACTGTGAGACAGTAAATTTCTAGACAGTAGATTTCCGTTGTTACAGCATCGCTAGGCAACGAACACAGACACCAGACGGATACCCGGATAGTGTTGCCTCAATTTGCGTGAGACAGTAGCTGACCTCACCTTCCAGGTAATTTTCAGGGATTTTATTTTTAAGGCAATTCTTTTTTTTTTAAGATTTTTTTTTCAACGTTTATTTATTTTGGGGACAGAGAGAGACAGAGCATGAACGGGGGAGGGGCAGAGAGAGAGGGAGACACAGAATCGGAAACAGGCTCCAGGCTCTGAGCCATCAGCCCAGAGCCCGACGCGGGGCTCGAACTCCCGGACCGCGAGATCGTGACCTGGCTGAAGTCGGACGCTTAACCGACTATGCCACCCAGGCGCCCCTTTAAGGCAATTCTTAATAGAAGTCAGGATTCTACATTATCAGTCAAACACGAAGCTTGGAAGGGACTGTAGCCTGGCATCATGTTTGCCAAAGTGTCTTCTCGTTAGAACAGAGTTTCTCAACCTCCACACGACTGACATTTGGGGTTGTCATGGGGGCCAGATTGCTGCCCCGTGCATTGTCGGGTGTTGAGCAACATCCCTGGCCTTTGTCCAATAGATGGCAGCTGTACCCTCCCCTCAATCGTGACAATTGAAATCTGTTGACATTGTCCAATATCCCCGGGGAGAGGAAGCAAACTCATTCCTCATTGGGAACCAGTGATGTAGTTAGTATACTTACCTCGTGCCTGTCCCTTGCACAAATCACTTCAGCGGGGAGACAAACATCCTTCCGTAGCTTCTACAACGAAGGAGTCCGGGATGACGAAGTGGATGCAAACTGACGTGATCTGGGTCAGAGATACCCTACAGGTGCGGGAGGTCCCAATGAATCAAAGGTGGCTGAGCTGATCAGAAGAGGAGGGTTTAAGGAGGGCAAGAAAAACTCTCAATGAGTAGGAGCGATGGGCTCAGGCTTTGACACCCTAACTCGGCAGGAAGGCTGGTGCATGACCTTGGCCAAGTGGACCTTATGAGTCTCACTCCAACTTGAGGAACATCCAAATGATCTGAAAGTAACATCAAGGGGTCCGCGCGAATGCAAGTCCTGAGAACGTGCGCACTAAACTCAGCGCACACGCCTTGCATTCCAAGTCAGCATCTGTCAGTACGCCCAGGGCTATGTGGAGCCTGCCAAGATAACTGTTGTGCGTGGCAACATGACAAACCACTGAGAAGAGATTAAATTATCATTGACATCAATTAACAATAAAATAAATATGAAGTAAAAAAAAAAAAAAAGAGCAACTCAGATTATAATACTCTAGGGAATAAGAGGGTTATCCTTCAGCTGTCTGGTCAATTAGTGAAATTCCAGATTCAGGTATCGAGATATTTATTTAAGCAAACCCTTTCTGAGAAATCATGTGCCAAGGTCAGTAAAGCTCACAGCCTCTGAAGTCATAGAAAGCATACTAAAACATGACTGCTGACCAAACTCTTGCCTAGGCAGAAGTGACCCAAATTCCTTATAGAGCAGAGGTGGAAGGTTGGCTGAGGCACACACAACCGACCTGAAGACCTTATAAAGCAGCTACCTATGACAACATTATATTTACACACCAGCGTGGCTGCGGCCCTAGGCGGCGGGGGAGTGGGCTTCTCCCCGTGAGAGCCCATGTCCTTGCGATCCTCGTCAAAAGTGTAAGTGGCACCACAAACCTCCTAGGAAACACACCTCATTCAGGCTCTAAGGACTGGGTTTTACATCTCCAGACACACCCCAGCTGCTTCCCTCCTGAGCGCTCTCAGATCCTGTTCTCAGCAGGTGTTTGCTGTGTGATTGCAGCTTCGGGCAAAGCGCTTTGTCTGACCGTTGGCCATGTTAAATACACTTTTTTTTTCCCCTAGGGGGATTGAAATATTAAAAATGATCTCAGAGAACGCCTGGATGGCTCAGTCGGTTGGGCATCCGACTTCGGCTCAGGTCGTGATCTCCCAGCTTGTGAACTTGAGCCTCGCGTCGGGCTCTGTGCTGACGGCTCGGAGCCTGGAGCCCGTTTCCGATTCTGTGTCTCCCTCTCTCTCTGCCCCTCCCCAGCTCACACTCTGTCTCTGTCTCTCTCTCTCGAAAATAAATCAACATTAAAATTTTTTTAAAAAAAACTTAAAAAAAAACAATCTCAGAAAACTATTCTACTTTTTCAACCTTGCTTTCCCAACTTCAAAGGAGCCTTTAGGGCAATGTGCTCACAAACACCCCCAAACAATGTTCCAAAGCAGGAGCCATCAGGCAGCCTGGCTCTTCCTTCAGGACTTGTGTTCCCCAAGGTACCTAGAAGCAGGCTGGTGGTTTATCAAGAGTGCACAATCGCCTTTCGGAATAAGTGGGGGCCTAGAGTCAGACTCCCAGCCTGGATCAAGGTGGTCTGGGCTCTGGGAAGGAAGGATCAGGAGTCAAGGGCAGTTAGAAGGTGCTTGTTGGGATAAAGCTAATGGCCACGCCAAGTGCCAGTGCGAGGGTTTAGGCAGTGAGGTGGAAACAAGGGCAGGTGGAGAAGGTGTGCTGACAGAGTGGGATGCAGAGCCTGGGGTGGGCGCTTCCCGAGATGCCCAAGCGTCACCACGGTGGTGTTACGGGTGGGAGGGTGTCCCCCTAAATTCATCTGTTGAAGCCCTAACCTCCAGGACCTCAGAATGTTTCCTCATTTGGAAGTAAGGCCTTTGCAGATGTCATGAGTCAAGACGAGGTCATACTAGATTAGGGCGGGCCTTAATTCTAGAAGGCTGGGGGAAGCCGGGGGAAGCCGGGGGAAACCCGGACACAGTCACACACACCTTGTGTCTTGTGAAGGTTGGAGGTGTGCTTCCATCAGCCAAGAAACTACCAGAAGCTAGAAGAGAAGCCTGGAACAGACTCTCCCTCACAGCTCTCAGAAAAAACCAACCAACTTCACTTGCACCTTGATCTTAGACTTCCAGCCTCTCGAGCAGTGAGACAGTAAATGTCTGTTGTTCAAGCCACTCGGCTTGAGCTGCTGTGTTCCAATGGCCCTACGTGCTGACATGGGTGTTTCGTGCCTTCCAGAGGGCATGGCTGCTGTAAACCCCCACTCGGTATGAACGAAGGACCGATAACGAATAATCTACTCATTATGTTTTCTGGAACAACACTAGTAAACCTTACTTATCTAACACCCCAGAGGAAACTTACTACAATCAAGTATTTTAATACTTGCAAAGTCTTTCTTTTTGAGACTTAGAGTTTGGATCACTTTCCACCCGATAGTTTAAAGAGCCCGGAAATACATCTCTGTGCCAATTCAACTTATAGGTTTCTGACAAGAGTAACATTTGAAAGTCAGAAACCAATTTTGTTCTGTTTTCATCTTTGACATCCGTTTTAAAGATCACTCTGTAACTATTCCTCCTTCTACAAATTTTTCCAATAGCTCTTATGCCAAACCCAATAAAACTTTGACCTGAACCGACCCAACTATCTCTACAAGATAAGAGTGCGTTTTTGCTCAGCCTTCTCTGGTTTTATGGATTAACGGAAAGTGTCAGAATGGTATGGAAGACAAAGTAATCGCTGGGCAGAGAGCTTAGAAAATTTTAGATGGAATTTGCAAGTTAAAACAAACCTTCCCTGTCACCCTGACCCCAAATGCTTTCACCCTGACAAGGTACATTTAAACAACAACAACAACACCCTTGCGAGAGAACTAAATTTGTGTGCCAAATAATGGTGCTGAAGCAAGGCCCAAATGTGTGTATATTTTCAACACAGAGTACGAAGCCATAATCATCAGACTCTGGCCGTTCGTTCCCGGTTAGCAATGGAATGCATACATTTAAGTGACAAAATGGCATTTGCTCAGAGATGTTAATTACATGATGATCCTAAGGGCAAGCATGTAAACAGTGATTTGTTGGTGAAATCACAGCCCAACAATGGCACGTAAAGGAGGGCAAACCTCAGAGGGAGACAGACGTGGGTCCACTCTCCTTACTGGTCTTTGTGCTGTTGGATCCTCATGCTCACTAACTAGTTTTCCTTCAGGCCGAGCTCATATTATCTTTGTTGGTATCAAACAAGCTTCGTTTGTCCTGGATTTACTTACAATCTTTCTGACGACAATTCAGAGAGTGAATCATCCCCACAGTGACAGCATAATTATATCCACGCACCAACTTGGGGGTGTTGGATTTGTCCCAACATTGGTACGTTGGAGGAGAAATGAGGAGTTCAAAAGACTGAAGCCTGGTTAAAATCTTCGAGGACTGAAATTGGTTTTTAAAAATGGCGGGGCCACAGGGGTGTCTGGCTGGCTCAGCCGGTAGAGCATGTGACTCTCGATCTCGAGGTTGTGAGTTCGAGCCCCGCATTAGGCGTGGAGCCTACTTCAAACAAATAAACACACACCCACAAACAGGTGGGGCAGCGAAGATACATACAAACTGATGCAAAATGTAACTGTTAATGCGGGTCAGAGGGCATTGAGAACCTTCTATCACCTCAACAGTGTAAACCCATGCGGGACGAGACAGCCATTAAACCCAACCATACGAGGAGCACGGTGCAGTGCTCCCAACGTTTCACAAGGTCAAAATCTGGACTTGCCAGTTTCTCCCTCAAAAATAAATGCCTCTCCGAACCTCTATTCCCGTGTACAAGCACTATCATGGCACAAGTGACCCAGGCTTGGATCACTGCGCTAGGACCTCACTCACTAGTTTTACAAAGCTCTAAGCACCGAGCTCCCAGTCTGGTGGGGGAGTCAGAAACCAGTCCCGCAGAATGTGCTACAAGCCACAGCAGCAAAATGCAGAAGGGTCCACGGGTCTGCAGACCGGAGGTGCCCCACCCAGCATGGCCTCTTTCAATGGGTCCCATCACTTACCGGAGAGAAATAGCATTTCACTTCTTTAGAATGATTAGGGAGAACTATGTGTACCTCGTTCCTCATGAGAAAGGAGCTCCGTGAGCCTTTTGTCACTTTCATTAGAACAAATTCAATACAAAGCAGTAAGCAAACAGGATGTTTTTCCCCTGCTGAAATAGAAGTGTCACAAGAGCAGAATTTCTATTTTGTTCACACTTGACAGCTTCTAGGTGCTCAATAAATATTTGCCAAGTGAATGAAGGAATTTCGTCCCTCTTTTTCCGTGGCCAGAATGAGCCAGCAGTCTTGCGTCAGTGAATCTGTTTGGACCACCGGAACGTGCCTGTGTGGACCGAGCCAAAGATAGTCCTGGAGGGGAGGGCTGAAGCCGAGGGCACTGATCAGCCTAAGTGATCACCTGCCTAAGCTGGGTTCTCCCACCCAGCTCTTATCACCAATAAACCGGATTTCATCCCTACAAGTCTGGCTCTGTGTATTCTGTTGGGTGGGAAATCAAGTGAGCCAAAAGGGGCATTACGTATCGATCCCTAAATTCCACACGTTCGGTATATGGAATGTATAGAGAGCACAGGGTATAAATGTCTGGATACAAGCTGGGAACTTTAAGTAACGAAGGGGAGTTGGTGAGATTGAAGGTTGTAAGGCAGTCAAGACAAGTATCTGTTGGACACAGCTGCAAATGGCCACCGCTGTCCCCTCCGCCATCCCACAGGGTCTGGACTCATAGCCAGCAGCTGGTGCTTACAGGGAGAGAGCTTCTCATAACAAGGGGGCACCTTAACACCCCTACGCCTCCAAGCTGGCCCCACAGGCCTCACTCTGCGGATGGCTGCAGCTTTCTCTTGAACCTCAAGACTGCAGCATCCCCGGGCATCCGGGACTTTCTTGGCAACGGTGATGGGGCTTTAATCACTGCTTTCTGGGTGATGGTGATGGAGTTTTAATCACCGCTTTCTGGGTGATCTCAGCCAGGCCGGTAGGCAGGGATTTTTAATTATTATCGGCAAAGGTGAGAACCATGCTCTAGGAAAACAGATATTTGAATGTTGACACAAGATTTTAGAACCCTTCAGATGGGGGTTCTTTGATTCACCAAAAACCGATGGGAGGAACCAGAGGGAAATCATCTCTGAAGCTGGATTTCCCGGACCTTTGCAACTGCACAGACGGCAACAGAAACAAGTCACTATGTCCCAGGACTTAAAATGTGTGGTCATAAAACTTGGTGGCAACCACGCCACTGGACAGAGCCAACCCTCAAAGCAGCCTGAAGGACACCAAACATAAGACTCATAGGAGAAATGCAAAGATGAGAGAAAAGCTGCCACCATCACAAAATTGTACACTATGCAAGAAAATTGCGTTGTCCCAATATGTCTCCAAAATGCCTCCTCCAAGAAAAGGGACAATATATATAAACAGTGCCACAATTGACCTCTTGCAAGCAGTGTTTTTCCCATGGAGTCAACTCCCTAGATCATGGTGCCCCGGCTTCAATGGCATCCCGCAAAGATGAAACCAAGGATGCTGGGTTTTCCCTGTCCACCAACCTGCTCTCAGATACCATGGAGCTCCCGCTGCATATTTGACATCGGTAACACAGGTCAAGATTTAACCAAGTATGATGTCCTGAGAGCCATATTTCGCTTGGGGTCCCTCCCTAGGCCTTGAAGTTAGTGATGTAAAGCCTGTGCTGTGATAACTCTTTCACCACACAGGCGACTTTATACTCTTTAAAGTGGGGAACAAAAAATGGAACTAACTCAACTTTGAAGCCCAAAGGCATGAAGCCCATCGCGACAGATGGTAACCTGGTTCACACACAATTGTTGAAAAATCCCAGACTCTAGTGCACACAAAAAGAAACAGAAGAGGGCTTTAATTTCATCGAACATTAATTTAAAATTAGGAATTACGTATAGACTTTGGACTTGACTTCCAGAGAGCAAGAATATTTAATTTTGGACTTCATTACTTTTGACACAAAATTAGCTGAACTTTAACTTGTAAGAATATTTAATATTTGTAGCTTTAGTTTCTTCCTGAAAATTTGTGCTAGTCCTTAGGGCTGTTTATACTATCCCAGCTGTTGTCTTCCAGGCTTGTGGGAGCATTGGGCTTCTGTGCTCCTCTTGTATTTAGGGATTGCCGTGTCACTTGCTTTGGCCTATGACATGTGAGCAGAAAAGTCATGGTCACTGCCAAATGAAAGCTTTAGGCACTAGCGTGTGCTTAACTAAGCTTGGTGCTCCGTCTGGCACACGGCCATCAATATTCCAGATGGTGGCCGTTCTCCTAGCCAGGTCTCAGAGTAAAGACCACCGTGAGGCAGAACAGAGCCCCCAGCTGGCCAGTGAAGTCCTCAGGAATAAAACTTCCCAGGGTTAATCCACTGAGATCTAGGGATTGCCTGCTACTTCAGCATAACATAGTCTATCTTACGAAAATAGAATTTAATAAAAGAAGGGCTTTATATTCAACTTGAGCCCTCTCCAGGTTGTTAACATTTTATTCCCAGATCATCTTAATGTTGACATTTAATCACACGGCAGAAGCTCCATTGAGCAATACGGCTGGGAAAAAATGCAAAGAAATAGAAGAATAAATCTCCAGCCTCGACTCCAGTGTGGCTCAACGTTAATGTGAATATTTCACTATTTCAACCCAATGGATAGCTTCTGGGAGCAAACTATACGCTTCCTAGTGGCAGTCCCAGGAATGTGCCCCAAGGAGGAATGGGCATCTGAAGTCAGGGGCAGGGCTGGCCAGATGGACAGCCACCAGAGCAGGGCAGGACGCCTCTGGATCCAATGGTTAAGAGAGCCAAAAGCACAGGGAAACTCTTTTCCCATTTCTTGTATTTACATGTGGAGGGGAAGTTACTTGAATGACGCCTGGCCTCTTGCTGTAGTCTCACTGATCTCTTGCCAAGGAGGAATGGGTGTCGGCCATGGGCTTATGCTCCATGATTGCATAAGACTGATCTCTTAGAAGACTGAAAGCAGCAGGGATGCAATCTCCTTCCTTCCCTCTCCACCTAGGACCCATGGGAGGCAGTCAAAGGGTAAAATTTCTGACTCAGGGATCCCAGCTCGAGAGCTGCTCCAAAAAGCAGACAGGAGAAGGGACGAGCAGAGAGGCAGCCAAGCCCATCAGGAGAAGGCATGAGCTACATGGAACCACCTCCCTTTGATGAGCAACAAAACCGATGTTTTGGTCTCCATCTGTCTGCTTCTGCGTCTGCTTTCCCGTTGGTTTCCAACTCTGGTGGTGAAGAGGGGGGTATAATTTATGAACCCCTAAGAATCCCATCAGTGTCTCCCGCTGAGTGGCCATGTGAGCCCATATGGAAAACTAACAGCCGTGGTGTGGCACCGAAAGCAGCGGGGCATCCGTCGTGTGCCCAGGCCTTATGGTCATGCCAGTTCCTTGTGGCTCCTGCTGCTACCAGCTGCTCACTAAGGCCAAGGGGTCCTCGAGGGGCAGGGACTCTTTGGCAGACTTGTAGAGAGCTGCCACGTACTTGGGAGGACTGTGTGTGTGTGTGTGTGTGTGTGTGTGTCTTTGGGGGCCCGGGGTGCCTTTACTGTGGAGACACAAAAGATACAAGATGTCCCTGCCTAGGAGAAAAGTGGCAGTCAAGAGGGAGGCAAGAAACCCTCCTCCACTGTTAAATAGGGGGTCATTTTGAAGGGAGGGAACCCCAGAAATACGGTGTGGTATTAACTGCCTCTCCAGAAAATGTCTGTCATCCGTTTAATTTCCATAACGCTATTCGGGGGACTTACAAAGTCCTTGGCAATATCGTTTAAATCTTTTAATAAAAAAAGGTATGAAATAATGATAATGTTATCATCTTACCTAACTTTTCCTTCTCACTGCTAGTGCCCGGTTCAGGCCTTTAGCACCATTCCTCTGGGCTACTTGGTCCAAGCCAACGATGCTAAGGGAGATCAGAATCCCGCCCACTCACTTCTCCATCCGGACCCACTTGGAAAGGAGAGTGGGGCTCTGCATGGCCAGGAAAGGGGTACAGATTGCACCCCACTGTAGTTCACCCTCTTTGCACACTGGCTGGGCGGTCCCAGCTCTGTCGCCCAGGGGAGAGTGAAGTCCATGGGGGGATATCCGGGATCAGGTAAAGACAGAGGCTTCCCCTTTGCAGTGTGAAAAATTTTATGGTGGTATCATCAGACGTCTATCTATCTGTATCTCTACAGATACGTACTATAAGCTGGGTTTAAAGAAGCTAAAGATTTAGAAACCATATAAAATATTACAAAGGTTTCATATTGGTAAGAAAAGAGAAATGATGTAGTAGAAAATTGGTTTGTAGAAAAGCCAACTCAAAGGAGCACCAAATACAAGGAGAAAGAAACTCAAACTCAATAGTAATTGAAGCGACAATGTAATTAAAGCAACTTTAGATGGACAAATATTAGAAAATGGAAGTCCCAGTCGTATCAAGAATGTGGAGAAATGGGAACTCTTTAAAGCAGCCAACAGAAATGTGACTTGGTTCCTCCTTCTGGAACGTGTGGGATGCGATCCTGTAACACCTATGAAGATGCAAACTCACAGCGCCTGGAGGGCTAAGTCCATGGAGCCTCCACTCTTGATTTCAGCTCGGGGCATGATCTCACGGGCTTGGGACTGTGCCCCGTGTCAGGCAGTGTGGAGGCCGCTTGGGATTATATCTCTCTCTCTAGTTCTGCCCCTCCCCTGCTTGCTCTCTCTCTCTCTCTTTCAAAGTCAATAAATAAACTTCAGGGGAGCTGGGTGGCTCAGTGGGTTGAGCATCTAACTTGGGCTCGGTCATGATCTCACGGTTCCATGAGTTCTAGCCCTGCATCGTGCCCTCTGCTTTCAGCCTGGAGCCTGCTCAAACCCTCTGTCCCCCCCAGTCTCTGCCCCTCCCCTGTTGGTGCTCTCTCTGTCTCTGTCTCTCTGTCTCAAAAATAAATAAATAAACGTTTTTTTAAAAAAAAGAAGTGAGAAGGTAAAATATGGATCCATATCGATGCACTTGTTGAGGGATTTTTGATGCATTGAGAAAACATTTTGGTAAATAAACAAAAATTCCCCAGGGTGTATAAATGCCTGGAAAAGATTTATAGGAGCAGGAAAAACAGGCACAAAAAAACATGTGCTATTAATGTTAGCCACCCCCCCAACCCCACCCCCCTCACCCCCCACCCCCCCTCACCCCGACCCCTCCCCACCCCGGTCCTGGGATAATGGAGTTGGAAAGTGGTCGGGGGGAGAAAATTCTCTTTGTTATTTATATTTTTATTTTTTATGTCTATTTATTTTTGAGAGACAGGGAAACAGAGCGTGAGCAGGGGAGGAGCAGAGACAGAGGGAGACACATAATCCAAAGCAGGCTCTGGGCTGTGAATGGTCAGCACAGAGCCTGATGCTGGGCTCGAACTTGTGAATGGCGAGATCATGACCTGAGCTGAAGTTGGACGCTTAACCGACTGAGCCACCCAGGCACCCCAAGAGTCTCTTTAAAAAAAAAAAAACAATAAGCATGCATGGTTTCTGCAATTTGGAAGAGAAAAATCTGATGTCAGGACTTTGAACATTGTTGATTTTCAGTAACCGTCACATTGCCCATTTGGTAGCTTGCCTTAGGAGCAATGAGTTTTGATAAGATGAAAACCAGATTTAAGTCTGTTGTGTGCCTCTGTCCATTGCCTGCTGGAAACGCTTGAAATAATTTTGCTGAAAATGACCCCTGATTCCTGGGGTCCGATTAGACTTCTGTCCAAGAAGGACTACTTTCGCCCTCGTGTGGTTATCCCTGGGCTGGAGATGACCCCTGTCTTCATCACAAATGGTTTGGGCCATTTGTCTCAAATAACGTTGGTGTTTGGGTCACGCACCTTCCTGGGCTCCCTGACGTTTCACAAGGATGTTAAGAAACAACTGTTGTTGGGACACCTGGGCGGCCCAGTCGATTAAGCGTCCAACTCTCGGTTTCAGCTCAGGTCATGATCTCGTGACTTGTGAGTTCCAGCCCCACGTCGGGCCCTGCACTGACAGTGCAGAACCTGCTTGGGATTCTCTCCCTCTCTCTCTGCCCCTCCCCCCATTCTCTCTCCAAATGAGCAAAGAAACAATCAAACTTTAAAAATTAAAAACAGAAACAATTGCTGTCATCATTTTTATGGAATATTTTTAAAAGGATTTAAGACATTTTAATTCTTAGATGTTAGGTGTTAGTTTTCTTTTATGTACTAACACAGTTCCCAGAGGGGGAGGCGACAGGGAAAGCATCCGTACGTTCTCCTCTCTACCTCGGAGAAGGTGTTCGTCACATCTGTATGTGCTGGGTGGGACTATTGTAGAGGCACAGAATGGACTTGAAGAGAATTTAGATCCCACCTCAGCCTCCCTCACAAGCAAAGGAGAAAAGCAGCTCTCATGATTCCTTGGAACTTTACCTTCTACCATTGTAAAGCATATTTTACAAAATTTAATTTAGAAAACGTGAAGGAAAAAAAAACCCATCAGTGCCCGTAATGCTGCTATCTGTCCCTTCCAAAGGACATGTGACGTTATTTATGTCCTAATGTAAGGGGCTTGTTACAGGACAATGGTGGGCAAAGCCAGCCCATCCTCATCATTCTCGAAGCCACTGTGTGTGTTTCAATCCAGTTACGGACACAGCTAACAACCCCGGACTAAAAGCAAGAATGGGGCCCGATCGATCAGAATTAATTTGGTCTAAATGATGTTTGAGAGGCGCCAATGTGGCTTTGTAATTAGAACCTGAAGCTGGCGTCTTCCCTGCAGAGAATACGGATGCTGACATTCCAGTCCCTCGTGGCACTTGGCATCGTCACAACAACTGCCAACCCGTGTCCCGAAGCTCCCCTCATGAAAACCAGCCTGTCAGATGTCAGGAGCACGGCGATGAGTCCGCACAGGTCCATTTAGAACTCTTGTTCCCTCTCATCCATATTCATCACAGTTGGTGTGAATTCACAAGTGACGGTGACATGTTTCTGTCAGTTCCTTAATGCCTCTTAGAGACATGGGCACTTTTAACAAGTGCCTGCCCGATGGCCAAGCAAACCCTCCGGGGTGATTTTTTTCCAAAGAGAGAACACTTTGTTAAAATAGGACACTTCCCAACAGTCTCCCTGCTCATCGGTCCCCGTTCACTGTGTCACGATGCCAGCATCATGTGGACAAACCACATGGGACACATTGACTGTTTGCATAGCTGTCCCTCTTTCTGATACAATGGCCGTATCTTAGATGGAAACTAGTAGTTATTTCTTCAACACATGGAAAAGCCATCAATAGCAGACGATAGCAAGAGATTTAAGAAAAGTGGGAAAGGATTGGGCTGTTCTTCTCTCCCCTTCTCTCCATTGGAGGACTCTTGGGAATTTGCTAGAATACCACAGGGAGGACCTGGAAAGAATAGCTAGCCTTTCTGTGGCTCAGCACCCAGGTCCGGGACGGCCTGGAAGGTAGGAGAGGGCCCAGGTCTCCAGGTTAGCACCTGCCTCCACCATTCACCAGGTCACCAGCTGGATTTCTGTGCCTCCATGTGTCCTTACATTTAAAAGAGGGTCGAGCGTAATGACATCAATTTCATAAAGCACCTGGCATAAAGCACATCACCTGGCATAGTGTGTGTGCTCAAGAGATATTAACTTTTATGATCATTACTAATAACGTATCAAAGTTTGCCACTACTAGAACCTTCCACAGATCCTGTCTTTTTCCAGAATTGGTCTTGGCTGTTATATTTGACCAACGATATACATGTATGAGATGTTCCAAGGTGTGGAGATGCATTGTGTCCACAAAACAACACTTTTCTGCATATCTTTCTTAGATGCCCACGTAGCCTTGCCTGTTTCAAATGCAGTTATTAAGTGGATAGTTCACGTCTACTCCAGGAATTAGAAATGCTACCCTGGGGACCCAAAGTTTCTGACTATGTGACCTCCTGCCACAGAAAGTCATTGAACCTACTAACCCTCTCCAGATGCTTGGTCCTCTATTCCAATCCCTATCACAGAGAAGGTACTAAATAAGCATTTGTAGAGTAAAAACGTGGATAAATGAATAAGATCCACTTGGAATAATTAAATCCGATCCATCCTTTTCCATTTGAAGAAAAAGAAACTATTCATTGATTAGATACTTCAACAAAAATTAATACTTCTGTCCATTTTATTGTGCTACCCACGTATTGACTGTATAAGGAAATAATAATGATGCCTTCTTAGGCGGACGATAAATACAATAAAATATAGTCTAGCAGTGATATGTAGATTGTGAGGGTAGTAAATGCAATTAAAGTATTCTAGTGTCCTTATGGTTTCTGGGGGAAAGACCAGAGACATTAATTTATATTTGTCTGTAGTAAGTCAAAGGTGCATATTTTACCTTTGATTGTAATTACTGAAAGAATAGTGAATGAATGCATGACTTCCACAGTGCATTGAATGGTGGCCCACCCAATGATATGATCTTAGCTCCTGGAACCTGTGAACGTGACCATATTTAGACATGGCGTCTGCACAGAGAGGAAATCGTCATAGATTGTTGAGGTGCACCCTCAATCCAATGAGAGGGGTCCTTCTAACAAACAGAAGAGAAGACAGACATGAGGAGGAGAAGACTATGGAATGACAGAGGCAGAGATTAGAGGGACAGTGCCACAAGCCAGGGAATGGGAACAGCCATCAGAAGCTACAGAGGAAATGAAGGATTCCCTCCTAGAGCCTCCAGAGGGGGGTTGGCCTTGCCGACACCCTGACTTCACGCTTTTGGCCTCTAGAACTGTGAGACAGTAAGCTCCTATTGTTTCAAGCCACCATGTTTGTGATCATTTATTACAGCAACCCTAGGAAACGATTTCCATTTCCCAGCTCATAATGGAAAAAAGTACTTTAAAAACTAAAAAATAACTTACTTTTATAACAGTCACAGAGGTGACGAGGAATTTGCAACATAAAACCAACAACAGGCTTGCATCCAGAATATGTCAAGAGTTCCCCTAAATCAGGAAGAATGAAAACACAGCAAAATAGAAACATAAGTAAGAGATTCGAACAGTCTACCCAAGTGGCCAATAAATACACGAAATCTGGCAGGAAAATACCAGATAAAACCATGATGTAGAAGCACCACACACCCGTAGAAAGGCAAAAATGAAAATGATGGATGATGCCAAGTGGTGGTGAGGAACTGAGGCAATGAAAACACGCACGCACGGCTCACAGGAGCGAATATTGGCGTCACCACTATAGAAAACTAGTTGGCATTATTTATTAATGGTCCACACAAATATCTGTGGCTAAGGTGTTCCACTTCTAGGTGGATACCAGATGGAAGTGTGTGTCTAGCTACATCAAGAGACAGAATGTTTTGGCATCGGTACTCTTAAAACTAGCAACAACCCACATGTTTGTAAGCAATAATGACAAATAAATCGCAGTATACGTGAACAGTAATAAATAGGAACAAACAGTAAAGAGTCAGCAGAAATAAAAACATAAAAACTATAGCTACATCTAATGACATGGCCTCTCAGAGACCTAATGAGTGAGAAAAAAACAGATCCAAAAGAATGAGCATTAAATCTAATTCATTTATATGAATTGGCCAAAACTAAATTACTGTGCTAGGGACGCACGCCTGAGAGATAAAAGAATAGATCCGTACAGGTGCATGTGTGAGAGAAGTACTGAGTGGCTTGATGAAGGGCTGTCTTCCCTAAGTTCTCATTTTATTTAAAAATATCGGGGCTCCTGGAAGGCTCAGTCAGTTGAGCGTCCGACATCGGCTCAGGTCATGATCTCACGGTTTGTGAGTTTGAGCCCCCGTCGGGCTCTGGTGCTGACAGCTCAGAGCGTGGAGCCTGCTTTGGATTCTGTGTCTCCCTCTCTCTGCTCCTCCTCTACTCACACTCTGTCTCTCTCTCTCTCTCAAAAATAAAATAAAAGCATTAAAAAAAAAAGAGTAAATCAATGAATGAAAGAATCAGGGGCCCCTGGGTGACTCAGTCGTTGATTGTCCAGCCCTTGATCTAAGCTCAGGTCATGACCTTGCAGTTTGTGAGATCAAGTCCTGTGTCGGGCTCCACGCTGAGTATGGAGCCTGCTTGGGATTCTCTCTCCTCTCTCTCTCTCTCTCTCTCTCTGCCCCTCCCTTGCTCACACTCTCTCTCTCTCTCTCTCTCAAAATAAATAAATAAACTTAAAAAAAAAACAAAGCAATCAGATGTTAATTTAGGAAAGAAATTCAGTGCTAAGAATTGACTACCATTAACTATTTTCCATCTATAACTTTTATTCCTGTAACCCTATCGTGAGTTATCAGGCATATTGAAACTTACTGAGAAAAGAATAAGCTACCACAATTCTCAGAGGTCATGGCCCACCATCTTGAAAAGAATATCCATTTGATTAATACACCATTAATAATTATTAATGATCTTTGTAAAAAAAAAACTCCGTCTTTCCTCTATAGCCAAAACAATTTTTCTAAATCAGGAATTTCTGAAATCGAGGCTATGTAATGTTTGACATTGAGCCAGACAAGCAATAAGTCTAAGCAGCCCTGGATGCCTGATTTCTTGGCCTGAGGATGCCACCCAGGACCTCAAACCATGCATGGACCTCCTTTGGTGGCCGATCAAGGTCTTTGGTGGTCTCTGAGCAGATAGAAAAGGAAGTGTTACCATGGGTGATCATTCAAAGGGCACTGGAAACTATTGCACCTTGGACTCTTACTCCCTCCCTTCTGACCCTAACTGCAATTCATTAATTCTGTACCTACGGGTCGAACACTATGGCCAACTGATTGGCTCAGCTTTCCATGTCGCATACGCAAAAATCAGTGGTTTCCATAACTTTCCAAATGGTCGTGGTTGGGTGTAACAGGTAAATTGACATTTATTTTAAATTCCACACCCTCCCCTCCTCACAATTTCCCCTGAGATTCACCTCGGCCTCTGCCCAGTGAAGAATCAAGTGCCTGGAATGGTTCTTTAGGAGAAATCGAGCGACAAATTTTCTTCTCCACCTTTTGTCATTTACTCCACCAGACCTTTGTGTGGGGTAAGCCCTGGTGTTGCACAGAGATGTTGAATAAAGATAGATTCCCTGGGGCGCCTGAGTGGCTGAATTGGTTAAGCGATGGACTCTAGATTTCGGCTCAGGTCACGATCTCACAGTCCGTGAGTTCGAGCCCCACATCAGGCTCTGTGCTGGTGGTGTGGAGCCTGCTTGGGATTCTCTCTCTCTCTCTCTCTCTCTCTGCCCCTTTCTGGCTTGCTCTCTTTCTCTCTTTCAAAGTAAACAAATAAATTTTAAACAAGGAGATAGATTCCCTTAGCTCACCAGATGTAGTAGCTTCATAAATACTCAAGATCGTCTTTTATTCTAAATGCTGAAGTCACATTTCCCTCTTCTACACTCACATCAGTTTGCAATAATGAATCCCAAAGACTAAGCAAATGTACTTCCCTGAGTGGTGAGAATCAATAGTTATCCCCCTACATTAAAATGCCTGTTTGGCCATTTTGATTTGATATGCAAAAATCAATATTAATAGCTCATAAACATGCGAGATTTTGTACCCAGTGGCATTTAGCATCAGTGTGAAGAGTACGCTCCTACAAAAAGCCAGTCGGCTCATGCACAAACTCATCCTGACAGCTCTATCTAACCTCTCCCCTAACCTTGAAATCTGCAGACACCCCTCCCTCCCAGTGTGCTCTCTGGAAGGGCCTTTGATACTCTAGATGAGCAGAGTAGAGGAATGCCTTGAAATGCTCAAGGCTGTGCCAGGGTAATAGTTGAAAGGCGAGTAGCCGAAGTACCCTTCCCTCATTACAACAAAGCGTAACTAGAAGGTCAGGATATTGTGGTTCAGGGTTTGAGCCCTGCATCGGTCTCTGTGCTGACGGCTCAGAGCCTGGAGCCTGCTTTGGATTCTGTGTCTCCCTCTCTTTCTGTCCCTCCCCCTCTCATGCTCTGTCCCTCCCTCTCTCTCTCTCTCTCTCTCTCTCAAAAATAAATAAATATTAAAAAAAATGTTTTAATCTAGTAACTGGGTACCCAGTACCTCTAAAATCTCACCAAGTTTAATGATCATTGTTTCGAAGTTCCTTTGAAGTCTCTCACTCAGTGGAAAAACCCTCATGAGGGAAACGCCCATTCATCCCCTGGCAGAAAAATGGCTGCACAGATACATATATATCAACAAATGAAAACGCTTTCCTTTGCCAGCAGATCTGGAAGGGACTGAGGAAACATCACTAAAATGTAAAGATAAAAGCATTAGAATAAGTTACGCGGTGGGCAACATTACTTATGTAGTCGGACCAAGGCACAGATGCTTCCGATACCTCAGTTATGCATCTGCCAGATGCTATTCCAGGAAGGAGATGGATGATAAATGACATTTTTTTTAATGAGTCACCAACTGAAAGATTTACTGGAGAAGACATCGCCGTAAGAGCAGTTTTTGAAATCAAAACGCCTGATGGAGAAACCGTGTCATGGCGCCCCAGCTGCTTTGACTGGAATCGTGGTGACAGTTTGTAAGTGAAGGTCACAGACGTACCCCACCCCCCACCCCCCGCTGCAGTCGTCAGAAGCAGGCGACTATTGCGAGGACCGGCCCGCATTGATACGGGCGGGACCCGTGCATTTGTCGTTTGGTGCCGCGTAACAAAAGGTACCACAAAAGTGTCTTCTTTTTCAATTGTTTTAAATTGAGATTCAAGCTAGTTAACATGAGTGTAGTCTTGGCTTCGGGAGTAGAATTCGGTGATTCATCACTTACACATAACACCCAGGGCTCATCCCAACAAGTGCCCTCCTTAATGCCCATCAAGCCCGCCCCCCCATCAACCCTCAGTTTGTTCTCTGTCTTGAAGAGTCTCTTATGGTTTGCCTCCTTCTGTTTTTATCTTCTTTTATTTTTCCTTCCCTTCCCATGTATTCATCTGTATTGTTTCCTAAATTCCACATAGGAGTGAAATCATGGGGTATTTGTCTTTCTCTGACTAACTTACTTCGCTCAGCATGATACACTCTAGCTCCGTCCGCATTGTTGCAAATGGCACGATTTCATTCTTTCTGATGGCCAAGTAATATTCCAGTGTGTGTGTGTGTGTGTGTGTGTGTGTATACCACATTCTCTTCATCCATTCATTCCTCAGTGGACACTTGGCTGAAAACACATGCACAATCTCATAATGTCTGGAATCAAGAGCCCAGGCACAGCTTAGCCGGGTCTGAGGCCTCCGTGCCTCTTTCAAGGCTGCAATCCGGGGGAGGGTGGGGGCCAGCTTTCCTCTGAGGCCCAGCCAGGGAAGGGTCTGTGGTAGGGAGGGTTCGGTTCTTCGCTGTCTGTGAGGCCGAGGACCTCAGCTCCGTGCTGGCTTCCGGCAGAAGGTAGTGCTGGCCTCTCCACACACCAGCTCAACCCAAGACCAGCAAGAGAGAGAGTCAGTAGAGACAGACCCAGCCAGACAGAAGTTACAGTCTTACGTGATATCATCACGGACCGGACGTCCCATCGCCTTTGCCATATTCTGCCGGTTAGAGGTGAGTCTCGGGTGCTGCCCACATGGCATGGGGAGGGGACCCGAGGGGGAGTTTGCCCAGGAGGCCAGGACCGCAGGGTCCACCTTAGACTCTCAGCCTGTAAAATGTAGCAGAAGCTATAGAACACTTTGTAATGGGTCTGCAGGACCAGGAAAATTGTTCTTCCTGATAGATTTTCCATATTTTATGACAAAACACTTAGAGGGTTGTCCAAACGAAAAGCCAACCAAATGCGTTTTATTTGTGAAGTGACACGTGTTCCGGAAAAATAACGGACAATGATGTAATACTTCGCATGCGCTTTGAGGAGAAAAGGTAAGCATTCCCTCTGAAGGGGATGCTTTAATGGCAATTCAGAAGGAAACCCAGGGAGGGTTGTCTGGAGAACAGGAACGCAGATTGCCCACAGGAAGGCATTTAGCGGGAAACAGCACTTCCCTGATTTACCTTGAGGTGTACTTTTGACTTGTAGAAACACGTTCGTGTTCAAAATATTTTCAAAAATTAAATTAAACCGATGAGAAGGGGAAAATAAAAGATAAAATTGAAAGTAAACTGAAAAAAGAGAGAGAAGAAAAAGCCCTCCACACAACAGCATACCACCTCCCGTGTGTCTAAAGGGCAGACCCTGAAAAGAGCTTTTGTTGTTCTGAATCTGCATTTCCTTATGCTTTGAGAGGCATAGGAATAGAAAATTTCTTTGCAAGTCTACTTTTGTGGTAGAGATACAAAAACAGGAAGGAAGGAAGGAAGGAAGGAAGGAAGGAAGGAAGGAAGGAAGGGGAGAGAGGGGGGAGGAAGAGAGGGAGGGCAGGAGAGAAGGAGGGAGGGAAGAAGGTAGGAAAGAAGGAAGGAAAGAAGGAAGGAAGGAAGAAGGAAGGAAGGAAGGAAAGAAGGAAGGAAGAGGAGAGAGGGGGAGAGGAAGGGAGGGAGGGAGAGAAGGAGGGAGGGAAGAAAGAAGGAAAGAAGGAAAGAAGGAAGGAAGGAAGAGGGAGAGAAGAGGAAAGAAGGACTACTTAGAAAGCATTTTAAAAACGGATGTTTGCAAAATGTTACTTAAAAAGATGCAAATGTGTCATTTGTACAAACTGTAATATCCACAGAGAAAATAAAATTGGAAGGAGTAAAAAATATTTTACGTGAAGTTTGGTGAGTTTTACATCCATTTATTAAATTTAGATACATATGCTTATTTAATTTGGCTATTAGGCATGATTTTGAAGTGTTCTCTCTCTCAGGAGAAAGACTCAGCGATGTGAGGTGCGGGAGGGGAAGGAGGAAAGAAGGAAGGATTGAGGAAGAAAGGGAGGGAGAGAGAAACACACACACACACACACACACACACACACACTGTTACCCCAATAAATAATAGTCGAAGCTTAGATGTGATCTGTACGTCCACAGTTTCTCTCTTGGTTGGTGCACCTGGGGTGGAGGAAGATTCTGTGAAGTCACCCTGAAACCCCCCAGAGGTGAGCCAGTGTCAGCCCTGTGCTGAGGCTCATCTCAGATGCCAAGTAAGCTGCCCCCACCCCCACCCCGTTAAGCCCCCCGGGAAAAGCAAGGGTCTTGAAACAGGAAATAAATTTGCTCTTGGGGTTTAAATGAACCTAATTTCAACTCCACTTAAGTTTCTGAGTATTTACCATGGTAAATTAGTTCTATTCACGCTCTGTTATGATTTGTCCCCTTAATAATGAAAAAGTGAATTGGCTGAGGACCTATTTGTAATGAGATTAATTGGGAGGGCAGAACCACCAGCATGAATCTCCAAATGCATTTTCTCATACTCGGAGAACAATCAGAACTGTTTCATTAAGCACTGAGCAAGGCTCCGTCATCGACTGAGCAATGAGTACGCTAGTCCTGGCCCGCTGGCCCTCCAGACCATTCTCTGGGTGCCTTGGCTTCATGATGATCCATAATGCACAGTAAACGCTGCTCATTAGCTTGTCCGCTGCTTCTTGAAAATATGTTTATGCTTTTCGTAGTGGTGTGCCTTTTCGTATTGGTGAGCTTTATACATTTCATGCGAAATCATACTAGAAAAGGGAACCAAAAAAACCCCAAGCCGTATTCTTCCCAAACATTTCATTCAGTTACCACGTTGTTGTTCTTCTTTTCACTCTTTTGCTTTTTCTTTTTTTTCTGAGATTGTTAAGTGAGGGAGGGGCAGAGAGAGGGGGACAGATGTCCCTAGCAGGTCCTGTGCTGACAGCAGCGAGCCCGCTATGGGGCTTGAACTCACAAACTGCGAGATCATGACCTGAGCCGAAGTTGGACGCTCAACCGGCTGAGCCACCCAAGTGCCCCGCAATTTAATTTCAAAGGCTAGTTTTAAACCACTTGTGGCTAGTGGCTACCACTAGACAGAGCAGCTCTTACATAAACCCAAAAAACAGGGAGAGCCAATAGCTCTCTGCCCAAAGCCTCAGAGGGTATTTTTCATCACAGTGATGAAATAAACGGTGATCTGGGTTTAGGCCTCTGCCTCCCCTGTTCAGAATCTGATTTGCCACACCTCAAGACCAAAACCATCTCCTGGGTATGAACTCACGTACGTCAGGCTCGGAAGACTGAAGTATGAAGCCACAGGGAAATTTTAATTCATAATAGAAATAACTGCCATGCCAAGCTTCTTGAGTCAACACAATCAACACAGTCTTTCCCTACACAAGGGAATTAGATAGGTAAAGAAAAACTTACACAAATTTACATTATGAAATAATGTCACACAACTCAAGTTTAAGAAGTGGGCAAAGGGCTTGAATGGACAGTTCACCAAAGAAGATACATAAATGGCCAATAAGCCCATGAAAAACGCTCAACATCAGGAATCAATTAGTGAGCTACAAGTCAGACCACAATCAGATACTACTTCACATGCATTAGGATGGCTAGTCACATCCCCGAAAAGAAAAGAAAAGAAAAGAAAAGAAAAGAAAAGAAAAGAACAAGTGTTGGGGAGGATGTGTACAAATCAGCATCCTTCTGCATTACTGGCAGGAAATCAAAATGGTGCAGCCATTAGGGAAGACAGCTTCTCAAAAGTTAAATACAGAATTACCATATAATCCAGCAATTCTGCTTCTGAGTATTTACCCAAACAAATCGAAAGCAGGGACTCAAAAACATGTATGCCCATGTTCATAGCAGCGTTATTCACAAGGTAGAAACAACCCAAATGCCCAGATCAATGAACAAACGTAGCATAGATACAGTAGAATGTAATTCACCCTTAAAAAGGAATAAAACTTATTCCTTACTCACTTATGCTACAACATAAGTGAACCTTGAAAACATTATGTTAAATGAATGAAAACAGATAAAGGGACAAATATTGCATTTTCCACTTATATGAGGTACCTAGAAGAGGTAAATTCAGAGAAACAGAAAGACTAGCCCTTGTCAGAGGCTAAGAAGAGAGGAAATGGGGAATTAGTGTATAATGCGGACAGAGTTTCTGTTTGAGCTCATGAGAAAGGTCTGGAAATGGATAGGAATGATAGTAACACAACGTTGTGAATATGCCTAATGCCCATGAATTATACATTTGGAAATGGTTAAACCTGTAAATATTACGGTAGGTGCACTTTACCACAATAAAAATTGTTTTAAAAAGAAAAAACTTATATCACAGAAAACACTAAATTTCAAAACGTATATGGCCAAACCACTCTCCTATAGTTAGAACATGTACATGAAAAGCCTCTTCATAATCAGAAGGTTGCTAAGGTGACCATGACCATGGCATTGGACCAGAGACGGGAGGGTGAGTGCACAAGAGAAATGCTTGGTAGAAATGGTCTTCCCAGGGGCACCTGGGTGGCTCAGTCGGTTGGGCGTCCAACTTCGGCTCAGGTCATGATCTCCTGGTTTGTGAGTTCGAGGCCCCCCCCCCCCCCCAATCAGGCTCTGTGCTGAAGCTGGGAGCCTGGGGCCTGCTTCAGATTCTGTGTCTCTCCATCTCTTGGCCCCTGCCCTTCTCATGCTCTGTGCCTCTCTGTCTCTCAATAATAAATAAATGTTTAAAAAAATGAAAGAAGGAAAGAAAGAAAGAAAGAAAGAGAAAGAAGGAAAGAAAGAGAAAGAAAGAAAGAAAGAAAGAAAGAAAGAAAGAAAGAAAGAAAGAGAAAGACAAATGGGCTTCCCAAGGGGTCCATCAACTCTTGATCCCTTTACCCATCCCTCGAAAGCTAGGGGTGGGGCAGTGGGGCCAGCCAATTGGAAACCCGGAACCCGACTGGCTCCTCCCCCAGGCCACAGAGCTTCCGTCGGAAGTGCCCATGTTCCCCTACTGACTTGACTTTCGTTACTGACTGGGGTGGCTTCATCCGACTGACACCTTCCTTCTTCAAATGCGCTCCTCCTTGCGACAAGATCGAGGTTAACCACCCCAATGCCCGAAAACTGCGCCGTCTCTTTAAAACGGCCTTACTTTGGTCTGCCTTGATTTGTTTAGTGCCTACTTCATCAACGAGAAGTTCTTGTCGGGGGAGGAGAGGATGAGCCTGCACAGACTCCCTTAACAGCAGGAACGGCTAGAACCTGTGGACCCCGTGGCGTCATGCTGAGGAATTAGAGCCATCTGCGACTTGCCCCTGTGCCGCAGAAGGAGGACATCAGTGAAAATCATTTAAAGAGCCTTAGGTGCCGCACGATGGACAAAGTGCCGCACAGAAGATTAGGACGGGATTATTGCCATTAATAAATAAAGATAAAACGGCGGGGACAGGCCTAATTTGCTCGGTTCCACGCGCTAGATCTTTCAGATCACCCGCAACGTGTCCTCTAAGCGATTGATGACGCTGATGGGCAAGCCTTATACCTGCCACGGGGAATCGAATATTGCACAGAAGAGAAGAGCTTACACAGGGAATGTTCTTGTTCTTGAAGAAATATATGCCCCCCCCCCCGCCCCCCAGGAGTTCGCCTCGAAGCGCAAAAATTAAATCTAGAGTCATCTGCAGGGCAATGATTTCTTTCAGCCAGCAGGCAACATGTAGTATAACTTGGAGCAGAAGGATTTATTCCATCACAGCTGAAAAGTCTTCCTAGAAACACATTGCCATATGTATTGTCATTTTGATTTAAAATGACACTTTGCAGCCAGTAATAGCAAAGCCTACCCTGTGGTTTGAACTTTTAGATGGGTGTTTACGTTTCTTTTGTACAATGTTTAGTATTTTGTAGGCTCTGTGAGTGGGGTGGAGAGTTGATAAGTTTACTTCCTCAACTAATGCTTTATTTTATTTTATTTTATTTTATTTTATTTTAATTTTATTTTAAATTATTTTATTTTAATCACAAGATACGTGTTTACCAATGTGCATTGATTGTTGCCACGTACATATAGATTTTAACACTAAAACGTGAGCTGAGCCATGTCACTTTTGTTCTGCTTTTTAATATTTACAGGTAATTTCTGATTGACCCAATCCTCTGTGATCGTGTTTAGAGTTGCATAGAAAGCCTAGAAATGGAGAAACAGATTTTCCAGCAAATTTGACCACATGTGCGTTTAGAAATACTCCTCTATTTATTAAGTTTTCAATCTGATTGCTTATTACTTGTTATAAAATTTAGCATCTCAAATCACATCGCCCACCTAAATTATTGTTTTGCATTTTATGTAAGTCTTTGCTCAACATTCTAAGTCATTGAATGAATTATTTAAGACTTACCGATAGCATTTTTAAGTTAATTCCTCATTTTTAAAGCAGTTTTTTAGATTTACAGAACAGAACACTGAGCAGAGAGCACAGAGAGTTTCCGTAAAACCCTCCCTTTATAGTATCCCCCAGTATTAATACCGTATTAGTGTGGTACGTTTGTTAAAACTGATTAAAGTTTCTAGTTTACATTATGGCTCACACTTGGTGTTTGGCAGTTTTAGTTGTCGACCAATGCACCTTCACACTGTCATACCTGATAGTTTCACTAAAGCTGTGAAAATCTGTGCACAACCTGCCCCTCCCTCCCTGCCCCTCACCCTCCAGCCAGTCACCGATGTTTCTACAATTTTGATAGTTTTGCCTTATCCAAATGTCACATAGTGGGACTCATTCCATATGTAACATTTCCAAGCTGACTTTTTCGCTTTTCTCCACGTCTGTGGCTTCACAGCACATTGCTGAATAATTTTCAATTATACGGATGAACCACAGCCATCCGGCCACATCTCGAGAGATATTTTGGTTGCCACCAGTTTGGGAAATTGTGAATAGAAGTGCCGTCAACATTCAGTGTGCTGGTTTTGGTGTGAACGTAAGTTTTCGACCCATTTAGGCAAATACCTAGCAGTGTGATTTCTTGATCATATGGCGGATCTCTATTTAACTTAGTAAGAACTGCCAAACCAATTTCCAAAGTGGCGGGACCGTTTCGCATCATCTCCCGTGATGACTGAGAGTTCCTGTTGTTGCGCATTCTTGCCAGACATGTTATTGATAGTTTGGGGGTTTTTTTTAGCCATTTTAACAGTTGGGTGGTGGTCAACTAGCACTTTATATTAATAGAAAGACCTGTCAGTGGTATCTGTACTTAAAAAAAATTTTTTTAGGGGAGGCTGGGTGGTTCAGCCGAAGTCCGACTTCGGCTCAGGTCACGATCACTCGGTTCGTGAGTTCAAGCCCTGCATCCTCTGTCTCCCTCTCTCTCTGTCCCTCTCCCACTCACATGCTATCTCTCTCTGTCAAAAACAAACATTTACAATACATAAAAATAAATAAAATAAAATAAATATATGTTTTACTTCGAGTAGAGTTGACGCAATGTTGTCTTAGCTGCAGATGTACAACAGTGATTCAACTTCCTGTCTATACATTATGCTCTGCTCACAAATGTAGCCAGCATCCAGCACCATACTTTTCCAAGTATAATGGAAAGGGTGTTTTATTTCAAATTCAAGTCATTAGTGATGATTGCAAGTAATCGGTTATACATTAACATCACAGGAGACAGAGGTTTGGGTGTTTTTCCGTTTCACACTTTTTCAGGTTTTGTAGCCACAGTTCGTTAACAGTTCCATGGATGAGAAAGGCAGTGACATGACCCTGCAAATAACTGTTGATGTTGTTGATGCAAGGCTCTTAGAGAACTTAAATCCTATCTGAATACGACGGGGGAAATATCTGCCATGACCTCTGCTGAGAGTATCCACGGCGTTTGACAGTCTCGTGACTGATGACCAGGGACCCAGGCGTGCCTGGATCCTACACTGCTCGACTCCTTTCTTCCAATGGGCCTCCCAAAGAAGCTATTCACCAAGAACAGCCGATGAAAGTCAGAGAGTATCACGTGATTAACAGCTACTCAAGTTCCTCTTATTGAGCTGGTATAAAGATTGTGCTGGAAGTTTGGGGGATCACACATCTGCAAGTTCACACATCTGCTCACACATGGCTGGGCCCAGGATGCAAAGCGATCGCCCAGGTCCAGTACATCTCTGCCTGTTGTTCGTCTTTCCTCCAACTCAGCTTCATTCTCCATGAGGCTCTCTCCCAGGGGAGCCCACATAGTCAGGTATGCATCCTACTTGCTTAGCAACCACAGAAGAAATGAGTGTCCGGGATTAACTCTCATCTAGTCTGATTTGGACCACATGCTCATTCCCAAACCTATCTTTGGACAGGAGTGTGGAACATGCTGACTGGCCATGCCTTACTCCTGTCTCCGTACCAGGAAGAGGGTCAAGCCACACTTAGAGTCACACGGACCGAGTGGAGAAAGGACAGTTTCCCCCAAAGAGAAATGGTGTCGTACCAGCAAAAGAATCAGAAAAGAGGTACAGGAAAAAGAAAAAAAACAGCAGGTAGCCACGATATTCCCAAATCCAATTCTTGGAAATATCATACTGGGCATGCAAGAGACAGAGAGAGAAAGAAACAGAGAGGCATAGGAAGCACCCAGTAAATAGTTGTGGAAGATGGTATGAAGCCTTTTCTTGGCTCTGGTGGTTGGCCTGTACCACTGCATTCGTCAGGTTATATATAGTTCATTGCCCATGATTGTCCCTTTCACATAACCGTGAACATCCTGTAGGTAGGGGTGTGTTTTTATCATCTCTAGACACATTGCATGGAAACTGGTCTTAGTAGGTACTCAGGAAGGTTTACAGAATGAATTTTCGAGAAGATGTAGGGTCTACATGAAATGCCCTTCATGTAGGTACTGAAAGATATTAACCAGACACTGATCAGAAAATGATCCAGGGAAAAGTCAGCAAACCTGTGTTCTCTCCCAAAGTACAAACCAAAAGACATCTAGTATTTGTTGGGCTTGTTTTCCTTTGCAGTCACACAGTCCGAATAAGGTTTTGAAAAAAAAAATATATTATCTTGTGAACAAGACAGCATAGCTCAGTGGAGGAAATGCAGGCTTGGGCATCAGATGGCCTTAAAGCCCAACTTGACCACTTAGCAGAACTCGGTAGAATGACTGAACTTCGGTCATCTTCTGTTTTCTCATGTATAAGGATTCGTAGGCTATCTGTGAAGTGGCTGAGTAAATGTTGGCCATTCCTAGCCTTGGGAGAAGCCCTATTATGACCTCCCTATTAAGTTGCCAAGGGACCCAAGATGGCACTGGGGAGACCCTGGGCACTCAGGGACAACACTGAGGAAGGACGCTGAAGGAAGGAGCTGTTGGAAGCAGGAGATGGCCACGAGGCTGGGGAGGCCTGGTTCCCTGGATTCTCTTTCTCTGTCTACCCTCTGTTCCTTTATTTTCTGTTTCTTGTGGAATCAGACTCAATGGGTAGCCTAACTCTCACAGAAAGATGTAATCCCAGGACAAAGAGCCTTTCAGTCTAGGGAACACTCTGGTTCATCCGTTTATAGATGTGATCAAATGTTCCTTATTACCTTCTCCTCTCTGTTTATGCTGTGGACAGTCTCTCTGCCACCCAACCTGAGAACATTCTGCCATGTTTCCAGGACACAATTCTCTCCTCTGCTTCAGTCTTCCCATCTGTCTTTAAAAGCAGGGTAAGGGGCGCCTGGGTGGCTCAGTCGGTTGAGAGTCCGGCTTCGGCTCAGGTCATGATCTCGCAGTCTGTGAATTTGAGCCCCGCGTCGGGCTCTGTGCTGACAGCTCAGAGCCTGGAGCCTGCTTCAGATTCTGTGTCCCCCTCTCTCTCTGCCCCTCCCCCACTCATGCTCTGTCTCTCTCTGTCTCAGAAATAAATAAACATTAAAAAAAATTAAAATAAAAAAAATAAATAAATAAAAGCAGGGTAATTATAGGGGCACCTGGGTGGCTCAGTTGGTTGAGCGTCCAACTTAGGCTCAAGTTCTGATCTTGCAGTTTGTGAGTTTGAGCCCCACATCGGGCTCTGTGCTGATAGCTCAGAGACTGGAAACTGCTTCGGATTCTGTGTCTCCCTCTCCTTCTCTGTCCCTCCCCTGCTTGCACTCTCTCTCTCTCTCTCTCTCTCAAAATTGAATAACCATTGAAAAAAAAAATAGGAGCAGGGTAATTATATCCTTAAAGTAAATCAGGCAATTTAGTGAGGCAAGAGGAATCTGACAACCACTAGATTCTACGGGGGGGTGGGGGGGGGAACAAAACAAAAGAATAAAATCAATTGGTGGATTAAATGGGTTGGACCTTTCATCTCACAAAACACAACCTGTCGCTCCCGTTTGTTAACGACTCGTGTGTTCATGCTAATCTCCACCTAAGTTTCTTGCCTCTTATGATCACATCCTGCGTGTGTCATCCCCCAATCTATTGATCCTATTGATTCGGTCTTGTCATCATAACTGTTTCCTTCTCCTATTATCCTACACGGTTTCGCTCCCTTTTTTTCTCACGTCTAATGTTATTTTTTCCATTTTTTCCCAATTAGTTTTGGGCTCCTTCCATGAGTCCTATTTCTGAGTATAATGAGGAAGAAATGGGGCTTCGCTGGTCAAGTACTTGCTTGATGTCCAGAACTTTGGTAGATAACTATTCACTAGGTGTTTGGGGCAGAGGAGAATATTGAAAATAGACTCAGGACACCAATGGACCCAATTGCTACAAGGAAGACCAGGTTGCAGGAGTGTGACCAAGGCACAGATGTGGGTGGCATTGTGAGAGGATGTAAAACTTTCCAAAAAGGAATGGCCGCATGTTATTCCTTCCCATAGTTATTGGTCTTGGCTGGGGGAAGAACTATGTTGGAGTGGACAGGGCATGTGTCTATAATTCCAGTGACCTTCTGCGTGAGCAAGTCAAGGTACCATTAGGGAGGTCTGACTGGGCAGAGGAAGGTTGTTTCACTCCCAGCGACAACACCCAAGGGTGGACAGAGTCCAAAAGGTGCACCCAGAGCACATCACAATCTTTCCCAGAGCTACCAGGCTAATCGCCTCACTTTCACAAAGCTGGCCCGAAATATCTCCAGGACTTCGCTGTTAGAGGCGAGGTCACCGCAGGCATTCAGCCAATGTCATTTATTGTGGCTGCAGCCCCCTTGACCTTGTAGAGAGAAGAAGCAGTCTTCTCTTTCATCTGAATGGTGTCTGCACGGCGTGATCCCAAACAGGATACAGGCTAAAAAAGCTTGAGGAGACCCTTTCACTGTAGCAGACCCATTCAGTGCTTATAACTAGGAATCTCCAGGTCATTGTCATTACCATTATCTCCTCTCCTACATTTACACAGCACGCATAAACTGATGATTCCAGTACAAAGTGCAGAGAAGACCTAAATCTTCGGTTCTATTTGTTTATCCATGAAGATGGCTGCCATATTGCATATGGTATGCAGATTTCCCTATGTTATCCATTAACAGGAGCTGCTGTGACCGACCTACAGATAGTGGGTTAGCGAGTCATAAATGCCGATCAACCAACAGCAGGAAAAGAAAGATGCAGAGGACTTTCATACATTGGATGGACTATAGGTCCCACTACACATAATAATAGCCTTTCCCCACAAAAGTCGCTATCGCTCATGAGGAGGGCGTTGGGTAAAACCAAAGTTTCTTTCCAAGAAGCAACAGTTTAGACCCAGGCTCAGAGCAAAAGGGTGCTTTGTGTAAGTGGGAAGTCAGCTGCTCCTCAGGGGACAGGCGTGGCTTCTGTCCAGTGGGATGTTAATACCTTAAAATCTACCTGTGCAGAGATGCAACACGTGTTCCTCCCTGGCCGAACCTAACATGCTCACGAGCCCTCCTCTTGTCTGGTGGTGGGGACAAAATCTCATGATCTTGACTCTTCTAGGTAGCTCAGTCACTTCCGGTTTAACACTTCTGGGTAAATGCTCAAACAATTCCAAGTTTTGGCACTTGGTCAACAGCTGCACATCATCAGACCAGTTCCGATACGACAATTCACTCTATTCCAAGAGATCTACTGTGTACACCATCAGGCAGTCTTTGCACAACTGCACACACCCCAGCAGGGGAGGAAGCACTGAGTGACCAGCACCAGGGTGGGATTGGGTGGGCAACTCTGCAGGAGTTCACATAGTGGGGAAAGGGAGCAGAAGGAGTAGAAGGAGGGAGCAGTCTAGATTGGGAGCGGAAGCATTGTTTCTTCTAATTTATTACAGAAAGCTGTTATTACAAGTGCAGCTATTGGCATCTTATAAACCAGAGCTTATTAAAGATAAAAGTAAGCCAAACTTTCGTAAGTAAGAAATGAACGTATACCCTCTAGAAGAATGACAAGGATGGGAGCCAGCTCAGTTCAGGTGGCCGTCTGGAAATTCTTGGAGCGAATGTATTAATTCTGAGACTCTTGCTGAAAATGACAAGGATGCTGATTTGGCAACGTCCGGGACGACTTATCCTCTCAGAAGCCCTCTGGCCGGGTTTCCTCCTTCAGTGTCAGCGAGAGGCACCGTCAGAAGGCTGGGCTTTGTTCTCCCAGTTCTGATGGGGAGCCATGGAAGACACACCAGAGAAAGGACCACGGACGCGAAGCCATGACATAGTCAGGACGTAGCAATATCAGTATGACCGTAGTTGACAGTTTGGAGTAAAGGGCAGAGTAAAAGTAATGAAGGCGCTGAAGCTCGAAAGAAAGTGAGTTCAAATCAAAGCGAGTTAGAACTCGGTGCTAAAAATAACAGGAAGCCAACAAAAGGGGTTCCATTGGGAAAACAATGGATCAGATTTGGGTATCGTAAAGCTCGTGCGGAAGAGGGTGTAAGGATAAAAAGGGAGATTCTTTCCAAGGCATTTTTAGTGGGGAATCAAGAGGCTTCAATTTCCAGTTGCACATGGAGGTAGGATAGAAGGGTCAAGGGTCGAGGGTGGTCCCCTCTTCCTGGTGTGTACAGGGCATGGGATGACGCCACGCACCGAAATGGGGCACAGAAAGCAGGGTACGTTGAAGGGGTGGAGAGGGAAAAGGGGAATCTAATGGAATCGGTTGTGGCCATTTGTGGCCCAAGCTCCTTTCCCCGTGATGTGTACATGGGAGGTGGGGAGGCGGGCTTGGGGTCGTTTTGTAAGCAACCATTTCGGTCCCTTGTTACCTTCCTGTTCTTTCCTCCCCAAGGGAGCTGGAGTGGAGATACAGCGTTCACAGGGCCATACTTACTAGCGGGCCGGGTCACTGTGCCTCAAAGGCGGGTCTCTCCCTTCTCTTCCTCACCCGTGCAGAGGCTTTCTGTTGGCCCGTCGCCCCAGCTCCTGCCTTCCTGGCAGCTAGCCTCCTGGGGATGCCTGCGTCTGGGCGCGTTCACTGGAGTCCCAAGGATGAATGCACATGGCACGGGGGTCTTATTTAGTTTTCATAATTAAAACTGTACTAGTTTTTGTTCGCTATAACAAAGGACCGCAAACTTCATGATTCAAAACAACTGGCGTCATCCTCTTTTAGTTCTGGAGGCCCAAAGTCTCAAATCAGGATCACTGGGGCATGATCAAGGTGTCCACAAGATGCTGCTCCAAAGGCTGTCCCTGGCTTCTTACCCTCTGGTTGTGGCCAACATTCCCTGACTCGTGGCCACATCACTCCAATGTCAAAGCCGGCATCCTCAAATCTCTCTCTGCTCTGTCCGCGTCACCTTCTCCTCTGTGAGTTGTGCGATCTTCCTCTACCTCCTTCCGATACAGAATGCACGTGATGGCATTTAGGACCCACCCGGATAATCCAGGAAAACCTGCCTGTCTCAAGATCCTTAATTTAATGACATCGGCGAGGATACTTTCTTGCCAGACAAGGTCACATTCTCAGGTTCCAGAGATTAGGACACAGATGTCTTTTAGGGAGCCATTTTTCAATCTGCCACGAAAGCCCTACTCTGAGCACAGGTCAAACTTGCGTCCCCATCAAAGTTTCCCAGAAGCCATGCATCTGAGTGGGCGTCAGGCCCTCGTCTAGTCATGAACATAATATTTGGATCTCGATTTGGGAAGTACCTTTTGTGTATATACTACACTGGCCGGAACCCGAGAAGGAAGGAAGAATCTCAGGCCTGGAATTCTTTTTCCAATTTTCTTGACTGAACCACAGAAAGTTCTATCTGTCAGAAGCAGCCTTAGAAGCAGCCACTGGGTGTGAATGAAAATGGTCCTGAGAACTTTCCTCTCATTGATACTTTCATAAGATCTGTATGATAAGAGCTGATGACTTAAAGACCGTTTCTAGGATTGTTTCCAAATTACAAATCAGTTCAAACTTTCACTCAACTCACCTAGAAATGAATTTCTCCTTTCTGTGTTTTGAGGGCTGCATTTAGACCGGAAACAAACTTGCCCTAGTTAGGTCAGAAAAGAATTCTAACTCTGTGTACTGTAAAGGACCGGGTAACCGTTATGGGAGAGCGATGTCAAACTTCAATTATGAACAGTCTTTTTCGAGCTTTGTGAAAGCCAGGTGACAGATGAAGTCTGCGAGTTGTAAATTCTTTGCTGCTGATATTCTCATCGCCAACCCTTTCCACCTGTGTGTGAATCCTCTGTTCTACGTCGCTGACCTTCTGACTTCCGTGGCACACACCCACTCGGAAGTCTGTCTGGAATTAGCAGGACAAACACTTGTGACATCTCTTTTCCCCAGACCCTTCCATCAGAGAACCTCCAATCAACCAGGCCAATGCTTTTTAAGTTTTTATTTATTTTTGCCACTTGTCTGAATTGGGGGTGGGGGGGAGACGTACATAACATAAAATGTACCATCTCAACCGTTCTTAAGTGTGCAGTTCAGTGGTGGTAATTATATTCACAATGTTGTGCAACCCATCTCCAGAAGTTTTTCATCTTATAAAACTGAAAATGTCCCCGTCAAATAGCAACTCCTCATTCTGACCCCCTCCCCTCAGCCCCTGGCAACCACCACTCTATTTTCGGTCTCTAGAATTTGACCATTCCAGAAAACTCCTATGGGTGGAATCAGTGTTTGTCCCTTTGTGACCGGCTTACTTCGCTCAGCACCTATGTCAGAATTTCCTTCCTTTTTCAGCTGAATAATATTCCGTTGTATAGATAAACCACATTTTCTTTATCCATCATCGATCAGTGAACACTTGGATTGCTCCTATCCCTTGCCTACTGTGAACAGTACTGCAATAAACATGGGTGAATCTATTTGAGTTCCTGTGTTCAACTCATTTAAGTGCTTATTGAAAAGTAAATTACTGGGGTGCCTGGGTGGCACAGTCGGTTAAGCGTCCGACTTCAGCCAGGTCACGATCTCGCGGTCCGTGAATTTGAGCCCCGCGTCGGGCTCTGGGCTGATGGCTCGGAGCCTGGAGCCTGTCTCCGATTCTGTGTCTCCCTCTCTCTCTGCCCCTCCCCCGTTCATGCTCTGTCTCTCTCTGTCCCAAAAATAAATAAACGTTGGAAAAAAAATTTAAAAAAGAAAAGAAAATTACTGGATCATATGGTAATTCTGTTTAGTTTCTCGAAGACCTGCCTTCCACAGAGGCTGCCCCATTTTACATGCCCATCAACATTGCCCAAGGGGTCTGATGTTACCACATCATCTCCAATATTCGTTTTTTTTTTTATAGTAGCCATCCTATAGGGTGTGAGGTGACACCTCGTGGTGGTTTTGATTTGCATTTCCTTTATGATTACTGATATTGAGCATTTTTTTCTTGGGCTTACGTATGCCCATTTGTATGCCATGTTTGAAGCAATGTCCGTTCAAATCCTTTGCCTGTCTTTTAACTGGGTTACTTGGAGTCTTTTGTTGGAGAGCTCTTTATATATCTTGGATATTAACCCCTTATCAGATATATAATTTGCAGATATTTTGTCCCATACCTTAAACCGCATTTCATTCTGTGGGGAGTGTTCTTTGATGTGCAGAAGTTTGATTTGGGTCTAATCTGTCTGGTTTTACTTTTGTTGCCTGTGCTTCTGGTGTCCAGACAGTGCTTTTTCAAAAAAGACCTTAAAAAACAAAGTTTGGGGTTCACAGCAAAACTGAGAGCCCACAGACCCGTGCTGTCACACGTGCACAGATTTTCCCATTGTCCACAACGCTGTCCAGAATGGCACTTACGTTACAATCGATGACCCTACATTGAAACATCGTAATCACCCCAAACCCATAGTTTACATTAGGGTTTACTCTTAGTGTCCATTTTATGAGTTTTGCAAAAGGTATGACATGTGTCCTTCATTTAGTGTCTTACTGGGTTTTTTCAGCTCCCTGAAAATTCTCTGTGCTCTACCTATTTAGTCATCCCCCTCCCCCCTTCCCCTGGTAACCACCGAACTTTTTTTTTTTAATTTTTTTTAACGTTTTATTTATTTTTGAGTCAGGGAGAGACAGAGCATGAACAGGGGAGGGTCAGAGAGAGGGAGACACAGAATCTGAACCAGGCTCCAGGCTCTGTGCTGTCAGCACAGAGCCCGACGCGGGGCTCGAACCCACGGACTGGGAGATCATGACCTGAGCCGAAGTCAGCCGCCCATACGACTGAGCGACCCAGGCGCCCCGACCACCGAACTTTTTAGTGTCTCCATAGATTTGCTATTTCCACAATGCTGTATATTGGGAATCATAAGTATGTAGCTTTTTCGGGCTGGCTTTCTCACTTAGCAATATGCATTTTAGATTCCTCTGTGTGTTTTCATGGCTCAAGGGCTCACTTCTTTTTAGGGCTCAATAACATCCCATCATCTAGATGTAGCACCGCTTACTAATCCATTCCCCTACTGAAGGACATCTAGTTGCCTCCAAGTGTTGGCAATTATAAATAAAGTTTCTAGAAACATCCATGTGCAGGCTTTTGTATGGACCTAAGTCTTCAACTCCTTTGGGTAATTACCAAGGAGCAAGAATGCTGAGTCATATGGTAGCAGTATGTTTAGTTTTATTAAAAAACAAAACAAAACACCACTGTCTTCCAGAGTGGCTGTACCATTTTGCATTCCCAAGAATGAGAGTTCTTGTTCCACATCCTCACCAGCATTTGGGGCTGTCAGTGTTCTAGGTTTTTGAGATTCTAGTATGCACGTAAAGATATCTCGCTGTCGTCTTAACTTCCATTTCCCTGATGGCATATGATGTGAAGCATCTTTTCATATGCTTCTTTGCCACTGACATATTTTCTTTGGTGAGACGTCTGTTAAGATCTTTGGCCCATTTTTTAAATTAAAAAAAATTTTTAATGTTTATTTATTGAGACAGAGCATGAATGGGGGAGGGTCAGAGAGAGAGGGAGACAGAATCGGAAGCAGGCTCCAGGCTCTGAGCTGTCAGCATAGAGCCCGACGTGGGGCTTGAACTCACGGACCGCGAGATCATGACCCGAGCCGAAGTCGGACGCTTAACCAACTGAGCCATCCAGGCGCCCCAATCTTTGGCCCATTTTTAAGTTGATTCATTTGTTTTCTTATTGTTGAATTTTAAGAATTTCTTATTGTTGAATTATATACTATATAATTTTATACTGTATGTAATTATATAGTATATAATTCAATTATATTATAATTTTATAATTTGGATATAGATAGATATAGATACAGATATAGATATAGATATGAGAGAGATGTCATTTTTTTATTAAAAAAGGTTTTTTAACATTTTTTTAAATCTTTATTTATTTTTGAGAGAGAGAGAGAGACAGAATGTGAGCAGGGGAGCAACAGAGAGAGAAGGAGACACAGAATCTGAAGCAGGCTCCAGGCTCTGAGCTGTCAGCACAGAGCCCGACGCGGGGCTCAAACCCACATGAGATCATGACCTGAGTTGAAGTCGGACGCTCAACCAACTGAGCCACCCTGGCGCTCCTATTTAAAAAAGTTTTTAATTGAGGTATACTGTAACAGTGTTACATTAGTTTCAGGTGTACAATATAATGATTCAACAATTCTATACTTTTCTCAGTGCTCATCGCGATCAGGGTGCCATTAATTCCCTTTATCGATCTCACCCCTCCCCCCACACACCTCCCCTCTGGCAACCACCAATTTGTGCTCTCTCTTCAAGGGTCTGTTTTTTGTTGGTTTGTGTCTTTTCTTTGTTTCGTTTCCTAAATCCCAGGTCTGAGTAAAATCAAAAGGCATTTGTCTCTCTCTGACTTATTTCGCTTAGCAACACGAACTCTAGGTCCATCCATGTTGTTACACGTGGCAAAGTGACATTCTTTTCTACGGCTGAGTAATATTAGAGTGAGTGTATACCACTTCCTGTTTATCCGTGTATCTATCGGGTTGCTTCCATATCTTGGCTATTATAAATAACGCTGCGATAAATACAGGGGGTACACATATCTTCTAGAAGGAGTGTTTTCGTTTTCTTCGAGTAAATAGCCAGTCGTGGAATCACTCGATCATATGGCAACTCTCTTTGTAAATTTTTGAGGAACCCACGTGCCGTTTTCCACAGTGGCTGCACCGGTTTGCGTTCCCACCAACAGCACACGTGAGTTCCTTTTTCTCTACATCCTTGCCAACACTTGTTATTTCTTGTCTTTTCGTTCAGAGTTCTTTGTGCATTTTGGATACCAGTCCTTTCTGAGATGTGTCTCTGCAAATATTTTCTCCCCGTCTGTGATGCGTCTTCTCTCCTTCTGTCTTCCTGTCTTCTCTTTCACAGACAGAAATTTTTAATTTAATAACGTCCAGCTTCTCAATTCTTTATTTCATGGACCATGCCTTCGGTGGTATAGCCAAAAATTCATCACCGGGGCGCCTGGCTGGCTCAGTCGGTTGGGCATCCGACTCCAGCTCAGGTCATGATCTCGTGATTCGTGAGTTCGAGCCCCACGTCGGGCTCTGTGCTGACAGCTCTGAGCCTGGAACCCGCCTCGGATTCTGTCTCCCTCTCTCTCTGCCCCTCCCCTGCTCATGCTCTGTCTCTCTCTCTCTCTCAAAAATAAATAAACGTTAAAAAAAAATTTTTTTTAATTCATCACCATACACAGGCCAGTGTTTTTTACAGCATATATTGCATAGGGCTCCCGTGTGGACCTTACCAAGTACACAGTCTGATTGAGGAGATCACATATAGGGGCCAAGATTTAGCATCTCTAACAGGCTCTCAGATAAGGCCGATGCCGCTGAATGCCACGGATGACACTTCCCCAGCCAGGTTCGAGGAAGTAGACAAGCCCTCCCAATACTATTAACCCAAAGTTAGTAAGTGCTTGCCATTCGTCAGATCCTGTACTAATTAAGCACTTAGCAAATACAACATTTAACTTAACGCTCACAACTCTATAAAGCAGCTATTTTACTGAGTCAGGACCTTTTTTTAGTTTTAGCTTCCGATGCTGGAAACCCAACCAAAACCAGTCCCAAGAAAAAAAATAATTTTTAAGAAACACATTAAGAGGGAAGTCTGGCGGTAAATGTGGCCTTGGGGATGACAAGGAAGAAGGTCATCTGGAGAGGCCTGAGCCTGGTACCCTCTGTCTCCTCTCCCCACTTACGATTGGCTCTCTTTGGTTTATTTTCTCCTCCCCAGACAGGCTTTCTGCTGCGTGATAGGACACACGGTTACAGCAGCTCCCTTTAGCTTCCGAGGCAAGGACAAAGACAGGATTGGCCTCTGTCATTAGAATAGATAAGACGCCAGAGAAGGGCTCCGATTGACCTCACTCGAGTCACTTTCCCAGCCCTGGGCTGCTCTCCGGGACTAAGAGGTTGAGTCACTATTGTTGGCCAAGCCCAAGGTAGGCGCGTCCAGCCCCGTGGCCAGAGAGGTGGGGCTGCCGTGTTGAGAAAGGACTTGAGCCACCTGTGTTGAAGACAGAGGCCGTATAACAGGACAGAGACTCAGGGGCAGGTGAACAGGGAATCCGGACAGCACAGTGTAGAAAGCTTTGAGCCACGTTCATGGACCTCAAGGCTGCTTGCTCAGGCCAGAGAAGTAAAGGGGGTAAGAGAGCAGGAAGGAGGCTTTCGGACTATACTAAGATTGTAGCAAGGTCGGTGACATAGCCCCTGACGTGTAAAGATAAATAGGAGATGTGCTGACAGCACAGAGCCTGCTTGGGATTCTTTCTCCTCCTCTCTCTGCCCCTCCCAGACTTGTGTGCTCTCTCTCGCTCTCTCTCTCTCTCTCTCTCTCTCTCAAAAAAAAAAAAAAGTGCAGAACATGATACTATTTTAACTAATCGTGCAGAAATACAAAACAGCTTATAATGGTGATTGATGAGTGGTAGAATTGGGGCATTTTATTTTGATACTTTAATGTTTTCTAATTTATCTACAGTGAAAACTTTATTACACAATGTCTAGTGCCATAAAAATGACAAAGAGAAAACTGTCGTGTTCTAAGTCACCGTGTTTGAAAATAACCGGAAGTTCCCAGACCTTTCTCCAACAGGAAGTTCGCAGCATTTCATCTTCTATCCCCAGAAATGTAGGCTCCATTTGGGGACCACAGATGGTCCAGGACTCCCGCATCCCGACGCTCGCCTTTGCATACATCCTTTGCACGTACACGTGCTGCTTTCTCAAATGTTACTATAACTCCAACACGATCTACATTGGTCCTTGAGTTACTTCACCAAGCGGAAGGAGTCAGACAAAATGCCTCCAGATTTTACACTTCCTAAGAAGCCGGCTTCCGGCGGCAACATAGCATTAAAACGAGACCGCTCTGTCTCCAGAAATGTCTGCCCACCTTAAACTTCAATTAAGCTTGCAAGACGAAACAAATGAAGGTGTCGAGAACAAAGGTAAAAATCAGGCCAGCAGAAAATGGGAGTAACGGGAGTTGGCAGAGGACGTTTTTCATGGGAGCTGGCAGGGAAGGACCGAGGTGTACAAAATGGGCCGTTCGCTCACAGCTCAGTCGTGCAATCCTGGTCACGCTGTGGATCCCGGCCTGGTTACCACGTCAGAAAACCTTTCCCGGGACAAACAGCACAGTCCACCAAGTCTCCGAAGCTCTTTCTACACCGCACTGTTGGCTATATTAATCTATATTTCTGCTTCTCGTCACGTAAACACAAAGCTGAAATTGATTGACACCAAACGGAGGAAAGCTGAGAAGCCCCGGAGAGTGAGAAACCTAACAAGAGGTGGGTAACCTACGTCCACAACGTATTTTGAATCCCCACCCTGGTTTCTCTTCTTCCCGCCTCATTGCCCGAGACCTGAATGATTCCGGAAGATGACCCACTCATGTTCAGCCGCCAGCTTCCCTTCATCTGGATTTCAGTAAACTCTTAACCAAAGACTGCCTTTGAAAATCAAGTTAGCAAATCACCACGCTGCCGTGGCTTGCCTACCAAGTTCAAGAGAGAAAAGATGTGTGTGTGTGTGTGTGGGGGGGGGAATCCCCTCTGCTGATTTGGGCCAGGATGCGCTGGTGCAGAGCCTGTTTGTAACGAGGGAACCGACTCTGTGTTTCACGTCTGACTACTGACAGTTCTCAAGCCCCACTCTCCTCTTCTCCCCCGGCCTCCATGTGAACATGCGCCTAGAAAGTCTGGGGCCTCCTTCTGCTGGTGGGAACCCTTGCCCCACATTAAAAGCCCAGGCTGGTCTTCCCTTGCTCTCTCAAGCCCCTCGGGGCCCGCTCAAGAGGCCTGCCCTGCTGCCCAGAGATCTCCATTATGTGAGTTATATACCTTTCCGTGTCGTCTCCATGCGTGCGTGGCATTGCCAGCCTGGGCACTTGAGGACAAATTCTGGGTGGGGTTCGTCTGCCTCTTCCGGGGACCATGACGCTGTTTGGGGGGGATGCCTTGGCAAACTGCCATCAGGGGAAGGAAGCCACAGGGACTGAGGGCTCCCGGGGTCTACAGGAAGAGTCAGTGATGGGCCACGAGAAGGAAGGGATCGCACCTGCACGAAGGGAATTGCTCCGCAAGGAAACAATCTCTCAACGAAGCAGCTCGCTGGAGAAAGGCGCTAGCTTTACACACTGAGCAGGGCCACGGGGCAGATAGCAGCCTCCAGCAGTGCCTGGTAAGGAAGATTATTCCTGCCCCCTTTATCACTCCTCTTGTCCCACTCTCCACATCCAGGGAAGCCAGGCCAAACGTTTCAGAAACGAGGAAGGAGAATCATAGAGAAGAGAATCCATCCTCCTGCCCCGCCCCTCCCAAGCTGAAAGTTACTTTCCAGTCTAATTATAGTCCGTGAAGTGATTCTAGAGAAACACTTTCAGATCATCACAGGTTACTTAGTGCCTGCAGTGACCTGGTTTCACCTATCAATGTAGGACACACCTTGGAGAGATCCAAGAGTACATGACAAGAGTTTACTCGTCTGAATATACATAAGAATGTGTCCTTTGAGTTAGGGATAGAGATTTCACTGATAAATCTGGCAAAGCTTCAGATAAACGGGTTAGGTCGGTGGGTTTGCCCAACAACCACTAACACAATGGCTCTAAGATTGGCAGTGACTTCAAGGGTCTATGCGCCATCACCCTCAACCACCCTCTGCCATTGACCCATCCGCCTATGGCCGAACGTTGTGCCTCTCGCACAGCCCTTGCTGACTGGGGCAAGGCCAGTGTGTTCATTCCCCCTCGTGTGGAGTAAAATCTGCCTCCATCCTGCCCCCGTGAATTCTGGCTCTAACTCTGCAGTCACAGGTAACGGCCTGACTCTCCTCCCTCGAGGAAGCTTTAGCTGTGTGAAAGCAGGTGCCAGCCTCGGCGAGTCTTCTATTCTTCATAGGAGCTGGGTTTAGCTTCCTCACCAACCTGGAGACCCTCCTATAAGAGTCCCACTTTCACTGAGGCTGAGCAAAGTATAATGCCAGCTGCGAGTGCCACGCTCCAAACACGTGGTGTGGACTGTCGCCAAGAACAGGGGGAATGGCTCTAAATTCCTCCTCCTTTTAAGAATATCTATCACTAGGGGCGCCTGGGTGGCTCAGTCGGTTGGGCGTCCGACTTCGGCTCAGGTCATGATCTCACGGTGCACGAGCCTGAGCCCTACATCGGGCTCTGTGCTGATGGCTCAGAGCCTGGAGCCTGCTTTGTTCAGATTCTGTGTCTCCCTCTCTCTGCCCCTCCCCTGCTCATGCTCTGTCTCTCTCTGTCTCTCAAAAATAAATAAATGTAAAAAATAAAAAAGAATATCTATCACTGGAACACGTATGCACTGGAACACCTTGGAGATATTGCACCTTCAGTTCCAGACCACCCCAATGAAGCATATACTGCAATAAGGCGAGTCAAATGAATTTTTGGTTTCCCAGTGTATATAAAAGTTATGTAGTCTATTACATGTAATAACATTATATCCAAGAAAATGATGCGCACACTTTAATTTAGTATGCTTTATTGCTAAAAAACTCCAACTATCATCTGAGCATTCAGCAAGTCATAATCTTTTTGTTCACAGAGGATCTTCCCCAATGTTGAAGGCTGCTGATTGATCAGAATGGTGGTCACTGAAGGTTGGGGTGGATGTGGCAGTATCTTAAAACAAGACAAAATGAAAAAAAAAGGATGCCTGGGTGGCTCAGTCAGTTGAACACCCAACTCTTGATTTCAGCTCAGGTCATGATCCCATCGTCCTGGGATTGAGCCCAGCGTCGGGCTCTGTACTGAGCATAGAACCTGCTTAAGATTCTCTCTCTCTCTCTCTCTCTCTCTCTCTCTCTCTCAAAATAAATAAATAAAAGTAAACAAGACAGCAATGAAGTTTGCCCATCAATTGACTCTTCCTTTCATAAATGATCTCTCTGTAGCATGCACTGTTTTATAGCATGTGGCCCACAGAACTACTTTCAAAATTGGAGTCAAGCCTCTCAAACCCTGCTGCTGCTTTATCAACTCAGTGTATGCCCTATCCTAAATCCTTTGTTATCATTTCAACAATCTTCACAGCGTCTTCCCCAAGAGTAGTCTCCATCTCAAGACACCACCTTCTTTGGTCATCCATAAGAAGCGAGTCCTCACGTGGTCAAGTTCTATCATAAGACGGCAAAAATTCCGTCCCATATTTAAGCTCAACTTCTGATTCTAGTTCTCTTGCGATTTCCACCACAGTTGCAGGGACTTCCCCCACTGACGTCTTCTGTGAGGGTAGGAAATCAACTTCCTCCAAATTCCTGTTAAGGTTGATACTTGACCTCTTCTCATGAATCACAAATGTTTTTAGTGGTATCTAAATTGGCGAATCCTTTCCAGAAGGTTTTCAGTTATGATCCATCAGATCATGTCTATGATCCGTCACTGGATCACATGGATAAATAGTGATCCGTCACTATTTATGGCAGCTATCACCTTATAAAATGTGTTTCTTAAATAATAAAACTTGGAAGTAAAATTTACTCCTTGCTCCATGGGCTGCAGAATGGATATTGTATCAGCTGACATGAAAACATTCGTCTTGCTCTACATCCCCATCGAGCTCTTGGGTGACCAGGGGCATTGCCAATGAGCAATAGGTCTCAACAATAGGCTTAAAATATTCAGTAAACCATGCTGTAAACTGATGAGCTGTCGTCCAGGCTTTGTTGTTCCATTTATAGAACAGGAGAGTGGATTTGGCATAAAGTTTTAAGGGCCCTGGGATTTTTGGTGTGGTCAACGTGCATTGGTCTCAACTTGAAGTTACCAGCTGCATTAGCTCCCAATGAGAGTCAGTCTGGCTTTGAAGCTTTAAAGCCAAGTATCGACTTCTCCTCTCCAGCTATGAAAGTCTTAGATGGCTCTTCCAGTAGAAGGCTATTTTGTCCACATTGAAAATCTGTCACTTACTTCACCCACCCCTGTGAATATTCTTAGCTAGAAATTCTGGATAACCTGCCGTAGCTTCTACATTCACACTTGCTTCTTCACCTTGCACTGTTGTGTTATGGACACAGCCGCTTTCCTAACATGTCGGAAACCAACCTCTGCAAGCTTGCAACTTTTCTTCTGCAGCTTTCTCACCTCTCTGAGATGTCATAAAATTGAAGAAAGTCAGGGCCTTTCTCTGGTTTAAGCTCTGGCTTAAGGGAATGTTGTAGCTGGTTTGACCTTCCTCACTGAGCTCAATCATTTTTAGCTATGATTTGAAGTGAGAGATGTGACTCTTCCTTTCACTTGATCACTTAGGGGCCATTGCAGGGTCATTAATTGGCCTAATTCCAATAGAGTTGTGTCTCAGGGCAGAGGGAAGCCTAAGGAGAGGGAGAGGGGTGGGGAATGGCTGACTGGGGGAATCAGGACACACACAACATTAAATATTCCGTTCAGTGTCTTATACGGCGGGGGTCTGTGGTGCTCCTGGACAATTACCATAGTACCATCAGCGGTCACGGATCACGATAATGAATATAATAATGATGAAAAAGTTTGAAATAATGCAAGAATTACCACAGAGACACAAAGTGAGCAAATGCTTTTGGGAAAATGGCACCAACAGACTTGCTCAATGCAGGGTTGCCACAAACCCTCATTTTGTAAAAAATGCAACGACTGCAATAAAATGAAGCTCGATAAAGCGAGGTATGCTGCACGCATATGATACTGTTTAGCGACCCGTGATTTACAAAACACTTCCCATGCTCCATCTCTAGATTTTATGGCAGAATCCATTTCAACAATGCAACATGTATGCACACACGATGCTGTGCAGTGATTTATAGTTTACAAAACACTTCCCCATATGCCGTCTAGCATTTATAGCAGCCAATTTATAGTTGACTCACTTCAAAAATGCTGATCGTTACAACCTCTCCTCTCTTTTGTAGATGTTGCTCCTGAAAATGTCCTCCCCTTTCCATATTTGCACAGGGAGTTTGAGTGCAGCTTCGTTAAGAAGTTAGCCATGTGACATTTCATTGTGCAAGGTTCCGATCATCACTCGAGGCTATCAGGAGTCTAACAGACATCCCTTCTTTCTCTCCTGCATGACCTTGAATCACCGCAAGACAGCAGAGTCCTATAGTTATGACTGGGCAATGGAATTGGAAACACTGGGTTCAAATTTTGGCTCCCCCCCTTTATGATCGTGGACATATTTCAGTTCTTTGCCCCAGTTTCCTTGTAGAAGAATGGGTTCATTATAAGACCCATCCATCGTGGGAACTGACTGAGATCATCCTGTACAATGCTTAGCATGAAGCCTGGCCGATGGCTAGCACGTGTTACTTGTCCTTACTCTTGTTGCTGGTGGTGATATTTTGGATGTCATTGGTTTCAGTTCCCAGAGGACTGGTTGAGAATATTGAGAACAGCACATCAGGAGAAAATTTCCCCGTGGAGACATTGATTCCTTTACCAGTCATTAACCATAAAGAGTAACTTCCCTAACGTATTTGTAAATGACCTATCTCTTTATATTTCTCTCATCTACAAGCTTAGTATAATGTCTTCTTCTTCACCCTCTTGAAAAATTTCACATTGTTTTGTTTCCATCATAAACTCACAACCTACTAATGAAATCCTGAAATAAAGCTGTCTTACAAGTTGGTTTTTTTTATCATGACAATCAAAATGGAGCTTCAGCCAGTAATCGACTATTTGGTTCAAAATGTCTTTGTCAAAACGTGAACACGTGAATGAGTGACGGGAAAATGAACTCAATCTTCGATCTAACTGCCATTCATCTTCACACGCATTGAGCGCATTCTTCCTGGTTGGAATGATGACTTAAAAATCCTTGGGGCGCCTGGGTGGCTCCATCGGTTGAGCGTCTGACTTCAGCTCAGGTCATGATCTCACGGTCCGTGCTTTCAAGCCCCGCGTCGGGCTCTGTGCTGACAGCTCAGAGCCTGGAGCCTGTTTCGGATTCTGTGTCTCCCTCTCTCTCTGCCCCTCCCCCGCTCATGCTCTGTCTCTTTCTGTCTCAAAAATGAAATAAGCGGGGCGCCTGGGTGGCTCGGTCGGTTGAGCATCCAACTTCAGCTCAGGTCACGATCTCACGGTCCGTGAGTTCGAGCCCCGCGTCGGGCTCTGGGCTGATGGCTCAGAGCCTGGAGCCTGCTTCCGATTCTGTGTCTCCTTCTCTCTCTGCCCCTCCTCCATTCATGCTCTGTCTCTCTCTGTCTCAAAAATAAATTAAAACGTTAAAAAAATGTTTTTTAAATAAAAAAATGAAATAAACGTTAAAAAAAATTAAAAAATATCCGTGTCCACCTGCTGAAATCAAACAAGAAACTTTGAAAATCATGGTGGACTTAATGAGGTCCGACTGACATACAAATTGTCTGACAAGGAACGTAACTAGGAAGTCTTTCAACCCAAACACGGAGAGGTAGCAAACGAGGATGTGTACCCGCTTTCAATGCTCACAGGTGGGAAACAACCACTGACCACATAAACACGGAACAGGGACAAACCCAGACACGGGAAAGGCAGTATCCAGAGCAGAGGATACGTGGGGTCACAATGTGTGTTCACAGTGGACAGAACACAATGAAGCAGGGACAGCTCGCTCTGCACCGAAGATGTTGACCATCCTAATTCCAGAAAACTCGCAAAGCTCTGACACAGCTGCCATTAGGCACCGCATTTACCCAGAAAAGACAGGGGGAATTGTGACCCTAAAGTTAAACTAGACATGTTATCCCTTTACTTTACCAGAAGTGCTGCCTTCTCTCTGGTCGGCTCCGCACGGCTGACGGGTCAACAGCGTCTAGACTGCATGACATAAATAACTGTAGCCAAATTAGTTGGGAAGTCTGCTTCAGAACACAGACTTCAGTGTTGACTTCGTTTGCACTCGTGTTGCCATCATTTCTTACGACGGTTCCTCCCCAGCACCTCAAGCCTGGAGGTCGCCTCAGCTCCCCAATGCTGTTGCTCCAGAGTGTCCCTCTGTCCCCCAGCATGTCCTTTAACTTGCCTTGTCAACAGATGTCTTACTGAAATGTCCTCAGTTGCCCTGCCTGAGCGCATCATCTGCTCCCTTCTAGGACTCTGACTGACACAGCTTCCCCATCTCTTTCTTTTAATGACACAGAATAAAGAGGAATAAGAAAATAATTGTAAGGCATGGAAACACTCCGTTTCATTAGGAGCCTCATTAAGTGGATGACTCACTAAAGATGATGATAATCGTCATGAGGAGGGCCTATTGAGTGGTGGCTTAGTTATGCCACTTAGACTACCGCCTGTAAAAAGCACCTACTGGAAATAATAGGAAGCGTTCTTTCACAGTGCAAATGAGTTCCAGGAATTTGAGGCAGATGTTTTAAATCAGGTAATTGTATTCAAGAGTGAGAGAGAGAAAGCCTGAGACCTTTAATAAGTGCTGTGGAAAATGGATGCGGAGGCAGATATTATGGGTGTCTAAAAGTAAACCTGTGTGCCCATAAAGTCTGTTTCGTTTAGTTAACGGTAATGTTTCCGTGTTGGTTCCGAACGCAGCGTGCTAACATGAGACGCTGGGGGAGGCTACAACTGGGTGAGTGATCTCCAGGGGAAACACTCTGCCCTGCCTTGGCAACTTCTCTGTAAGCCTAAAACTCCTTCAAATTTTAAAGATTTACTTGTAATGAGAAAGCCAAGTCTGCGGTAAAACTTACAATTTTAACAATTTTTCTCATAAATCATTTAACTCACACTCACATGTTGATGTCTAAGAAAACAGTCTTCTGAACAAAATTGAATTTAAGAAAGGTCATTCTTTTTTTAATGTTTATTTATTTATTGAGAGAGAGAGAGAGAGAGAGAGGCACAGAGGATTCCAAGAAGGCTCTGTGCTATTAGCACAGGGACAGGGCTCGATACAGGACTCTACCTCACGAATCAGGAGATCATGACCTTAGCCAAGATTAAGAGTCAGACCCTTAACCGACTGAGCCACCCAGGTGCCCCCGGAAAGGTCTTTTTTTAAAAATTTTTTTTAACGTTTATTTATTTTTGAGACAGAGAGAGACAGAGCACGAATGGGGGAGGGGCAGAGAAAGAGGGAGACACAGAATCGGAAGCAGGCTCCAGGCTCTGAACCATCAGCCCAGAGCCCGACGCGGGGCTCGAACTCACGGACCGCGAGATCGTGACCCGAGCTGAAGTCGGACGCTCAACCGACTGAGCCACCCAGGCGCCCCGGGAAGGTCTTTCTTAAGAGCATACTTCTTATACACATCCATCAATCTTTTATTTTTCCTGCTTTACTTTTAGGCTGCTTTTTAGGTTTTAAACACATATTACTCTTATAAGAAAACGATGATGTTAGAGTTTATGATAAAATTCACCTCAGTTTTAGATTAAAAAATCCTACCAGCTTCTCATGGATCAGTGAGGGTCCATCACTGGGCACACCTCCATACCCACCTCCTCCGTCAATCCTATCATTATGGTCTCATACAACCACATCAGAAGTCATCTCCCACTTCTCTCTCCAACAGAGGAAGCAGAAGGCAACTCCTTCCTTCGTTTTAAAAAACCCAAAATAGCACAACCAGTTGAGCACACAAGGATATAGGACGGAGCTCTTCCAATAGCGAGAGGAAGCTCGAGCATCACGCGTGCTTTCCCGCTGGCCACGGGCAGCGGTCATCATTGGCCTTCGCTCGATAATTCCAGCCCTCTGATTCCTGTGTGAGAGACTGACCGCACTCTTTTGCCTCCTCTTGAAGCTACGTGTGGTCACGTGACTTCAAAAGCCACGTGTCACTTTCAGATAGAGGCTTTAAGAACCCGTGTTCTTTTTCCGGCTACGGAAGCACAGAACTGGAGCTGTCGCGGCCAGCATGTCCCAGTGAAACCAGTGTGCACAGAGGCCCCAGATAAACTGCAACGGACACACAGTGGAAGCAAGAATAAGCCTTTGTGGTTTCAGTCCCCGAGATCTTGGGGTTATTTGTTCCTGCAGCCTTGCCTACCCTATCCTGGCTGATAGATCTCTAAGGCTGGTCTATCACGCAGCAGGTGGCAGCGTGTTTTCAAGAGAAGCAAAACCTTCGGTCGAAGATGGTCACCGAAGAAATATCAGGCTTCTAGCGTGTGAGATGCAAAGTCTGAAAACTCTCTGTAATTATTCCTAAGAGGCGTGAAGGAAGAAACGACCAACTCTTTGGAGACCAGTGCCCGGCAAGAACAGCATGGGAACAGGAGAGGACCGCCATCACAGTGCCTGTGGCCAAGAGGAGTGAGGCAGAACTGGCACAAACGGAAGTTTCTCCACCATGCTATTCGTGGTTAACCTGGGAATCCCTGCACCAAAAGTGACAGCAGGCACAAAGAGAGAGTTCGGATCGTGGGAATCCCTTTGAGAGCTGCCTTTTCTTCCACATATATACAAGTCATACCCCAGATGCTTCCAAAGTCAGCCCGTGCATATGGTTGGCACCCTTCTCATACTTCGTACTCCACCTGGAGTCCTTTCATGACCTCTCCAAATGCTTCGGCATATTCCTGGCGGCCACCCGGGGAGGCTGAGTGTGTCTACATATGGCGGATGGTGAAGATAATGACTTTTACCGATCTTAGACTGAACACCTAGTGGGTAAGCCTTGTCTCGTGTTCAGCATACAGAGGATCTAGTAAATGTTATCGAACGACTAGTACAAAGTGCTTCAGTTAAGGATTTCAGGTGAGATGTAGAGTGGAATTGTGGGTTTTTTTTTTCCCTCCGAGCTCACTAATGCAGCCTGTGACATGGGTGGCTCCAGCTAGAAAGTCAGAAATCATATGCGTTAACGAACGGAGGTAGGAAACCTGAAATATTAGGTTGAATCATACGAGACGGCCAATGCACATCATTTCTAACCCATATAAATGACAACAACTTTTACCACTCAACCTTATGCTTGATCAAAATGATTCGCCCAGTGGATCTGGAGACCATACCTGATGACTCCTGATTTACCAGTTGCCGCCATAACTAATGCTCAGCAGAGGTCTCTAGGGGCTGCCTGAGACATGCACTATGGGAGAAGATGAACCTATGGCCCCATCTCCAGCATCTGTGGGCCTCACGGAGACGTCGTCTGAGGTTTTCCATCCCTCCCGCAGCCACTGACCAGGCTGCTGCCCATGAAAAGTAGCTCTTCCCCCAGGAAGACTGGGAACCCCGCAATGTACATAAGGCATGAGGAAGTCTATAGTAAGCAAGAAACACACTGGTTAGCTCCAGAGTGTGGGGAATGGGTAGAAAAGCAGACTGCGGGGCTCACAGCCAACATTACAGAGGGCTGGCCAGCTGCTGTACCAATGCTAACGATCATCCACCAGCAACCCTGTGAAATGGGGTTCATCCCCATTTGACAGATGAGAAAACTGAGGCACCGAAAGATGAAACGGCGGTAAAGCCAGGAGCAGGGAGCTTAGCTCTAAGACACCCTCTCCTCACTTCTGGGCTATAAAGGAGGATCATGTCCAGTACCTGAGGGTGGGCTATATGTCTCTCCCAAGGCAAAATAAAATAAGACCGAAATCAAAGAAACGTTTTTCAGTGACTAAAAACAGCATATGCCATCTTAGCTCCTCTGAAAGAACAGGAGTTAATTAATTTCCACGGTAGCCAGAACATAGTGTTCGCTTTTAAGGCACCTCTTTGACAGTCTCCGAATGTGTCACATTCAAACATCTGTAGAAAAGCCTCTCTGGCCATTTTGGAATCCAGCTTTGTCCCCACAACTCGCGGCGGTTTCCCCTCCTGATGTCCCTTGCACGAGAACGGAATCCCAGGGTTGGACCCTCATTGTTGTGTCTCAATTCCCAGGCAACCTGTCACGCGCTTTGTTTCTCATCCCATCACCGGAGTAGAGCCAGTAGGTCCTTCTGGCAGTTCATCTTGCGCAAGAGGGCAACTGGTTTACGATCTGGAACGAAATTGTCCAGCTTCAATCTTACGATCAGTCGAATGATGACGAAGTAGTTTCCGCTTTGCATTTTAAAAGGGAATCGTTGGCTGCTTCGTCCGGCCTCACCTCCCTCCACTTCTCCACGTGAAATTGCCTGGAACCCCAGTCCGTAAATCCCGACTCCCAAACCACAGCCTGCTTCCCGGGTCCTGAACCCCTCCCGCCACCCCCGTGCAGCCCTGCCTCGACCCTAGTGCATCCCTGGGTCGTATATCTGAATGCCTACCGCGATTATCGCCTACGTCCCTGCCTGTGTCTGTGTGTGTCTGTGTTCTTCACAACCCTGAACTGAAGCCTTGTGCTCGTTTGCCCTTTTCTGAGTTCGTAGGGCGAAACCTTTGGATTAGGCCATAGCCCTATCCCCCTGGGGTTTTACCCATTCACTTCTGGATCCTCAGCACCTACAACAGGTTCCCAGGATTGGAAGTTACAATTGCGTTCCTCAAAGCCTGCGAGGAAATCCAAGTTTGAACATTCAAAACGCGTTTGAAGTTCAATCAAGGAGCACTTTTCCGAGGACAGGAGTTAGGGTGGCAGAGAAGTATGGGGACCCTGAGCTTGTCCCGTCCCTGAAATGCAGCTCGACCAGCATCAGATCGTTTCGAACACCTAGGAAATTGACCTGAGGGTTAACGCAGCAGTCTGCAGAACTCGAGCCACAGAACTCGGCAGGTATGCGGTGCGGAGAGGTGAATTGGGG